>NW_020940355.1:1110309-1228354 GCF_900497805.2 Vombatus ursinus | reverse complement strand
TGTGTGTGTGTGTGTGTGTGTGTGTGTGTGTGTGTGTGTGTGTGTGTTGATAGCCAATTTGCAGAGTAAAGTCCTGGAAACCAAATTAAGCAAGTGTAATTAGTATATATTTCAACTCAGTTGTACACAATTGGAGGTTGTACCTTTTGAGGTCAGGTTAAAACAGAGCTGAAAAAAATTTATGAAATTGTATCACAGCTGTATGAGCCAGGTGGAAATTGTTATTATAGTAACTTCATAATTGGAGCTCAACATGCATAAGGCCACTGTAATCCTGAAGGAAGGGCAAAATGCCTAATTCTCTGTCCCTTAGAATCCCAGGGTAGATAACTCGAATGGAGAAGACTTCTTCTTCCTTTTCCTCCCAAAGTAATTTGACCAGATGGTACATCTTTCCACAAATATACAGCCACATTTCATTAGTAACCACAGGTTCTACTCCCAGTTCTGCCACAATAATGTGTGGTGTTAAACTTGGCATTTTACTGGTCTGGCCTGATTTTCCTCATCCTTAAAATGCAGGAATTAGATTTACTATTTCTAAATTGCCAGCTAGCTCTAACATTTTATGATTTTACTTTCACTCATTCTCTCCACTTTTCCTCTGTTCTTCAGCAGATTCTAAGATAGGAAGAACAAACCCATAATCAATTTAGATGATTTCTACCCAATCCAGGCTAGTTGTACTCTCCCCTACTCACTTGAAGTCACATGCAGGAAAGTTACCAATCCTGCCCCCATTCCCAGCATGGTCAGCCATTATACGTGAATGAAAAGTAGGCCACTTAGCCTTTTTAGGGATGGGTTGGCACATGACAGCTGCAACACATTTTCTGACATTATGTCCCAGGTTCATAATAGTGGTCTTATCCAATGTGTAGCCTACTTCTATGAAAAGAAACTTCTGTGAAAACACCGTGAGCTCCCCCACTAACCATAGAAGAAACCTCCCTTGAGCAAAGAGTACAGGAAGAGAGCAAATTCAATGCCTCTTCCCCCGTACAGCTGCACTTGTTCTGTTCTTGGCATCTGTAGATGCAGGCATGGGGACATTGATAAACAAAAAGTAACTGTAAAATTTATATTGGTGTCTCCAAAGATGCAGACTTTAGATTGAATTCTTTATATTCTTGTTGTAACTTATCAGCCTCTATACCTGTTCCCTTCAATAAACCTTGATCCAATTTTAATATGATATTTTGGTAATTAGATGAAAATGAGATCCTATCAGGGTTAGTAACTCTTCCAACAGTGCAGAAAACCATGCATATAACCCTTTTCATCCTGTGGAACATTTGTCCATGGCCTCTCACAGATCCTCCAGGGGTATCTCCCAAGCATGTTACCATTGCTCCCAATCTCTTGATATTGAATGGATACCACTTCAGCACAAACACTGTCCATTAATTGTTGGTTACCCTTGCTATATGAACAACCCAGTCCTTTACTGGCTATCTCTCAAATGACATGCCTTCTGCTTCTACATCTGCACAAGTTTTCATTGGTAAAGTGTTACACTATAATAATGACCACCATGAACATCTCCATTGCCCTTTGGATCTTCAGAAACTGTGGTATTGCCTGACTCAGATACATGGCATCATTGGGAGAATTTTGATGCCACAAAGTTGTATTTTTTTTCATGATTCAAGTAAACTTTATTATTAAGCACAGGTACAAGTAAACATAACTTCCTTCATGTTTTTCCTTTCAAGACTTTCTCAGCGACTTCAGGTGAAAGCAGACCACACCCTATTTCTACAATTTCTAAGAAATCTATGACCAATGCACAGGGTGGATCCTTGTCCCCAGTGGTCCATACTTGGTTTCAGGTCAATACATTTGGCCATGGGGCATTTTACTTAGTCTACTCAGCATCTGCTACGTAGGATCCTGCTCCTCAACACAGACTGTACATATGTTATTCTACTTGTAAGCTCTTTCTAGGATAGAAGTTCTTAAAGTGGGTTCCTTGGACAAATCTCTGGAAGTCTGTTAATTTGGATGGGAAACAAATGACATCTTTATTTTTACCAACACCAAACTGAATTTTTTAATTTCTTTTTTAAATTTTTTAAATTTTTAATTTTTTTCATTAATAAATTTATTTATTTTTAGTTTTCAACATTTACTTCCACAAGATTTTGAGTTTCAAATTGTCACCCCATCTCACTCCTCCCCCCACCCCAAGATGGCATGCATTCTGAATACCCTTTCCCTTAGTCTGCTTTCCCTTCTAACTCTCCCCCCACTTTTTTTAATCCCCTTCCCTTTCTATTTTCCTATAGGGCAGGATAGATTTCTGTACCCCATTCCCCATATTTCTTATTTCCCAGTTGCATGTGAAAACATTTTTTTTAAACATGTGTTTTTAAAACTTTGGGCTCCAAATTTTCTCCCTTCCTCCCTCCCCACCCACCCTCATTGAAAAGGCAAGCAACTCAATATAAGTTATAGATGTGCAGTTATGCAAAACACTTCTATAGTAGACATGCTGTGAAAAACTAACTCTATTTCCCTTAATCCTATCCTGCCCTCCCCCATTTATTCTGTTCTTTCTTTTCACCCTGTCCCTCCTCAGAAGTATTTGCTTCTGATTACCCCCTTTTCCAATCTGCCTTCCTCTCTATCATCCCCCTACTCTCTTGTCCCCTTCCCCCTTATTTTCCTGTAGGGTAACACAGATTTCCATACCCAATTGAGTGAGTATGTTATTTCCTCCTTAAGTCAAATCCTGTGAGAATAAGATTCGCTCATTCCTTCTCACCTTCCCCTGTTTCCCCTCCACTGTAAAAGCCTTTTCTTTTCTGTTTTTTTGTGATATAATTTACCCTGATCTACCTCTCCCTTTCTCCTTCTCCTAGTATAATCTTCTCTCACTCCTTAATTTTATTCTCCAGATATGACCCCTTCATCTTCAATTCACCCTGTGCCAGCTATCTATCTATCTATCTATCTATCTATCTATCTATCTATCTATCTATCTATCTATCCATCCATCTATCTATCTATCTATATACATACATATAATTTTTTCCCTCCAACTACCCTCATACTGACAAAGATCTCTTGAGTTACAAATATCATCTTTCCATGCAGGAATGTAAACAGTTCAACCTTAATAAGTCTCTTATGATTTCTCTTTCCTCTTTACCTCTTCATGTTCCACTTCAGTCTTGTATTTGAAAGTCAAATTTTCTATTCAGTTCTGGTCTTTTCATCAAGAATGCTTGAAAGTCCTCTATTTCACTGAATGACCATTTTTTTCCCCTGAAGGATTATACTCAGTTTTGCTGGGTAGGTGATTCTTGGTTGTAATCCTATCTCCTTTGCCCTCTGGAATATTATATTCCATGCCCTGTGGTCCCTTAAGGTACAAGCTGCTAAATCTTGTGTTATCCTAATTGTGTTTCCACAATATTTGAATTGTTTCTTTCTGGCTGCTTGTAATATTTTCTCCTTGACCTGGGAGCTCTGGAATTTGGCTACAATATTCCTAGGAGTTTTCCTTTGGGGATCTCTTTCAGCAGGTGATTGGTGGATTCTTTCAATTTCAATTTTGTCCTCTGGTTCTAAAATGTCAGGGCAGTTTTCCTTGATAATTTCTTTCTTTTTTTTTCTGTTTGTTTGTTTTTAGGCAATTGGGGTTAAGTGACTTGCCCAGGGTCACACAGCTAGTAAGTGTCAAGTGTTTAGTCTGAGGCCGGATTTGAACTCAGGTCCTCCTGACTTCATGGCCAGTGCTCTATCTACTGCGCCACCTAGCTGCCCTGATAATTTCTTGAAAGATGATGTCTATGCTCTCTTTTTGATCATGGCTTTCAGATAGTCCAATAATTTTTAAATTCTCTCTCCTGGATCTATTTTCCAGGTCAGTTGTTTTCCCAATGAGATATTTCACATTGTTTTCTAATTTTTCATTGTTTTGGATTTGTTTTACAGTGTCTTGATTTCTCATAAAGTCACTAGCTTCCAATTGTTCTATTCTAATTTTTAAGGAAGTATTTTCTTCAGTAAGCTTTTGGACTTCCTTTTCCATTTGGCCAATTTTGCTTTTTAGGGCATTCTTCTCATTGACTTTTTGGACCTCTTTTGCCATTTGGGTTAGGCTATTTTTAAGATGTTATTTTCTTCAGTATTTTTTTGGGGTCTCCTTCAGCAAGCTGCTGACTTGTTTTTCATGATTTTCTTGCATCACTCTCACTTCTCTTCCCAGCTTTTCCTCTACTTCTCTTACTTGCTTCTCAAAAATCCCTTTTGAGCTCTTCCAAGGCCTGAGACTGATTCATATTTTTCTTGGAGGCTTTGGATGTAGGAGCTTTGACTTTGTTGACTTCTTCTGGTTGTATGTTTTGATCTTCTTTGTCACCAAAGTAAGATAATATAGTCTGACTCTTTTTGTGCTGCTTACTCATGATCCCTGCCAATTACTTGAGTTTTAAACTCTTTGTAAAGGTAAGAGTCTGCTTCCAATGTGGAGAATGTACTGTCCCAAGTTTCGGGGGTTTGTACAGCTGTTTTCAGAGATAGCTCTAGGGACCTGTAAATTTTCGGTTCTTCCAAGGTAGTATGATAAGGGGCGAGGTGTTTCCTCTCCACCACGCCAGCACTCCTCCTTGCCCCAGGACCCCCCACCCAGAACTGTGACCCAGATCCGAGCATGAGCAGAGCAAGAGATCCCTGCAATCCCCCCAGATCAGCCACTCGATTCCCCCTCAGTCTGTGGGCCAGAAGCTCAGGAGGCAGCCGCTACCCCAGAGGCCAAGCTTGGGACTTGCAACTGAGACCTAGCTCCTTCTCTCACCGCAGTCACAGACTTTTCCCACTGACCATCTAAGTTGTCTTTGGCATTCATGGGTTGAGAAGTCTGCCCGCGATTCAGCTCTCTGAGGCCAGCTACAGGTTCACTGCGGCCTGCGCACCCATGCTGCACTGCACTCCTCTCCCCACCCGGCATGATATATCTTTCTGATCAACCATCCAGGTTGTCTTGGGCTGGAAATTTGTTTCACTCTGTCTTTTGGTGGATTCTGCCACTTTAGAATTTGTTTAGAATCATTTTTTTACAGGCATTTGGAGGGGTTTGTGGAAGAGCTCAAGCAAGTCACTGCTTTCACTCTGCCATCTTGGTTCCGCCCCCAAAGTTGTATATTTATTCAGGGAGAAACCTTAGGGTATTCAAAACACTAGACTTCTGAAAGGAAACAAAGGTTGTTCTATTCTCCCTGTTCAATGATTGACCCAATTCACTGACTGCCCACAAATGTCCATCTAAGCTAGAGGGACTGATGTACCACCTCTATGGACATTCCATAAGATGCATAATATAATCTGGACTAGAAACATTTTATTCACTTTTCCCCCATTTGGATAGATAGGCAATCTTTTTATGTGATTATGGATCTCACTTACAAGCCTCTGAAGTATTTCAAGGTTTGATTCAATCATCAAAATGTCATCCACAAACAGGAATACCTGGAGGACATCATCAACTCTAGAGAATACTGATTCCTCTTGGACTCATTATTTGACATACTCTATGATATAGAAAATGCCATATTTGTTATTAATAATTAGAGAGTAATCAGACAAAGTCATCTTTATTATGAGGTAGTGGTGGTAATGGTGAGTTTATCAGAATACTTATACTCAGTTGATTCACACGCCACATCTCAGTTATAATAACAGGGGAAGGTAATCAAGAATTTTTTTAAAAGGTCTTAACATAAATGAAGTACAAAGAAGGTACAAAAACGTTTTCTTTGATGAAATTAACATTGGATAGTTTAAGATTGAGTGTGCCCTTGGTTACTTACAAAAAACAAGTTTACCATTCCTGGGTCACAATCTAGGCAGGAGGACCATGAACCATGATAGCAGAGAGAAGAAGAGAGCTATCTATGGAGGAAGAACCTAGTTCTTGAAAGGGGATTGCCCTTTGCATTTTTACTTTCACCTCTCTCAAAGGACAGAAAGTAAGGGGAAATTTCTTATTGCCCTTCCTTATTGGCTTTGGGATCCTGTAGTGGAGATTCTCAACTGAGAGGAAGCACTATATTCATCAGCAAACAAAAAAGAAGAGACATCCAGTAGAGAAAGCTCCAACCACTGTGACCTCCAGTCACAGAAAAAAGACATAGCCATAAATCAAGAAGAAAGTAAGTGTTTCCATTAGCAGTAGAGCTGTGCAGAAAACCAGACCCCTGGAACCCAACTGATTTACTTTCCAAGGAAATACAATGTGGTTATTTGTATTTTATTGGTACTATTTTAAAAACTTTAATAGATCCATGATTATTCCATATGTATGGTATCTTGTCCTTTCTCAGATGTCTTGGCAGCAAATTCTTTGAGATCTTCAAAGTTTTGTTTCTAATATGGATCTCCTCTGAATATATGTGTTATTTTTCAACTCCTTTTCCTATATTTGCTTTTTTTTAATGACAGCTCTGCTTTCTCATGCAACAAGATGGGGACCATGATATAGATTCTACATGTAATGGCTCACAGTCATTGATGGAAAAGTGCTTATCATAAAAATTCTAACTGAATTTTCTCATTTTCATATTTTTATTGTCCTTCCAATTTCATCCTTACAAGACTTCAAGATTATATAGCTTATTTAGGTCTCTCCCCAAACTTTTGGCCTTTTCTCTCCATTATTTCTCATGGTTTTGAGTTCATAACTCATAAGTTACTCTACAAATTTTTAAAAATTACTTTTTATTACTAATGGATGTTGGCTTCATTTGTTACATCTTTCTGCTGAAGAAGGAGATAAAATGGTTTCTGCTTGAAGGGTTTACAAATTGTTGTTGTTGTTGTTGGGGTTTTTGTTGTTGTTCTCCTTGTTTTAGTGATTGATTTATATATCATTTAAGAAATCAGTGTAGTTTGTTGCAATGACTGTTGTTTCATCCATTCGTCATTCTTTCACACGTACGGTTTTCTTAGTTAAGGCAAGTTTGACTTGCCTCAGTTTGACGCGATGTTTTCTCTCTTCTCCAAAACCAGTATTGATTTTGAACTTTTTATCTGATTATACACAGATAGATGATTAAGAAATGAAACCCATATCAGTAACTAGAAGTTTCATGTCAGGATATAATAAAATTTATTATCTATAATATTATTTGATATTGTTCAATACATTCCAGATCTCATCTTGAGGAAAATATTTCTGTTATAAAACCATAATGCTTCCATATCAACTTTTTTTCTCACTTATTCCATACTTTCGGATCACATTTTTCATTGTCCTGCCCTATGCCCATCTTTGAATATTAAAGACATAAAGTATTAAAATTTATGTTCATTTAATTGGGAGGGTCTTAGTGAGTTCTTTATGTATTTTCTTTGCAACAGCTGTTGGTGCATATATTGCATTTATTTTCATTTTGGTCTTTTTTTACAATTCTTATAATGAGAATTGTCTTAAGCACTCCAACATGAAAGGAAATATCTTGCTCTCAGTGTGTGATAAAATGCACTCTGCCATTCCTTTATTTACCTTTTCAATGAGAGCCTGTGAACTTTTTCCATTTAGTTACAACTTTCTGTTCCACCATCAATATGTCCACTTATTAGTCAATAGACATGAAGCTCACATTTAAAATTATCAACAGATGAGGTAATATAAACAGTTCAAAACCATGATTTTATGCATCTTCTGTCCCACTTTCTGCCCCTCTTATTATGTTTACTCACTTCACTCCAAAAACAGAAAAGTTTATCCCTCAAGACTAAAGGCCATTTTTTTGTTTGTTTCATTTTTGTTTCATCTATTACCCCATGGCCCCCAGATTCATCACTAAGAGGCAAGCTTACTAGCGATGAGCCTTTTTGCACTGAGCTATGCTGACATAGCCTTTCATTAGAATTATACACAACACTTTTCCAGCAGGTTAGAACCTACTAGAGCTTGTCCTCTGTTGATAAAGGGATTATGTAATATATTTGAGTGATGAGCCAACTTTAAATACTCATCCTTCCTTCCACCTTCCCTAAGTAGTAATTAGATGGACCATTTCCCAGAATTACAAAAGCCTAGAGAACCTATAAAATGTAACTAAATGAAATAGATGCATTTCCTATAGAAGCTCAACATAGCTTTCTCTGTCTGGACTAAGCCTGAAAATGTCATGAGGAAGAGAAAAAAAGGAATAGATTCCAGGTATTTTTCATGTTCTTGATAGGAATTCAGTTCACTAATCACCACTGAGACAGTCCACAGACACTTCAAACTCAGTATGTTTAATGAACTAATCCCCTTCATTCCCCAAACTAGTTCCCTTTTCATCTTCTCCCTCTCTGTCATTGAACCACTCTTTGTCCAGTCTTCTAGATTCAAACTTGTGGCAGTACTGGAGTTGAAGTATACACAGCCAGTTGGCAGGATTTTACACAAGTAACAGAAGGCGAGTTAGTATTATATGTTTGAGGAAAAGTAGCTAGATATGTGAGTAGACTTGTGAGTTTGGCTAGTGTGAAATCTGATAAGTTAGAAATCTATAAAATAGGAGCTTGTTTCTGGATTTGTTAGATCATAGAAAAAAAATAGTCACTAGAGTTGGTAGATGCTGTTGGTGCTTTGAACCCTAAGTCTCATTGTGGCTATGAATTCTGGAAACTTTCCATGAAGCCATATCAGAATGTTTAGTACTATGAGGACAAACCAGAGTGAGTGTCAATAACTGACTGGCAGAGTCATCTGGTAGATTCCATATGGTAAAAGGTAGTCCTGAAGGTGGGAGTGGAAATAACGAGGGAGATTCAGAGACGGAGGAGTGATTGTGTCTGAGTAGGTATATGAATCTCTATCACAAAGAGATAAAGATATCCTCAGTCAGTGAAATTTTTTCTTTAGAAAATGCTTTTTTAAATTATTGTCATCACAAAAAGTAATCTTTGTCAAGTTTTACTATTTTTGAAGGCTTTATGGGAGAGTTGCCCAGCCCCAAAGTATATAAGGTATTCTTTTATGATTTATTCTTCTATTATGATACCTTGAGGTAGCCACGATTTCAATAGTACGGGTTGCATTTCTACTAATGCAACATTTCCATCTCTCTCATCCCATGTGAATTTTGACCACATCTTCCTACTTATTGTATATAGAATATCTGCTCAGCGCACTGGATGCTTACTTTCTCCTCCTTCTTTTACCATCACAGGCATAGCATGGCACTTGTACTAGAGGAAGTAGGTTGTGCAATAGACAGAATGCAAACATAGACTCAGGAAGACCTGAGCACAAGCTAGTTACTCAATAGCTGGTGACACTGGGCAAATCATTGAACTTCTCTTAGGCTTAATTTCTTCATGTTTAAGATGGGGATAATAGTAACACCTACATCAAAGGATTTATGTAAGGATCAAATGAGATAAAACCTTGCAAATAGCTTTGCAGAACTTACAATACTGTTGTTCATCCTTCATTTTCTAAAAGAACCAATGATATCACAAGGGTGATGTCTTGACTTGCACTAGACAAATGCTAACTATTATTATTATAACTTTTGATTCTTCTGAAATCATAATGCTGTATGATTCACAAACTATGGTGTCACCAAGAGAACAATTGTGTTTCCGGAGATGACTAGAGCAGTTTGGGACTATGAAAGCACCTCACAGTTTCCACATTGTGTTGTTGTTTAGTTGTCTTCAGTCATGTCTGACTCTTCATGAATCCTTTTTGGGTTATTTTTTTTTTGGACAAAGATACTGCCATTTCCTTCTCCAGCTCATTTTTACAGATAAGGAAACTGAGGCAAACAGGGTTAAGTGACTTACCTAAAGTCACACAGCCAGTAAGTATATGAGGATTTGAATTTAGGTCTTCTTGACTCTAAGCCCTGCTCTCTATCCACCGTGCCACCTTGCTACCCCTTTCCACAATGCAACCTACTCCAATATCCTCTTCTTACTCAGTTCTGGGTCCAGATCCATCTATAGCATATGTGTGTATGTATATATGTATATACATACATATCATACACATATGTATATATGCGCATATGTATGCATGAGTACGTGTATAACTCAACAAATTTCAATCTAGTTGTGGCATAATCTAGGCTAGGAGTAGAGAACCTATGGCCTCGAGGCCACATATGACTTTTTAGATCCTCAAGTGCAGACCTTTGACTGAATCCAAACCAACAGGTTCCCCACCCCTGGCCTAGGCAGCAGATATCTTTCATTCTTTTGGCTTTTCAGTTATGAATAATTAAATTTATTTTGGCATAAATTTCATTGAGTGGGCTTTGCATTGATCTAGCACTTATATTCAATGACACTTGGAAATAGAAATATTTGGAGAAGCTTTCCCTCAACAAAGGATCCATCTTTTATTAGGACTATGCTGTCCACGACACTGGTAAATAGCACAGGTGAGCCATACCGTGCTGCATGTCTATATCCAGGAAATCATTAAACAACCATTTATGTGTAGCTGCATTTGTCAGTGTATGGTGTCATTTTAATCCATACATGGGGGATACTTTGGTTAATGAGAACTTTTAAGGCTACATTTTGTTCAATCGCATCAAGTGCTTTAAAAATGTTTTACTGAGCTTGCCTTTTGTTTGTGTCATTTAGTTAAATGTTAAATAATCATAAATGTTATGGGGCATCTTTCTATAAAATGTTCAATACTTTTGAATTGTGTTATAATATAGTTTATTACAGAAAATCTTCTGAAACTACCTACCTATTTTTTTCTCAGTTTTTTCATTGAGCATTCAATTCTCATAATAATTTTGTAGAGATGAGAAAATAGGTATTTGGGTTAGTAGTTTTCTGTTTATTATAGAGTAAAACTACTATTTATGATATTTTCTATTGTTTTGAAATCTTCCTTTCTTTGAGTTATTTTGAAATTTTATTCCTTGAGTATCTTCAAAATAGTGTCATTCCAAGAACATACTTCTTTAGCTTGTAATTTTACCAGTCTAGCTATATTCTTGATGTAAGGTCCTTTTATACTTCCTATCTTAGTACATGAGGTACTCAGTTGATAGGGTCAAAACATGGTAGATCCACTGTACAGCCTAAGTGGTACAATGGATTAACCCTAGACTTGGAGTAAGGAAGGTCTGAGTGTTCAAATCTAGCCTCAGAAACCTACTGACTGTGTAACCCTGGGCAAGTCACAACCTCACTATCCTCACATATAAAGTTATTCTAATAGTACCTACTCCCAATGTTGTTGCAACAATATTGGTAAGGTGTTTATAAACCTTAAATCACTATACAAATACTAACTTATAATGCCAACAGTAATACAGCCTTAAAAATGTTCAGGCAGATAGGTTCCATTTTGCCCCTATTTGTTGTTGTTGCTTGTTTGTTTTTCTGGTTTCACTTACATTAGTATCCTGAAAATAATTTGGCTTAGTTAGGTCTCAAATCAACCAGTTCTACCAAGTTATTTATTTGCCTCTATAAGAAGAATCTCCAAGTAGTCTTTCCAATGAGCTGCAACTTCCACGTTTTCTGCTTGGATTTATGACAAGAAAAGTCACGTGGATGTGTTGTATCAATTCCTCCAGTTGTGTTTCAACTCACTGGTTATTGAACAAAGATCTGGAGTTAAAAGTGAAACTTGTAAGTTTATGTTTGTATATTGTCAAAGAAATATATTTTTCTTTTTCCCATCTATTCCATTTTCTGTCATTAAGTAACTATTATTTGTGAAACAAAAGGTTAAAAAATGAAAGTGAGGGTCATTTTGTATTTTTTTTCCTTTTCATGGTGAGCAGTTGCCCCAAACACTTATTATATGGTGACATACCATCTGGCAATGAACTTCCCCTACACATAACTATATTGGTCAGATAGTCGACTCATTATTTGCCACTCAGCCAGCACACAAGGCTTTGTTACTCTGGTAAAGATTCTTAGAGCTTCCATTCAGCAGGCTTCTATCCTCTGTAAACCCAAGATCACCTTTGTAATATGATAAGGCTTCAGATATCTGTGGGAAAAGACTACTAAAATTCTGTTTGGTGAGGAATGGGTTATACCAAAGGACCAAAAAACTTGTAATGATCTCACAGGCTCAGAGCCTGACTTCTCTGAGCCAAATCTATGACAGATAAATTGGGGTAATTCACTTGTGCCACAAATATATACCTATCCAAGATGGGTGAGCTAAGTGGTACAGTAGATAGAGTGCTGGGCCTATAGTCAGGAGGTCCTGAGTTCAAATCCAGCCTCAGACATTTACTAGCTATGTTACCCTGGGCAAGTCACTTAACCCTGTTTGTTTCAGTTTCCATTCCAGTATCTCTGCCAAGAAAATTTCAAATGGAGTAATGAAGAGCTGGACACAACTGAATTTGATTGAATAATAATAGTATCAGTAGAAGAAACAGAGTCCAGGAAAGCTTCTATGCACTAAATAAGAAAGTGAACAGAAGTGCTTTGAACCAAGCAAAGGAAGGAAGCAAGTATTAATTAACCCGTTGAAAGATTTCTGATCTTTTTCTGTTTTATTCTGCTGTTTAGGAGTTTTGAAAATTTGCAACGCTGAAAGATCTGTGCTCTTTCATCCCTTGCTTCTTGCTCATGCTTTTGTTTTTGTTTGTTTGTTTTGTTTCTGTCCATATATCCTTCAGATATGATCAACCAGGTTTTTTGTTTGTTTGTTTGATTTTTCTGGAGCTAGTGATTGCAGTGTTTAAGTAGAGGTTACTGGTATGCCATTACAAATGAATGTAAAGCAGAACTAAGAAGAGGAAATCTTTTCAACTCAAAGTTCCTACCTTGGTTATCTATCTTAATCTCAATCTCCTATAATAAGTCTCTTTCATTATACATTCTGTCCCTATAGCAAAGCATTGTGCAAGTTTGGACATTTAGCTGGGGGTTTGAAAGGTACACAGTATTCATACTTTTGCAGGGTACTTCCTAACATAATCAAAATAAAAGAATGACACAGGCAAGTCCAATTACACATAAGCTTTGCCAAGAGAAAACTCCCATACATCAAGAAATAATTCATATTAAGTGAGAGTTAAAAGGGAACCCTAAGTATGGAAGAGGCATAAACGGTCATTTATCCTTTTTATCCCACAGAAGAGAGACATCAGGGCACAGGATAGAGAGTTGGTCTTGGAATCTGGAAGTTCTGGTTCAAGTCCCACATCTGACACATACTTTGTGAAGGTAGGTGAGTCATTTAACCTCTCAATGCTCTAGGGGACTCTTTATCACTATAAGTTAGGGGATAGTTGTCAGTATCTATTGGTAGATCTTAGAGGGGTTTCTTCACCTTGCTAGGAGTTCTTTACACCAGATATTTTGTGGCCCAAACTCCCTTGTCCCATCCTCAACACTCCAGACTGGAGCCTGAATCACATTAAAATGCATTGGGAAATATTTCCAAAATAGATAAAATTATAATAAAACATAGATAAGGCAAATTTGTGGTTTTCTAAGACAATATACTTTGTTTCCATTTGAGTTTGACAACACTGCCCTATACGAACAAAATCTCAGGGTTGGATTCCAATCCAATAGGAGCTGGGTCTATGATTTCATTGATTTAAAGAATTCCCATCAGTTGAGGAAACTTCTAATTACAATGCACATATGGAGCTTCTCTACATCTTAGAGAGATTCCTAAAGTGGCAGTTTTCAAATTTTTTAGTCCCAAGGCCTCTTTGCATTCTTAAAAGTTTTTGCAGACCCTCTCCACTTCTACCAAGAACTTTTGCTTTGTGGATTATATCTATAAATATTTAACATATTAGAAATTAAAATCTATTGCTATTGTTATGAAAATAGTTTTGACCTCTTAGACCCCCTGAAAGGGTTTCAGAGATCCCCAGGTTTCTCTAGATCACACTTTGAGAACCAATGGTTTACAGTATTAAGAGTTTAAGTAACTTTACTGGGATCATGCAGGAAATATCATACAGAAGTAGGAGCTAAAGCCAAGTTTTCCTGGCCCCAAGGCTGGCTCTCCATCTACTATGTCACACTGGCTGAAAAAAAAAATCCCATAGGACCTGTGGAAATACTAAGCAAAGCTATCTAGATCAATGTCAGGCAATGCAGCCCAAGATTCTAGAGGGGTGCAGGGCATCAGACAGGCAAGTCTTTGTGGAAAGGAAATCACTGAAGAGATGAATACAGGTTGCAAGATGAAATAAATAACATGTAACTGGGATCAAGATCAGCAACTCCAGTGGTTTCCCCACTGCATATGCTTTTGTGGGAGAAAATATTGAGCACCCACACAGAATCACACTTTGTGATCTGCATAGTCTGATGGGATAACTTTTCATCGGTCACCACTGGCATCAAGAGCTGTCAACACAAATACTATATACAAGAAAAGGAGAATAATTGTTGACCTTCTCTCCAGAGAATGAAATGTTTCTGGAGTAGCAAAGGGCACTTATTCTTAGAGAAGCCCTGTCAATTAGATTCTGTCTCTGACAGTACTCAGAGTATGTGAAATTCAACAACTTCCCCGGACTTTTTTTTTTTTGTTTTCTCTGTAAATACGCCCATATGGTGAGTTCACACCAGCTACAGAGATAACGGACAAGGACTTCTTATTTCCATATGTTCAATCTGGAGAAGAGATAAAGTTGAACAACAATCATCAGAAAGACCTCGCATGTCATTAATTTGAAATAGATTCATTAAAGAAGATGAGTTATAAAGGAAATTAACATTCATACATTCCTCTACAAATGTATCTGTATTGATGTGTGGGTCGTTATTTCCAATGAGAAAAAAAAAAAACTGTTTATAGGACACAGTCAATTGTTCTAATAGAAAGGTGATTGTTCCATTAGGGTTATTAGCAATGCAAAGAGTCCTGTCACTTTGGACTGGGGAAAGAAAAAGTGATTAAAGATTATAGAATAAATAATTTGCACAGAAACAGACTTAAAGTGTAGGAGTGTAGTGGAAAGAGTATTGGGTTCAATTCAGTTCATCATTTGCAAGCTATTGGTCAGATTATCTAATGTCCTTGTGACTCAGTATCTAAAGCTTTAAAAACTGTTAATATTTGTGCCACATACCATGAGGCTTATTGTGAGTATCAACTGGTATAATGAATGTGAAAGAAAGGATATAAAAATATTAAATGAAAGTATTTTAAATCAACTAAAATAATGTATGTGAAGGACTTTGCAAACCTTAAAATTCTACGTATAGGGGAGAGATACTACAGTGCCTGGCACATAGTAAGTGCTTAATAAATACTCATTAAGTTAACTTGACTTCCATGCAGGAAGTTCCCAGTGTTGATGGAATCATGGGTCCAGATATGCATGTTTAACTTTCATCTCTTCACTTTCTACCCTCAAGCATGAGGATCCATGCTAAATTTTGCTTTAGTCTATTGCCTTAGGCTATCCCATCTACCTAATATGTTCCTTTTCCTCCCTCCCTCTTGCATCTCTGAAGCTACTCATAATTCAAGGCCCAGTTTAAGTCTTAAATTTATAGAGTAGGGATGAACTTTAGAAAGTAATGAGTCCCATCTCTTTATTTTAGAGATGAAATAACAATTCCATGGAAGTTCACTGGTTTTTCCCAAGGTCAAACATAACTAATTAGGGGCAGAACTAGAAACAGTACTCAAGTTTTCCCATTTATGTGTTGCGATATTCCCTTTCCTCCAATTAAGTCTTCCTCAACTACTTTCGTCCTTAGTGAACATCTCCTTCCATTATCTCAAAATATATCAGTGTCACAGTTTGGTGTTTACTTCTTTAATTATTTATCAAGTTCATCATCTCTTTATGGATGCTAATAGTATCTGAGATTTTGATTTCCCTCACAACACCTAGAAGTTGTTGATTGCTTTTAGGTGCTTGATAAATATAATAAATACTCATCAATTAATTGTAGCATGGTATTATTGAAAGAGCACTGAATTCCAAATTAGAATGCCAAGGTTTTAGGTCTTAATCATTCATTGAACCTCTTTGGGTCCCATTTTCCTCAACTATAAAATGAGGTTATTTATTAGAAAAACAAAACAACAATAACTTATTGAGAGCCCACCATGTGCCAAGTGCTACGCTAGATGCGAAGGATGTAAATGCCAAGAAAAATATAATCCCTGCCCTCAACATGCTCACATTCAATCAGAAGAGATAACATGTACATACATAGGAGACAAGATATATAGAGAAAGAAATGGAGATCAAGGTATATTCTTTTTTGTTTGTTTTGGCTAGGCAATGGGGTTAAGTGACTTGCCCAGGGTCACACAGCTAGTGAGTGTTATGTGTCTGAGGCTGGATTTGAGCTCAGTCCTCCTGAATCCAGGGCCAGTGCTCTATCCACTGTGCCACCTAGATGCCCCAAGATATATTCTTAATAAATACAATGTAGTTAAACATAAAGTAGTTAGTTGGGGGAAGGGGGGATCTTTCCTGGCATAGGCAAAGGCTTTATTTATGTAGAAGATGATGCTTGAACTATGTCTTGAAGAGAGAGATTCTGTGAGCTGAAGGTGAGAAGCAACTTCATTCTTAGCATTTGAGATGGTCAGTGAAAAGGAATGGAGATGGGAGAGAAAGCTCTATGTGTGAGGAACAGAGAGAAATTCAGGTTGACTAGACCATAGAATATGGGAAGGAAAATAAGATACAATGTTTCTGGAAAGATAGTTTAAGACCAAATTGTGAAGGTCTTTAAAAACAATAGAGGAGTTTATTTTTTTTTTCCTTTAGGGAATAGGGAACCACTAGGGGAGTGACCTGGTCATATCTTTGCTTAAGGAAAATCATTTTGACAATTGTGTGAAGAATGTGGAAACCTCCAACGTCCCTCATAGCCCTACCATTTTATGATCTTATTCTCATCATCATCTCAACAAAGAAGAGCCAATGAGTTTAGGACCCATTTTTACCTCCTAATTTGTAACTAAAAAAAAAAAAGCACTAGAACTTTCATTTTTGCCTTTTCTCTAGATTATAATCATACTCTAACCATGAAAAAGTGATAGACATCCTTTGACTACTTAGAAACAAAGAAAAAACTACCCCCAAAAGTCATCTCTTGCTCATCAAGGATAGTTGAGTGTTAATCATTTTACATATGTCAAAACACATCTTGGAAGCTGTCCAGAGCAGTCTATAAAATTCTGTAAGCTTTCAGACTCACAGCAGTAGCTTCTCACATAGTGAAGCTTGAGCAATGTGCATCTCATGCATTTTTAAGACCCTGCTTTAAATGCAGGTTTATCAATAAAAATGCCACCAGAAAACAGCTTTGAAATTTTAATCTCTCCTGAAATAAAAGGTCTCCTCTAGGCAGGTCTGGTATTGGTTGTGTCTGAACGCCCTCTGCTTTCATTATACAATGATTTTTTCTTACAGCTGCTAAATCCTAATTTTGCAAGGAAGGAAAAAAAAAAGGCAATTCTGCACCCCTAATCATCAAAAGCAGCATAATTTAGGCCTTTATTGTGTCAGTCATGAATTGTCTCTCTCCTAAGCTCACAATGTCATAATATTCTTTTAAATTAATGAGGATCCCTACAATTACAGAGTCGAAACCATCATGGTGTACTGCAGAGCTTTTCTAAAAGCAAAAATTACTGTTAATGCTAACGCATTAGCCAGGAGTTATGAGGGGAATTATTGCTGTCATCAAATCAAAAGAGTCTGCAACCAGAAGATGGACAGCTCTGTAATCTCTCACCGTAATTCTAGATAAGATATAAACTTTGTATGGGATCTTTTTTCTTTCCTTTTTCTACATGTTATGTGGTAGGCCTTATTATAGCCTGCATAGGAAATCAAAATAGGCAAAACCTTTGAACCCAATGGAAAGGAGGATCTAGTCACAACTAGCTTGTACACATGGAGCTCTATTACCTCCAACCACCTTGGTTCCCAATTTTGTACCACAGCAAGGCCCCAGTGCATATTGGTAGGATGCACTGCTCCTTGCTAATTACACCTTCAGTCACAGATGGGTCAGTATGGATAAATTTATGGTATCGTTTTCCTTAAAGTATATTTTAACAGGGGTAATAGGGAATGCGAGAGCAGTAGGTACCTGAGCATGAGAAAGACAAGGACTCTTTGGAGAAAGAGGGCAAAAGGACACAGGGAAACAAAAAGAAGTGGATGTTGAAAACATGTTTTACCTCTGCAGTGTTGTCATGGTTCAGCTCTGAAGGTGGCCACATTTGACAAAATGAAAGCACAAGCAAATCCTTGCGCAAATTGAACCATTAACAATATCCATAGAGTGAATGATCATGTAGGCACAGAGAAAATAAGTTACTTCTGTTACATGGTTTTCCAGATAAAATTCATGCTTTCCTTTTGTGAAATATACTTCCTTATTTATAAAACTGTTTCTAAAATAAACTGATGCATAAGCCCTTTCAAATATTTTCAAGACCAAATTGGCATGAAGAAAGAGATGAGCCAATAGAGGAATGCTTATAGTCAAGCAAATAAATAGAAGTTTCTCACTTCCATATTAGGAGAGAGTTGAAAACAGTGTCAAGAAGTAATTTGAAAAAAGATTAATGAATCTTTGAATAACATTTCTGATATGGTTGATATCTTATTAAAGTGCATATACAAAGTCACAGGATGAAAATGTGGGATAATGGAGCATGGAGAATTGAGGGCTTAAATCTGAATGGATTCTATACAAGATTATCACTTTTTTACTGTGGAATGAAGGAAGGTCATGGTTCTTTATTGAATTAGGGACCAGAAGCATTCTTGAATAAAACAAAGTCCATAACTAATATATGTGCTGTTGAACTGAGAGGCCAGAGGCTGAAAGCAGTGCCTAGGCTGGGATTGAGACCAAGATAAAAAATAGTCTGAAGGAATGAGTGAACAAATGTGATCCAACTTCAGACTGAAAGGAAAATCAACAGCAGTATTTGAAAGATTCCTCAATTTGTTGTACTCAACTATCTTTAAAGGTTTTTAAACAGTCACTGAGGAAAAAAAATGTTCTTGACTTTCTAATTCTTGAGAAGAAATTTAAAAGGTCGAAAGGAACACAAAGCCAACTAGAGGAATCTTTGTTTTGAGAGCTCCCCTGCAAATACCTGAACAGTCAAAGACCATTACACCCATTTGGGGAGGGGTATTTCATTTTTTTCTAATATTAACCAAATCAAATTGTAGACAAGGTTGAAATGTGTAAGTGATCCGTGAGGTATGTTCTTATACTATTGCCCTAGTGGATTGTCCAGAATAGACTGCATAAGAATGAGTGTTCATCAATGGATGTGATTAATGCTTTTTTTAACTCCCTTCCAGCTGTGAAATTCTATGCTTCTATAAGAGGTCATATTTATTTACTGAGATACCACCTGAAAAGCATTGTGATACAGCAATGTGATACTGTAGCTGGCATGAGAGCTATCTCACTTTACATCCCTCTTTCATGATAGCTATCCTCAAAAGTATTTGAAGGGTTGCAACTGTGGGAGAGAAAAATGACGTTTTGTGTGGTTGGGCACAAGTGAGGTAGAGCTAAGAGGAAAGTTCTAGGATTCAGATTGTTTAAAAAAAAAAAACCAACTTCCTTTCAAATACAACTACCAAAAAGTAACATTTGCTTCTTTGGGAGGTAGTAAGTTCCCCATCACTGGAGGTCTTCAAATGAAAGCTAGATGGTGCCTTATTGGGGATATTATAGAGAGGATTCTTGGTCAGGTGTAGGTTGGACAAGTTGTCCTCTGGAGCCCTTCCAATGACAACTTCTGTGAACCCAGTAACTTAAAGCATCACTTATCACTAATAGGTAATCTAAATGGTTAAAATTCCCAATTCTTTCTTGTTCTACATTCCTCTTTAGTTGTATTTTCAGAATTTAATAGTTAGAATCGTGGAGTATATGACTCTTAGAAATGCAAGCTCTATGTCAATTAATGCACTAATTATCAGTGACTACCTTAAATAATTAATATCTAATTATCCTTATGTGAGTTAATTTGTTTCATGTGATGATGTGTTTTATAAGCTTAATCTCCATTAATAAGACTGTAATTAAACATTTATTGATTATGCAGTTCTGACCTCATTTCCAAGGAACTTTATTGCATATGCTTATTAAGCAGTACCAATTTCTCACTGCTTACAATAACTTTAAATCAAATGTTTATCAAAGCAGTAAGCAACTCATTTAAAGATGTTTCTAGGGAGTAAGAATTAATAAATTAAGAAGGTAAGTGGTTTGAAACTGTGAACAGTTTGTATGGTTATACTGAGAAAAAGGAAGGGGTATGGTCGTGTTAAATTCTAGGGTCCTTAAGAAAACATTCACAAAGTGCTTTCCAACCCACACTTACTTTTTTTGCTAATTTAAGGAAAAATCAACCTTATCTTCAGTGGGAAGTCCCCATTTGAGCCTTCTGATATTCAGGGTCCAGTTACTATGTCTAGGATGACATTGTAAGAAAGAGTAATTCCATTGAGGACAACTGGAGATATCATTGGGTCTATGTTTGACCAATTCTGAATTTCTAAATTAAAACATTCCAAATCACTCACATGTGATATTTTCAAAACATTAGTCTGACAGCAATATGTATATGGGTGATTGACTGGGTTTTTCAGCTTTCATCTCCATGTTTGGTATTCTAGAGGCATCATCTTAGTTATGTTAGTGCATCAATAAATGAAAGCATTTGAAATGGAGTGAGCAGTAGAAATTGGACTTGGTTTAATAGGGTTGTATTTTGTATTATGTAAAGAAAGCTGATTTCAAATCTACATTAGAATACCCAGAGGAAATGAGTTTGAAAATCTCAGTTCAGACTTAACCGAATTTGTCTGCATCACCAAACCGTGCATCATGTCCTCTGGACAAACTCAAGATGGAAGCAATTATGTTGCTGAAACTCACTGCATGCTCTCAGAGATGGATGGAAAAGCCTACACAGCAACTTTACCCTGGGTCTCTGCATTAAGGGTCAGAACTTTGCTTTCCTATGCAAATTTGGGCTCATCTAAAATAAGAAGCAAAAAGAGAATGTAATTAAGATTTCTTTTAGATGATATGAAAGTTGTTCATTACAATTATATGCATATATGATATATACTTTTCTCCTAAAAACTCTGATATATATGTACATATGCATGTATATATATGTATGTATGTATGTATGTATATATGTATGTATGTATAAAGGGAGAAGCTGATACTTATCTCAGACTCATTCATAGGTATAAGTAGGAACTAAAATCTTTGGACTTAAGAGGGGCCTCAATATATGCTTTGAAAGCATAAAAAAATTCATTCATAAATTCAAATTTTATTCATTCCACTAGAGGCACCTAGGTGATACTAGGCCTGGAGTCAGGAAGACCTAAATTCAAATCCAGCCACAGACATTTATTATTTGGGTAATCCTGGGCAAGTCATTTAACCTCCATCTGCCTCAGTTTCCTCAACTGTAAAGCTCACAGGGCTATTGTGAGGTAAAAAATGAGAGGAATCAGGATTATCATCTAAATAGACCAGGGGACTCAGATTCTTAAGATCTGGCCTGCTTGCATTAGCAATGCAAATGCTTAGATTCCTTAACAGTCTGGCCAATATGGCGGATGTTCTAATAAACCTCCTCTTTGGCTGAAAAAAGGCTTGGGTCAAATTCATATGGGCAGTACCCACATGTTGTGATTTTGGGGTCCCAGCATCCCTAAACCTCTAAACCTCAACATTTTGGTGGCCTATATAGGGAAGATGTCTAACCCCAAGTTCTTCTCCAGCCAAGACTGGAAGGTATGTAAGCCTCTCCCCTCTTTCTTGCCCTGCCTTTGGGGTTGCTCTCCAAGTACCTAGGAAGGCTTGGAGATGCTTTTTGGTCAAACAGTTACCAGGCTGTCTCGCACTCAGTCTACCTCTCTCAGGCTCTCAGTCTACTGGTTTGGTTTGAGGCCAAGGACCTGGGTACGCCTTCTGCAGCATAGAGGACAAGGACGGGCACCCTATGGGGAAGTATATGCCCAATTCTGTCAATTCTCTCAGTGCTAGGGAATTGGGAAAACTTCAGGCGCTTTTTGGTTCCCTGAGGCTTACTTACTCCCTTCCCTCTACACCCCTGAATCCTCCTTCATGGAGGTTACAGGGAAAAGTTAGAATAGCTAAAAACATCTTAGCAGATTCTGGAAATTTTGTGATCCAATCATTAAGCAGTTTTGAATCACCTCCTTACAACTCTGGTCACTCCCTTCTCCCACTCCCTTCCCTTGACTCAGGAAGGTATCTGTTAATCCCTCTCATATGAGAAGAGAGTTCCACCCTCCCCCACCTCTGAATTTGCCCTCTACAGCATGGGCCCCACTGGCAATGGCCTTGAGCGCTGGGGCAACCTTTGTCTGGAAGCATCATCTAGGTTCAGCACATCCTGCTCAAGGTAAACAAGCTAGGCTCTGAACTTGGGTAAGCATGCTCTTTTAAAGTTGCAGTTTTAACTGTTAATGATGATATGTTGACTCTCAGGGTAAAGTAATTTGGAAATGCATTTAACAAAACTGAAGTCACCTGGTTGGTAATGGGTTTGTTTCAAGTTTCAAATTGGTGAATTTTTTGTATCAGTTATGTCAAGCAACTTTTCATAATTTGGTAACTGCCAAAATAATTTGGCTATTCTTGGTTATTGTTTTAAGTGTAAACTTACCAAAAAGCTTGTTTGAGTTTTGTCTTGCTGAGAATTTGCAAGTATAAAGAAATAGTCTCTAACAATTGACTTTTTACACTAGGGCAAATTTAAATTTAAGATATAAATCCTGGAAAAGTTTTTTTCCTAATCTATGATTATTGAAACTTGTTTTTTGAGGTAAAAGCTCATAGGATTTTATTTTGAGTTGTCTGATGGATCATAATCTATTGATAATCAATAATCCACCATCTGAGAAAAATGCCACAAGCTACTCAGAGAGAATGTGATACTGGTAGAAAGTCAGCATCAGGAAAAGCTGAGAGGACAATTTAAGCCTCAGTCTAAAATGGGATCCTCCTAGCTTAGTTTCCCCATTATGTTCCTTTGAAAAGGAATGTTACCCACCTGCTATTCCTGAGTCTGGCTATGAGGTGGATTTGATACTGCATGGTTGGAAAACTGAATTATCTGAATTCAAGCAGAGCTAAGGATGTTTTATTCTGAAATATTTGGGCCCTAAATCTAGTCCCTGCTTTATCCTTTTATAGCAAATTTCTATATTCAGAGCAAGTGGTCAGTAAAAGAGTGATGCAAGTGTGTGAGATCTTGTTGTTTTGACCTGAATGTGTAGTCATTCAATACCCCCAAACAACTGAAATTAAATCAAAAACATCTTTGGTTTGGTTTGAGTGATAATTGAAGTGAAAGTCAACCTCTGGCAAATTAATTTGTGTAACTATTGAACCCAGCTTGGAAAATTTCTACCAGCAAAAGTAACAAGATCAGATAATCCTGCAGGTCAAATGTAAATTATTTTAATGGGACTCTTACACTTTTACTTCTATCTATATCTGGGGCCAACAGTCTTTTCTGTAAGATTTGTGTCTTCCAGACTACAGGCCATTCACCTACAGTTGGTAGCAAACAGCAGGTACCAGCCAATGTCTCCCTATCATCCCCTGGATGCAGCCTGTGCTCCATTCCAGTCAACCCTCTCTTTGGGGACCCCCCCCCTTGAGGCAGGGACAGCTCTACGTCCCTTGCCAGTAGGAAGCAGTTTCAGAAGTCAAGACCTTCGCCAATTACCCCCAAAAGAATTTGGATCCCATTTGTCTGAGGGGAAATGATGAGGATGGGATCTGGACCCCAAAAAGGAAAAGCCCTGCACTTTCCCACATGGTCAAATCTCAGGAATTTGCCTAAGGCTATAATCCTATTAACTGGCCTTTCATTATAGCCTAAGCCCAATCAAATTCTCAGTTACTCTTAACCTAGCCTAACCCTCCATTGTTTATTACCTGCTGACGGCTCAGGGCCATTTCCCACCCTTGATTCTATTTAAGCTCCATTCTACCTCCCAGTCACCTCCATCAAGATTTTCCACTCCTGGATCCCTCCCACAGTCTTTCTGTATATAAGATTCTTCTTGTCTCCATTAAGGTGCTCAGATTCTTAAAATCTAGCCAGGGTCTCAAATTCTTAAGATCTGGCCTGCTTGTATTAGCAATCCAAATGCTTAAGAGTCTGACCAATATGGCTGATGGTCTAATAAACTTTGTCTTTGACTGAAAACAAACAAACAAACAAGTAAATAAATAGATAATGAATGAATGAATGAATGAATGAATGAATGAATGAATGAATGAATGAACAGACCAGGGCACATTCCTACTCAAAGCAGTCTAAAATGATCAGGGGTGGTTTGCGGTGCTTTTCATTTTGGAAGTTTGCTTGCTTGTTTGCTGCTATATTATACAATTTACTCACACTGAGCTTGAATATATAATCTATGATCATGACAAAATACCTTTGAAATGAATCCTTACTCCAAGTGGACATTAACAATTATCCTTTGGGTTCGGGGATTCCACCAGCTCTACATTCATAATTATTGAATTATATAGAGCTCAGAGGTATCAGAGAAACACCCTACAGATGCTATATTTTCCACAATGCTCCCAAGCGAGAACTGATTATGATAAAAAATAATTGGGAAATATTTAACAACATCAATAAAGATACAACAACATATAGATAATATAACATTTTAAAACAAATCCAATATGCAGTTCACAAGGATTCTTATGTATGACTTAGTGGCTCCCATTTCTAATTGTGTTTGACATCACCATTCTAGCTGATATTTCTCCATCTCTATCACACATTTTGTTAAAATCCATACGTGAACTATCTTTTGATTGAACAGTCTATGAATCTTGTCAAAAAAGGAAATGAGGTTAGTATGGCAAGTTTTATTATGATGAAATCATGCTAACTTTTTATAATCCTAATAATGCTACTTTACCCGTACACACCTTTTAACAATCCTATTTCTTTTTAAATAAGGTAACTATGAAGAGTTTTATTTCATTCACGAATCTCATCCCACCAAATCTTAGGGATAGCAGTGATGTAAAATTTGTCTTCTAGGTCACTACTTAATCCTTAGACCCCTGGGTAGTGTTTCCCTTGATTTTATGAGTAAGCAAGGAAAAATAGGGAAAAATCTCCAACTAGGTGTCCCTAAATAGGACTTAGTCATTTAATCTCTGTGGACCTAGACAATTGTTTCCCAAAACAAACTATACTGGTAGGAAGACTGGTAAAATACCTATATTCTTTGCTGGGGACCACCCTGCCCTATATAGTCACAGAATGACTCAGATGGAACAGGGACCAGGAGCAAGGAAGACACATAGAAACAAAGGTGATGGGAACACAGGTTAGGAAGAAGGAGGGAGGTGTGGTATTTTGTTTTGTTTTTAAGTCACAGATAGTAAAAATGTTATAGACTGGTAAAAATTTGCAGCAGACATGTGCCAGTTTCTCAACCAGCATTTAAGAAATTCTAAGGAAGATGATCTGTACAATCCCTTCCAGCTACAGATACGAAAATACAAAAAAAAAAAAATTAAGAGGAAAAAGTATATTATTTTTTTAAAAATTTCCCCTCTCTGAAATATCATGTATATCTGTATTTGTATATATGGCAGAGTGGGATGGGACAGTGATGAGTTTCCCCATTAACCCCCAGGCAATTTTTTTTTAAATCTCTGACCTTACTTCATTTATACTGATTTTCCCCAAAATTGCCGCAAAGGATAGCCATAGAAGTAGCCCAAAGACTTCTTCAGGATTCTTGCTCCAACAATGTAATAAAATCTAGTATGAGAATCCTTCCTGGGGCCTACAGTGTTCTCTCAGGCATCCCAAATTAGGAAATCAGGTGAAGCTTTGTTTATAATACCAAAAACTCCCACTGTCCTGCTTTGCACAAGGCTTTCCCTACAGTTGAAAGCTATCTCACCCTCTTAAAGTTACTGGGGTTCTTAATCTGGGGTCTGTAAATTGGGGTTTTGCTATAGTTGTTGTTGTTGATTTTTTAATCTTAATCTTATGCATCAAAAAAAATCTGGCACAAAAGCATTTGAAATGATAAAGTTCAGGAACCCCTGTCTTAGAACATTTCTTAGCACAGTTTTCATCTTGATTTTCCTATATTTCATTATATTTGACTAATTATCATGTTGGACTATTCATATGCTTACCATACTAATTTTGGCACAGTTCAATGGTCCAATGGATGGAGTGCAAGGCCTAGAATCAGGAAGACTGCTCTTCCTGAGCTCAAATCTGGCCTCAGACACTTACTAGCTGTGTGACTCTGGACAAGGCACTCAACCCTCATTTTCTTCATCTGTAAAATGAGCCTGGAGAAGGAAATAACAAACCACTCCAGTATCTTTACCATGAAAATTTTAAATGGGGTCACAGAGTTGGACATGACTGAAGATGACTGAATATCAAATAATAATTTATGTTCTTGGTTGTTTTCCCTCCTAGATTATAAATACCTTGAGAATAAGATTGGTATTTTATTTCATTTTGTATTCCCAAATCCAGTGTAGTACTTCATGCAGAAGAAGTACTTAAAATTGACTTGGATTGGATGGAATTGGACTGGATTGAACTGAACTGAATTGAACTGAATCAAATAGAATTGAAGTCTATAAGCAATTTGTGTTCAACAATAGTCTCTTACTTGGGTTCTTTAGTAATTAAAAAAAAAACAAACTTTTTTGCTGCTATGGCAGGTCCAATTTCATCCTTAGTGCTAAACCTGAGTGAATGATTATCTGCACCCATTATTAGAGATCAGTTCACTTTATGAAAGGGTTTTTAAAGAAGGAAGATGCTATGCTTTATTTCTTAATATATGAACCAAATATTACAAAGAATATTTTGTCTGGACCTAATTATTTTCTTTCTTTTGAAACCAGCTTTCCACTCCATCAAACTAATACTAAGTAATATTAAATTATTTTTACAGTGGATTTAACATGGTAATTATTATTGCCCAAAATACATTAGTTGGTGTTACTCACACTGTATCTGGATATACAACTGTCTTCAATCATTTGTTAAAACCTAAAGTAGGCTTTATATTTTGCATTGTATAAATATTAATCAGGAAGGAAAATTCAGTGTACCCATAAAGAATTGACTTGGGAGAATAAGGGCTGTCTTAGTTTTTAGGTTCAGAGCTATGATTTCATCTTGGATAGGAATAGGGGTATACTAGTCAATGTTTATTTAACAAATAGCTCTCTGGGGAAAAATAAATGTACCCAAGAAACACTTTTAAGTTTAATCTATATTGTTAACTTTTTCTCCATCACTTTTGAAAGTCCCAGGAATGGGATACCTGTGGCCTCGAGGCCATATGTGGCCATCTAGGTCCTCAGGTATGGCCTTTTGACTGAATCCAAACTTCACAGAATAAATCTCCTTAATAAAAGGATTTGTTCTGTAAAACTTGGACTTATTCAAAAGGTCATACCTGAGGACTTAGATGGCCACATGTGGCCTCGAGGCCACAGGTTCCCCACCCTGGTCTAGACAATCAACCAAACAATAAAGCCCTGATGTTTGGCATTTGCCAATTTCTGAGATGAAAAGGCTTATGCTAAAAATTTAACAATCAGCTTTCTCAGGAATTGGTATGAGCTGGTTTCAGCACATTTCTGTGTGGGAATACAACAACTCCCTCTATCAGTGTAGATCAGCAACTTATCTGTAACTCATTTTAGAAAATTCTCTTAGTTACTGAGAGGTAGGACTATTTGCTTATGGTAACACAATAGGCATGATGTAAAGGTTTCTCTTTTAGGTTCACAAAATGTTTTGTTATACTTTCAAGTTGCATGGTTATTCAAACCTTTTCTAAATTCAGTATCAGCAGAGGGACATTTTTCAATGGAGCACTAAAAGTCAAGCAAATTTCATTCTGCCAAGCCTCAGGGGGAAAAAAAAATATGTATATATATATATATATATATAGTGTGTGTGTGTGTGTATGTGTGTTTTGAAAAACCTGGGCCACCAATGAGTGTTGAAATTAAAATCATGTGATCATTGAAGTAGAGTGGGCAGGTACCTCAGTAGTCATCTCCTGAAAGCACATTCCTCCAACTTTGCAGATGATGAAACTGAGGTCCAGGGAGTTCTCACTTGCCCAAGGTGTCAATGGTAGTAAATATTAGAGGTGAGATTTGATTTCAGGTCCTCAAACTTTAGAGGAGTGGGTCTAGTACATTAGCACATAATGTATCTTTCATCAGGTATCACCACACCAGCACAGCTCTGTATTTTTTATTGGAGTAGCCACTTGTGTCCAAAGGAAGAAAAGGAAAATTGGTTTGGTACTCTCCCCTAAAGGATTTACTTCAATCTAGAACTTATAAATAAGAGTGGCAAGTGAAGTCAAAGAGACCAGTGTTGTCTTGGTATGCCTGAAGTATCCAAGTGAATAAAATCATGAAACATGGAAGAATTTGTTGGTATAAAAAGCAAATTTTAGCTTTATTTTCCTCAATTTTTCTTCTTCAAAATTTTGTCCTTTTTTCAAAACTTTTTTTTTATCCTGAAAGTCTATGAAACTACATAACACAGTGGGAAAAGAACACTGGAATGTGGGACTTAGAATTCTAGTCTTCACCTCAGTATTATCAGTTTGATCTTGGTTAAATCCCTGGACCTCAGCAGCCCCATTTGTAAATTGAGAGATTGTACTGTGTGATGTCTAAGATTCCTTTCAACCCAACCAGGAGGAATCCTACATCTCTTTGAAGCAAATATTATATAACAGGTCCTTGTTGCCTTTCTTTCTTTCTTTCTTTCTTTCTTTCTTTCTTTCTCTTTCTTTCTTTTTCTTTCTTTCTTCTGTCTTCTTCCTTTCTTTCTCTTTCTTCTGTCTTCTTCCTTTCTTTCTCTTTCTTTCTTTCTTTCCTTCTTGCTTTTTCTCCTCCTCCTCTCCTCTTTCTTATTCTCTTCTTCTTACTCCTCCTCCTCCATCCTTTCTTTTTTTCTTCCTCCTCCTCTTTTTCTTATCCTCCTTCTCCTCCCTTTTAACCTTTTTTTTTTTCTTTTGTCTCTCTTAAAAAATACTCATTGTGGCCAGCATTTACTATCACTTATTCCAACTTTTTAATTCATCCATTGCTATCTGGGTTACAGTAAACTTCAGCTTATCCTCCGGGACTCCAGTGCATTCCAAATTTCATCTGAGACTCTCTCACCAGCTGAGAGTTAAAACCTCTCCCACTATGCAATATGTTACTACTTTTCCGTAAGTTCTCCAGATAGAAACTGAATAAATTGGAGACTTTCTCTTTTTCTTCTGATGTCTTGGGGAGAGGAGCTAACTCTGGGAAATATTTGAGAAAACTTCATGGAGGGAGCGGCATTTGAGTTTGAAGACTGAAGGATCCCAACTCTGTCATTTACTATCAGCTTCACCAATGGCAAACCATTTCTCCTCTCCCATTAGTTGCCTCACCTTATGTAAAAAGTGGAACTTCTATTAGTCTAAAAGTCTCTAAAGTCTCTTTCAGCTTTAAACCTATGAATCCTATCATTTTATGGGTAGGGATTAAAGAGGTAAAAAGGGAAGAGAAGAAATGTTACAGGTGTAGAGTGAAATGTTTGCAAAAGTGAGAAAAGATTTATAGGCTATGTTGAAGTTGGGGGGGAGAGGGTGCAGAGACCTGTTCAGTTTGGATGGAACATAGAGTGGATGGAGTGAAGTGATGAGAGAAAACTACAAATGAGCTTGTACTCCCGATTTGTGCCACCCAGGGCTGTTACTCTTTTTGCTCAATAAGATTAAAAGTTTCTTGGCTGAAACATTTGGACTCTTTTGCTCTCTTCCTTGTAACAACTGTTTTGCATCAATTAAGCTCTCTCAGTTAATGGTGTAGAATCAATATCCTCATTTTTGGCCACTTCTCATGGGATGCATTTTAACACTGAAAGTACTATATCTGTATGCTTGTAAGATATTTATTGTAATTGAGTTTATATTCTTCCCTTTGAATGAACACAAGCAAACTTATGGGAAGAAAGGTTTAGGACTGCACTTGAATGTGACATCATACAATGGGAAAATTGGAAACATTTGGAGTTTGGATCATAGTTACTGTTTCGAAATCTAGGGCTTGAAGATAGAAATGATGGGTTTAGTTATTAACTCATTTTAATGGCAATATATACTTATTCATATATATTATTCATATTTTCAAATTACTTTAAGATTTGCAAATCATTTTCTTTTTTTTTCTTTTTTTTTTATTTTTAGGCAATTGGGGTTAAGTGACTTGCCCTGGGTCACACAGCTAGTGTCAAGTGTTTGGTCTGAGGCTGCATTTGAACTCAGGTCCTCCTGACTTCAGGGCCAGCGCTCTATCCACTGCGCCACCTAGCTGCCCCAACAACTCATTTTCTTTACAACAATTATGTGAGGCAGCTGTTGTAAGAGTTATTATTAGCATTTTATAGATGGGAAGAGAAGAGAAGGGGAACAAAGGGGAAGGGAAGAGAGAATGAGAGAGAAGAGAGAGGAGTGGAAGAGGAAGGAAGGAGACAGAAAGAGAGGGAACATTAGGGGGAGGGGAGGAGTTTTATTCTCACCATTTTACAGATGAAGAAACTGAGGGTCAGTGAACTGACTTTCCAAGGATCCTACAACTAATAATGTCAGAAAGTCTCAAAGTCAGATGTCCTGATTGAAAGACTAGCATCTTTTTTTCCTTCATAGCACATTCTCCCTCAATAATGTTATATACTACTTTTCACAGAGGTTTGGAAAATCACATATTACTATTTTTAACTAATGATTATTTAGCAACAATGAAAATATTTTATTTAATCTTAGAAGAAAAGTTCAAATTATTAACGTCCCTTTAACAGGTGGACATCTTTTCTTTCTCTCCCTTTGTCACATACTTTTTGTTCCAAATTAGATACTTTTTACTGCCATAGACTGTAGCTTGCTCTGGATGCTAGGCAGGCATTGTATTTGAGAAGTCAATTCCATCAATGTTCTATATACATAGGGAGAGTTAACAAGAAAAATCCAGAATTTAAAATACCAAAAATTTAAGTCAAATCCAATCCTATTTTTGTAGTGGTAGGAATCAACACTCACTATCTCAATATTCAGAGAATGAAAAATCTCAGACTTGGAAAGAGCTTAACTTCCTGCTGTAGGTTCTATTATTAACAAATAAATAGAACAAAGCATCAAAACATGAATCCATGTTGGGGTTAAGAGGAATCATCCAATTCATGAACGGTAGGTAATCAGAATACACATTTCAGTTATATGTGCAGTGGTGGTCAACGTTCATAGGGTATGTTAAATGCTCACTGTGTGCATAACCATGCAACAGTTGCAAATTATTTGGTTAGATATATTTTGAAGTTTGACCAGAAATTTCTACAGTTGAATCCCTTGTATTATCAACCAAGTCCATCTAACCAGATCTCGCATAAAGAGCCAGATATAGAGATAAAGAGACAGGGATAGAAACAGAGACAGAGATGGCAGAAATAATCACAATGCATAAAAATTACAGAAACAATCACAAATGATTTTTGGACAACAAAAAGTTCTTCAACGATATCACAGTAATTAATGAAGTGTGATGCTAGTTGATTTACTTCCTTTGAAACATACATTTAAAAATTAAGACAAATTAATTTATCCAACCAGCCTGGCATTTTGCTAAACCCCAAGCTTTTGGCCTGAAGCAGTGGGGAATAGTGGTGAGACTGTCAGACTTGGCATCAGAAGGTCTGAGTTCATATTTGTCTCTGGAAGCCCCTACTTCTGTAACCATAGGTAATTCTTTTTACATCTTTGAGCATCAATTTCCTTATTTGTGATATGGGGATAATAATAGGATGATAAATTCAGAGGGAGAAGAAACTTTAGGTACTATTGATTCTAGTCCCCTCATTTTAAAGATGAGGAAACTGAGGCCTAGAGAGATTTGATGACTATCTAGTGACTAGCAGAGCAAGGATCTGAACACAGATCTGTTGGTTTACACTACCCTACCTCACATTATTATTATTATTATTATTATTATTATCATTATCATTATCATTATTATTATCATTATTATCATTATAAATAAAGTATTTTATAAACCTTAAAACACTAAGTAAATGTAAGGTCAAAATGTTTCAATATTTTGCTGATTGTAGTGAATAGAAGGGGCAGTTAGGTGGCACATTGGCTAGAATACTAGGCCTGGAGTTAGGAAGACCTGAGTTCAATTTGACCTAACACACTTACTACCTGTGTGATCCTGGACAAGTCACTTAACCTCTGCCTATCTCAGTGTTTTCAGCTGTAAAATGGGGATAATAATAGCACCTAACCCTCAGAGTTATTACGAAAATCAAGCGAGATAATGTTTGTAGAAGGTGCTATATAAATGCTAGCTATTATGATCATTAGTAGGTAGGATATTAAAGTATATTTATTCTAGTGGTTCAATGAAGAAAAATAGATTAAAATCTACACACACTACTTTAAGATAAAGGAGCTAGCAGAGTGTCAAGGTGGGAGTCACACTTAAACAGTTCTGAAGGAGAACAGTGTTCTGACAGTCTATTTGTAGTCCTTTTTTGATTAGAGTATTTCATACAATTCCCAAGAAACACAATGCCTTTCGATTTCTTTCTTCCTTCCTTCCTTCTTTTCTTTTCTTTTTTCCCCAGGCCAGCTCTGGTTACAGTCTATTATTAGCCTCCACTTGCTAGGTTAATTTGGCTGTCCTAAGTGATTAATTGCCATGCTGGGGAGTAAATATCCTGTCCAACATCAAATCTCTGCCTGTGCACAGTGCCTTCAGCCTCAATTCATCTGCAGATATGTATATGTGACAATTGAGTCAAAGCATCCTCTTCCTCGCCTCCTCCTCCCCTTCAGCAAACAAAACCATTCAGCTCCAGGCTGTGTCTTTGGAGGGAGGCAGGGCTCACTGTGAAGCTTAGTGTTACAATTAATGACATTTCATGCTTTCAAAAAAGTGTCTTTCTCCCTGAACACTTGCCTTTTCCAGTTAACAAAATACCCTAATTAGAAGTGGGATAGCATGGAACAACCCACCTGGCAGACTCTTCTCTCTCTTTATACTTTTAATTTCAGTCAGCGAGTCTACTCAACCCTTAATGAATGCCAGCAGAGGATTCTATACAAATGGGAAACGTTAGCCAACTAACAAATGCCACCCTGAAATATCGCTATCTGCATTAATACTTGTCTAGCAGAAGAAATCCAGTCTCATCACAGAAGAGGTCTGGAGTGTAACTAAAGACTGAAAATCAATTCAAGGATCTGGAATGAATCAATAAGAAAGAACATTGGGACTGGGCATATTGACCATAACCTATTGTTCACTGCATGGCACACAGCACAATTAAAAAGGCCAAAAGTGGACTTGCAGACATTACTTCCAAAGTAAATCACTTTAGGAGAAAATTTTCCTACTAAGAAAGCTCAATTGTGATCTGTTTCTCTGCAAGAAAAGTCTTGTCATCGCACAGTAAGTGATCTGCAGCCAACATGAGGGTCCTGAGAAGTCAAATAATGGGTGTAAATGGCACCATCATTTTTGTTAATGGTACCATACTCACTCAGGTTCTATGAAAAATCTAATAATTACTGAAAGAGTAATTGCCATAGGAGAATATAGTCCTTATTTGGCAGTAAAGGACTAGTAACTGAGGCAGCTAGGTGGCACAGCGGATAGAGCACTGGGCTTGAAGTCAGCATGACCTGATTTCAAATCCAGCCTTACACATGTACTAGCTGTGTGACCCTGGTCAAGTCACTTAGCCCTGTTTGCCTCTGTTTCCTCATTTGTAAAATGAGCTGGAGAAGGAAATGGCAAACCACTCCAATATCTTTGCCAAGAAAAACCCAAAGTCAGTAAGAGTCAGACACAACTGAAAGGACTCCACAATAACAACAACAACCACTGTGACCTAAAATGCTGCACTTTGTCTTTACTGGCAAAATATCCAGTGAAAGGGGAAAGGGAGAGGGGTGGTGAATAAAGGAAAATATTCTAAAGATGTAATTTTGATAAGTTAGAAGGCCATTTTAGATACTGAAATTGATCAAGTGCAAGGGTATTGGCTGAATTTTCTACTTGTCTTTACCCAAGTAGATGCAGACTCCCTCTACTTATACCATATGATTTCTCTGTGGTCTCACTCTATCATCCCCTCTAGAAAACACATCTTCAATATCCTTTTTATTGGGTCTTTTCCATAAGCTTATAGATGTTCTCTAGTCTCATCAATCCTAAGGAAACTTCCCTTTGACCTGTCAATTCCTCCAATGCTCTCCTCACTCCCTCCACTGCCAACTACAATACTATCTTTTTATCTTTCACTGCAAAACTCCAATAAAATATAGCCTCCCCTACACTACATATATAAGAATATTTATAGCAGCTCTTTTCATATTAGCCTTAAAATGGGAACTAAGTGGGTCCCCCTCTATTATGGAATGGCTAGAAAAATTACTGTAAAAGAATATAATGGAATATTTTGTACCATAAGAAATGAAAATGTAGACAATTTCACAGGAAACTAAGAAGACATTTATGAATTGATGCAATGAAGTGAGAGAATTAGAAAAATGTATACAGTGATCACATTACAAAGAACAACACCTTTGAAGGACTTTAGAATCAATCAATGTAATAACCAACCATGATGCCAGAGGAATGAAGATGAATCGGGTTATTCACATCCTGATAGGAAGGTGATGGCTTTAAAATGCAGAATGAGAAATCTATGTTTGGACATGGCCAATGTGGAAATCTTTTTCTAGACTGTGCATACGTTTATGAGGGTTTTCTCTTTTTTATTTTTCAATTGTGGAGGGGGCAGGGACATGCACTAGAAGGGAAGGAAATAAAGGTTTGTAAAAATAAATTTATAAAAAGAAAATATATACTCACACCCTCAACTTTCACACTATCTACATATTATTTAACTCCGCATAGTCTGTCTTATATCCTCATCTAGAAACAGCTTCAAGGTCATTACTCTTCAAGGTCACTACTTTCCTCCTGATAAACAAATCCAACATTTTTTGTGTTGGCTTCTTTGTTTTTGTCCTTGACTTTTGAGAAGCAGAAGCAGAAATGCTTCTGCCATTTCTCTGACTTTTGAGAAGCTGAGAAATGGGTCTTTGTCCCAAAGCACTGAAATTTAGGAGGGGATGGACTGATATTACTTGCTTCCGTAACATATAAACAACTAAGATAAGTACCAACTGTAGGAAGCAGGAATAATTAAAACAGGAAGCTACCAAGTGGCATGTATACTATCTTCTTAACAAGGCAGAACCCTGAAGGAGTTCCTCCTCAGCCTGACTCGACTGGCCTTGTTCCCTCCTTGGAGCAGCCTTCCTAGGAGTGGTCTTTCAATGACCTATGGTTACCACCATGAGTATCAACCCCATTTCCCATTCCTAAACCTTTGAGGACATGGTTTGTGCCATTCCCAAGAACACAATTGCTAATTATGGCTCTGCTCTCTGGGCTTCTGTGACACTGTAATGTTTCTACTTCCCTCTCCCCGATAACTCTTTTTCTCTCTCCTTTGCTGACTCATCCCCTTTCAAATCTTTAAATTTGAGGGACACTCTAGATTCTTCCTTAGGTCCACTTTACTTTACCCTTTTTACTTTTTCTCTTGGTGATTTCATACAATGATCTTTAGGCCCCTAACTCCCCAGACTATATTTCCAAAATAATATGCTATGGAGAACTCCAGTCTCAAGTTTACAACTATCTGCTGGTTACTTCTATCTGTATGGACTGTTGGCACCAGAATCTCAATAAATCCCAAATTTAACTCATCATCCTTTACTACCTTTGTGACCTCTTTACACTTCAGTTTCCTTACTTGTAAAATGGCAGGGTTGAACCAGATGACTTCTCCTGATCCTTCCAATTCTAAATCTGTGATCCAATGACTTTACCCACAACTTCTCTATTTCTGTTAATGTCTTCACTATCATATAAGTTCCCCAGGCTCTGAGTCTTGGAGATATCTTTGACTCTTCCTTTTCTCTTAACCTGTGTATCAAATCAAATTCTTAGTTCTGCGTCTTCTACTGCTGCAATATTCTAGCATCCAATTTTTCCTCTGTTCCTCACTGAAGCTACCCTGGTTAAGTCGTTGTTTTTGACGAAACTACTGAACCATCCTGATAAATGGTGTTCCTGCCTCTTATTATCTGCCTCCAGGCCTCTGTCTACACTTCTGCCGAAGTCATCATCCCTGCCATAGATCTCTTGCATAGATCGTGTCACTGCTCTTTAAAAAAAACAAAAACAAAAAAAACTTTACAGTGGGTCCCCATTGTTAGTGAATAAAGCAAAAACGACTGAACCTAATGTTCAAACCTTTCCATTTGTTGTTGTTGTTCAGTAATTTTTCAGTTGTATCTGATGCTTCATGATGTCATTTTTTTTTTGTTTTTTGGGGTTTTTTTTTTGGCAAAGATACTGTAGTGGTTTGCCATTTCCTTCTTCAGTTCATTTTACAGATGAGGAAACTGAAACAAACAGGGTTAAAGAGCTCACCCAGAGTCAGGTAGCTAGGAAGTGTGTGAAGCCAGATTTGAACTGAGAAAAATGAGTCTTCCTGACTCCATGCCCAGCACTTGATCCACTGTGCCACCAAGCTGCCCCAAAGCTTTCCATAATCTGGTCCAAACTGCCTCTCCATCCTTATCGCATATTGATTCTCACCAAACAATATTTCTTCAACTGTATATATGTTCCAGTAAAATCAAATAAATTTATCTTATCCTTATATCTCCCATATCTATGTCTTTGTTCATGTTATCCTCTCATTCCTGAAATGTACTTTCTTTACTCTTTCATTTTCAGATAAAATCGTTCCCTTTCTACAAGATCTAATTCAGATTTTATCTCCCTCATGACCTTGCTAGGTGAAAGTGGTCACTCTATCCTCAAATTTCTCAGAGCTGCTCAGGATGTTTTTTGTTTGTTTGTTTAGGAACAAAGATAATAACTTATGTTTGAGTATTTTGTGCCCACAAAGCACTGTATGAATGGAATTTGTAGTGAGATGACATAGTTTCAAATCCAGGCTCTGTCTGCCCACTTAGTAACTATGCAGCCTCAGTTTCCTCAACTATAAAATGGGGATTATAGATATTGTTTTCAGTTTCCAAATGTTTCTTATCTTTATAAAGCTTACTAGTAGAGTTTATTTCCCATAAAACTTTGGCTGGCCCTCTTCTCTGCCCTTACCTCACCTCCTTTCTATCATAGTTACTTGTGCGCTTCCCATTTCCTATGTTAGATTGTATACTCCTTGAGAGCAGATACATTGCTGTATGTCTTCGATCTCTCAGCACTTGACTCTACCATATGTAACACCATATCTACCTCCCTCTTGAGGAGATAGCATACATACCATTTGGTAACTTCCTATTTTAATTATTCTTGCTAACTACGGTTGGTACTTAGTTGTTTTAATGTTACTGAAGCTAATAATATCATTCCTCTCTCCTCCTAATTTTCAGTTCTTTAGGACAAAGCCCAATTTCCTCTGCCTGAGTAACGCAGGAGTAGTTTAGAGGTGTCAAATACTTCTGTAAAGTCAAGGAGAAAAACAAAGAATGTATTGCATATTACAGGATCTTTATAACTTCATTGAATGACTGTCTATACATGAGCATTTATACATATACTGAGCTTCTATATCTGACCAATTCAATTTTTTTTAAATGGCTACATGTATAGAAATGATAGAACTACCACTCATCTCTTGAAGCAAACAATCGCTTATGGAACATGATTGGAATAGTGAGAGTGCTGACCATGGAAACAGAAGATACCGGATCACAGATACTGCAAAATAGAGAAAAATGTCAGCAAAAGAGGAGGAAAAGAAATGTATGAAAAATACACTCTTACATCACAGTCTCTAATGCATGACCTGAGAAAGTACAAATAATACAAAAGAAAATAAAGATAGGAAAATAGCGTAGAGTAGACTAAGGACCCACCCAACTCCAGATATTTTTACTGGCTATCCCCAATGCCTGGGATTCTCTCTTCCTCATCTCCATCTCCTGGCTTCTCTAGCTTCCATCACATCCTAGCAAAAATTACCACCTCTCCCTCCGCTCCCCCTGGAAGCCTTATTTAATCTACATTAAGGCTAGTAACTTCCCTCTGTTGTTATTCTCTAATTTATCATGACTAGAATTTGCTTTCATGTTGCCTCTGCTATTAGGCTGTGGGGTTCTTGGGAGCAGGCACTGATTTTTTGACTTTGTGTGTGTGTGTGTGTGTGTGTGTGTGTATGTCCCTACCACTTAGTACAATGTCTAGTACATATTAAGCATTTAATAAATGTTTATTTACTGACTGACAGATTTGAGTCCTGGATCTGCCACTTGCTAACTATGTAAGAAGCAGTTTAGTACAGGGAGAAAGAGTACTGACTCTAGATTCAGAACACGGGTTCGAAATCCACCTCTGACAGTTCTCACCTGTGTATACTTGGGCACATCATTGAAGCTCTCTAGGCCTCAGTATCATCTGTAAAATGAGAGATGTGGATTAGATGATCTCTAGATCATTTCCAGTTTCTAAATCTATGAAACCATATGTTACTCTCCACAAATTGTTTACCAGTTTCTCTGTCTATAAAACAGGGATAAAATAGTGGTATATAAATTAAGAAATTAATTAAGTATATTAACATATGATGAATTTTACAACTTTTGAAATATTTAAAATATTAATATGCAAGTAATTGTTACAATAATTGGTTTTGCATGGTTTGTCATTGAATTCACAAGATTTTGTCATGTATCCTTTGATTCTTTATCATAAAACTACACTTGATATATTGGCTGTGATGAACAGTTCATTTTTCCAAGTCTAATTTGAATTAGTTTGTTTTCAATGAGGTTTAAATCAGGAAAGTTCTGAGGCCACTGAAAGCATGTTTATATCAATCTCTTGGATAACTTTCATTTTTCTAAATTATTTTTAATATTTTTTCCAATTACATGTAAAATAATTTTTAACATTTTTTTAAATTTTGGGTTTTAAGTTCTCTCCCTCTCTCTCATTCTTCCTCCCCTCCTAAGATGTCAAATAATTTGATATAAGTTATACATGTTCAATCAGACAAAACATATTTCCATACCCCCAAAAAATAAAGTAAAAAATAGTATGCTTCTATCCTCATTTAAACTCCGTTAGTTCTTCCTCTGGAGGTGGATAGCATTTTTTCATCCTAAGTCCTTCGGAATTGTCTTGAATCTTTGTATTGCTGAAAATAACTAAGCCATTCACAGTTGATCATCATACAACACTGCTGTTATTGTGTACAATGTTTTCCTGGTTTGCTCACTCCACTTTGTGTTAGTTCAGTTAAGTCTTTCCAGGTTTTTTCTGCATCATTTCTTATAGCACAATGGTATTCTATCACAATTGGACAAATTTCTTAAGCTTTTAGGATGTGTGTGGTATGTTTCAGGGTCATTTTGTAGCATTCCATGTCTGTTTTGGGAATTTCTGTAATATAGAAAAATTCTGCTTCTTAATATATTAATCTATTTTAAAGGAGTGTTTTTCCCTCAATGGGGACAACTTTGAATAAAAGTTATTTTCTGAGGATTAATTAGACCATTGTGGAACAATAGTTTTGTTCAATTCCTTTCATTCAGTTTTTTTTTAATTTTTGGTGCCCCTTTCCTTTCCAGTGTAACTTAATCCTATTTCATGTTCAGATTCAGTGATCTTTGAAATGCTTGACTTCCCCCACAACAACATCTGATAAAAGTATCTCCAACAATCTTTGAAGTGTGCTCCTTAAAGAATTACAACTTTTTCATATTTCTTTAGAGTAATATCCATTCTTAAAAGCCACAGAATTAAAAACACAACAAAAGACAAGGAAACATTTGTATAACATGAAATATACATTCAACTGACAGAAAACTAACTAAAGGTGGGGAAACCTGCTCAATCTGGTTTTCTGTAGTCAAAGTCAGCTGTTCTGAGTTAGTTTAGGGTGAAAAGAAGCATATGGCTGACTTTTGCAGCCACCAAATGAAAACATGTCAAAATTATTGCTCATTCTAACATATTCACATACCACTGATCACTGTAATGCCTGAACATATTCCAGGTTTTGTCACTTAAGAACTGGATGTTCTCAGATCCCTCATCTATAAAATGGTGATAATAATAGTTTTCTTCACTAAGTGGGAATTCTTATTATAAACAAAGGTCATTTTACTTTAAAAAAAAATCATTAACTACTCAGTCAACTAAGGTTACTGACCTGGAATTTTTCCTCTAGGTGGGCACACTTTGGGGGATAACAGCCAATAAAAACTGGATTCTATTTCATACATGTCATAAAGTATGACAAGTATTGGTATTAACTTTTTCTGGAACACAAATGTGTCTTTAGACTGATGTAAAATTGAAAAGCAATAATAACCATACTGGACCCCTTCCATGGAAGACCACCTTGCCCTATAAACTAAGGCTAGGCTTGAAACTCAAGGTATCACTGGCATTTTAATACTGATGTCTAAGACAAGCTTCTCTGGCTTAGCTGGCAGTTGTCAGTATACACACATAACCATATCTCTGTACTTTTACGTGTATGCGCGTTCAGGTGTATATAGATATATGTGAAGTTATGCCGGTTAAATGCATTAACTTTTTTCCCCTTTTTAAAATTGGAATGGTGACTGAAGGCTTGAATAATGTTTGGGTAGATGGTGTAATCACAGTAAAATGGCAAGAGGATTAGATTTGAAGTAAGAAGGTTAAAATCTGACTTATTTATTGTGCTTTCTGATAGCAATAAAGTTATTTACTCTTTCTGGTGCTTACTTTCCTACTCATTTTTCTTTTCTGGAGAACTTTGTCCATATATTTCCTTTGACTTTACTACATGATTATTTGTAAACAAGTCATACCTCCTGAAAAAACTGAACGAAAAGAACTGAACAAAACTGGGACAGCTAGGTGTCACAGTGAATAGAGTGCTAGGCCTCGAGTCAGGAAGATTCATATTCCTGAGTTCAAATCCAGCCTCAGATACTTATTAGCTATGTGACCCTGGGCAAATTACTTAACCCTGTTTGCCTCAGTTTCTGAATCAGTAAAATGAGCTGGAGAAGGAAATGGCAAACTACTCTACTATCTCTGAAAGAAAACCCCAAATGGGGTCATGAAGAGTCAGACACAACTGAAAACAACTGAACAACCACAGGCCTCCTTCTCTGCTCCCCCCCCATTAGATTGTAAGCTTCTCAAGTTCAGGGATTGTGTCACTCTTTATCTCTTTCTCACTAATTAGTACTTAACATGATGTTTTACAATAGTAGATATTCAATAAATATTCATTCAATTGAATTGTGGGATTTGGCCAAGTCTACAAAATAATAGTCAAACTGGACCTGGATAAAAACAATCACTTCCACTGAGGGTCATGTTAATAGAGTACAGCTAATGAAGAAGGAATTTCTAGGCCATCACAGTGTGACTATATAGCTACAATACATCAGGCTAAATAAATGATTTCTTTTTGTCAAATTAAACTACACTGGCACAGACACAGCTGTGGTCAACACACTACCAACTGAATGGACTTAAGCCCAGCCTATACGCTACAGAAGGGATTACAGTACTATTGACCTACTGAAGAAGACTTCAATTAGCTCTAAATTATCAAAGTGATATAGACCAGTGGTGTCAAATTTAAATGGAAACATGGGCCACTAAACCATACATAAGGATCTCTACAGGTTGCATATTGACTCACCAATGGTTTGATGTGTTTTTATTTATTTTGTTAAATATTTCCCAATCGTATTTTAATTGAGTTCAGGGCCATGACACCTCTAAATTCAGTCAGTTTTCTACATATTCCTGGCAAATCATAGCTCAAGACCATCGAGTTCAACCCTCTCATTTAACAGATGAGGATAATGGGACACAGAGAGGTTAAGTTACTTACCCATGGTCACATCAGTAGTAATAGAATAAGGATCTAAATCAGGGGCCTCTGTCTCCAAAGCATCACTCTGTTGTATCACACTGCCTGCCTCAAATTCTTATTTTTAGTTTTGCCAATTAGTGTAACTGGCTAATCCTATTAATGTGGTCATACTACTCTCCTGCTAAGTTTCTGTGGCTCCCTTTTGCTGCTATGATCCAATACAAACACCTTTTTTTAGCATTTAAAACTCTACCCAATCTCCTTCCAGTTTACCTTTTCAGACTGGCTACACATTACTCACCCTCCTTCACTCTACCTAAACTGACCTTGAACAGCATTTCCTTCCTGTCTCTGGGCCTCTGCACAGGCTGTCCTCCTTGCCTGTAATGTTCTCCAGTGATTAACACATCACCTGGAACATAGTAGGTACTTAATAAATGCTTAATGACTGATTGATTTTCCTTACTTCCATGTCTTAGAAGCTCTAGGTCCATTCAAGGCTCAACTCAAGAGCCATCGCCTATAAGAGGCCTTTCCTGATTTGTCTGGTTGTTAGACCCCACTAAAATGACTTTCTACCTGTTTTTTATAGTTTATATTCAGTTATATGAGTGTATATAGTTTTCTTTCCTCAGAATGTAAGCTCCTTGAGGGGACCCCAGTGTTCCTGTTTATATCTTCCTATTCCCAGCACCTACATAGTGTATGATACTTCCATCAGTGGTCAATGAATGCTTATTGAAATAACTTGAGTAAGGAAACATCACCTGGCCCTCACCTCATTGCATACCATTCTCTTTTAAATTATGATCAGATGCCAAAGATTTCCAGGCACGTTGACCTTTGTCTGATTCTACAGAGTAGCCTGTAGAGGAAAGGGTTAACGAACCATGCCCAATCCTAAATTGTGATTATTTTTAAGTCAGAAATTGTCAAAAAAAATGTTTTTTTAAAGACCCAATTCTCTTTCAGTCTCACTCTGTAGGATTCTACCCCTCACCCCCACCCTGGTCATGATGGGAATGAATTGTTCTAAATGATATTTAGGTTAGTAATGTCATTATAATAAAGTGTCCAATTTAGGTTAGTCTCCATTATGTCAGGAGAATTGCCACACACTCACCTCCTTTCACTGCTGCTAAGCTTTGCCCCTGTGGCTTACTCAGGGCACAGTTAATTGGCACAATTAAGAGTAAGGGCTGATTTAGAGGACCCTGAGGAGCTACTGGGTTAGTGGGGTTTATGTACTCAGAAGAAGGTTTTATGTACTTTAAAATGCCTTCTCTCACTACACCTGAATGATACGTTTGATCTGAGAAATATCTAGAGATGTTGTACTTGACTATGACAATTTTGTTAGGTCAGCTCTATTTTCTCTTCTATTCTATTTCTACTTGATCTAATTTATGTTCTGTCTTAGAGTCTAATATCCTTTTGGATATAGGATCATAGTTTCACAGCTCTAGAAGAGGAAGGGACCTCAGAGACTAACTCATTTTACTTCATTTTACAAATAAGCAAATTGAAATTGAGGCACAGAGTGTCTCGACTAAGATCACAAAGGCATTGTCCCAGGTGGGATTTGAATCCAGGTCCCCTGACTTCAGAGCCAAAGCTCTTTCCACACATAAAAAAAAAAATGATTCAGCTCATACACTCTGTCTCTTTCTGTGTGTCTTGTCTCTTTCTCTGTCTCTGTCTCTGTCTCTCTCTCTGTAACACATCATACGTCTTCCCTTCCTCCCCCGACCTTGTTATTCCCTCATCATCTAATATATTACAACAAAATACCAATGTACAACTGTTTAAACAACCAATCTTCCACATACTGGGAAGAAAAGGAAGCCCTCTTGGTGGGAAGAGGAATCGTTGTTGTTGATTTTTTTTTAATTTTAGGAATCAAAGTCCATTGCCTTTAAGTGGATTTAGCTCTTGAGACTCACAGTATTTAGCTTTTAGGCTCACTGCTGACATTGTTACTCACTAAATAACCACTTGATCCATCTTGCCTAACATCTTAACTAAAGAAATGAAAAAAGCCTGGAATTAAGTGGTTGTTTTTCACTTGCTGAGTCAGAGAACAAAAACAGGGTCCCACATCTGTACTTATTTTAGTCCTGTTAGACTCGCATCTCTCCTTAGGAGATCAGCACTACCAATCTGCTGCTAACCAGGATAATTATACAGTACATTATGCAGTGAGCATAATAACACTGTAAGTGTCCAAGGGATTGAACAATTTAGACTGATTTTGTATAGTGTATAATTTACAGTAAAGATTCAGAATGTCTTTTTTTTTTTTTGAGAACAGCTTTCATCCTTTTGCTCTGGATCATTATGTATGGAGACAAGCATTCACAGTCAAATTCAATCCAGATGAAGCCAAACATCTGCAAAAATAGAATAATTTTATTGGCATTTGCATAATTCTGTCTTGGGCCATTTCTTTTGGAGATGGTAATGGTACTAGAATACAGCTGAAGCACACCCACTGTTGATCTCCTGAATACACGGATATAAAGTAGACAAATTGTCTTCAAGATCTTAAATATAGCTATGCAATAGATGAGCAAGGGGAAAGAACATATAAAAATGGAGAATAAATATTAGTGATGATGTGGGGCAGTGGGGTGGGGAAGTCCATGTTAAAGGATATTTATTGCCAAGCCAAATGATCTGCATTAAGTATGTGGTAGCTAAAATGATCTCATACTGAGCCATATCTAGGTAATATGTGACCAATTACAGTATTGTATAGGATATTGTGTTCCTGAAATCTACAAAGGAAATTCATTTTAAGAAACCATATTTCAATAGATGCAGAGAACTGGTTGAAAAAGCTTCCACATGACTCTTGGATAGGTAGCAAAGAAAAAATGATAGGAGTTGGGCGCTCGATGAAGAAAATATATTAATGATCAAGAGAATACTGTCTGAATGGGGAGGGGGGTAGGCGGGTAGGGAATCTGAAAAGTAGGAAACAATTTAATTACTTATAGATAATACCTACACAAAAAACTTACATATAAATGAGAATATCATTCAAATTGGAAGTTAAGGAAGATTATTACTCAGAAAATGGGAATGGAATGGAGAAAATATCAAAGGAGAGGCTGTAAGGTTGTTCAATTCAATTCAATTCAATAATCCTCAATAAAGCAACTATTTTGGGCAAGGCACTATGCTAATTACTAAATAACAAAAATGAAAAACAAAAGTGATGTCATACTTCAAGGAGCTGACATTCTAATGAAGGACATAAGTAAGCAGAGAAGTAAATACAACAATTTATCAGGGGAGTGCACAAATTATGAGAAAGATCCATCAAGCAAATATTTATTAAACAGTTACTTTGTATCAGTCACTATGCAAAAGGACTGAGTACACAAAGGTGAAAATGCAATAATCCCTGCCCTCAAGGAGTTTACATTCCAATAGGGAAGATTATATAAATAAATTTATGTATTTAATTTATTATTTTCTCATATATAAATTAATATGTGTATTTATGGAGAGAGAGAGAGAAAATAGGGATATAGCTAATAGCAGAGCCATTGTCAGCCCAAGGTTACAGAGCAATGTACCCAGCTCACTCCCTTTCCCTTAAGGGACCTATCTACTCTTGCTCTGGACCTGTGCTCATGGTCAGACCAGGCTCAGTGCTATGGAAGTTTGGCTTTTAATGAGAGGGATTATACTCCCTTTGGCCTGTTCTATCTTGATCTTGGCATCCTTGGAAGAAAGTACTTAAAACTTGGGTTCTGGTAAATGTCTAAGCTTTTCCCAAACTTTTGGAAGAGATGAGAATGGGAAGGGGCATAGAAAGGTACTCGAAGTATAATATGAATCAGACTTGGTGCAAGTTTTATTTCCTATAGCCAAAAGAAATATTAAACTCAAGTATATTAATAGAAACATTTAACACAAGATTCAGTAACAGTTTATCACTAAGTTATACTTTCCCCAAAAGGCTGATACTGAAACCTTCCGAGAATATAAAAAAGTTTGTGCGACTGCTGCATAGACATTTTATACTTCAACATGTCTCTGTACCATCTCCCTCGTGACAGATGTCTTTTGGCAAACTGGACCAGAAGCTAGACTCATCCTCTTCTTGGTGATTGTCTTCTCCAAGGACATTAGAGTGGTTGCCAATTACTTCTCTCCTTGCTGCCAGTCAGTTTTGTACAAAGAACCCACCTTTTTTTTTTTTGCAGTTGGGGTTAAGTGACTTGCCCAGGGTCACACAGCTAGTAAGTGTCAAGTGTTTGGTCTGAGGCTGGATTTGAACTCAGGTCCTCCTGTCTTCAAGGCCAGAGCTCTATCCACTGTGCCACCTAGCTGCCCCATGAACCCACACTTCTTGAACCTTTCAGATTCACAAGGTGTCTTACAAGCCTGGACTCATCCATCCCGGGATCAATTTGCATTTCCCTAAAATCGGAAAAGAAAGAAACACGGAAGAAGCAGCCTGAAATCCAGGATCAAGTTCATCTAGAAGCTCACATTCTACTGGGGAAGACAATATGATATAGACATATACATATGCAAAACATATAAAATAAATTGATTAATGAAAATAACATTTCAAGGGAAGGCCCTAGCAGCTAGGAATAGGGAATGGGAAAAGGGTGGTGAAGTTAAGCAAGTACGCACATAACCTTTACTTTATGCACACAGAAAATCATATGCTTCCATTCTTTAGATTTGTACACTGAAATACGTATTTGGAGTTTGCATTCAAAGTAATTTTGATACATTGGGGGAAAAAAGGGTCAGCAAAGGAGAATTGCCATAGAAAACACATACCTGGGAAAGAAAAAAACAAAAAACACAAAACAACAGCCACAAGCAGGCAGTGTTTTGAAGTGCCTGAGAAGACAACAGCAAGTGAAATACATGAGTCTTCCAGGCAACAAGGTCTTCTTTTTTTAAATGTGTCCAACCATAGGAAGCAAAACTAATAATAACCAGTCTTTTTATAGCCCTTTAGGACCATGAAGCACTTTACATGCACTAGCTCATTTGGAGCTCACAACAATCCAGTGAGGTAGGCATTGGTCCCATTTTGCAGAAAAGGAAACCAAGGCCCAGAAACTTTTCTATGGTCATAGAACATTGTGTCAAAAGCAGAATTTGAATCCTGATCTTCTTACCTAAACAACTAGAGCCACATGCACCCTGTCATGATGCATAATATACATATAAAACTAAAACTGAAAGGTGATAATATCAATGTTTTGTTTTGGTTTGTTTTAGCAAAATTAGATCTTTGTTGTAATCATAGGCATGCACAGACAATGGGCCAAGTTTATTTACTCTGTGCATGCTTATGACTATAATGCTCTATCCAGGTCTAAGATACACAGAAGAAGAATAAAAATAAAAACACTGACAATTCATAGAATAGCTCGTGACAAATAATGTGTGAAAATATACTTTTAGAAGAAAATATCAAATTTTATTTTTAAGGAGATGGAAAAATAGTTCTGTGTAAAAATCTTGTTGATTCCTTTTGTGGGAGATCAGAGGAAGGTTAAGTGATATGGATGGAACATCCTAAAAATCAAGATTTCTTGATTGGCTGAGAGTGAACCTAGGATCATAAAATGGGCCAATGAGCTTAATCCAGTGACCAAAATGGGTAAATATCAAATTGATGTGGTAGCATCCTAAGGTAGAAGATATTCTCTTCCAGGACCAGCATGAAGAATCATGCTTCTTTTCTGGAATGAATCACAAGCCAAGCTAGGTCCAGAAAACAATGGCTAGATAGAATACTTTCAAATTTAATCCTAATAGAATCAAATAGTTTCTTTTTCTCAAATATCTAATTGTCTTATACTGTATATTATTCCAAATTTCTATATTGCATTTTTTGTAAATAAACCTAGAAAAACTTACTTCAGGTCTGGACTGTGGTGAACACAGAAAGAGATAGTGGTGTCCGGAACTACAGTGAGTAAAAGAGAAGGGAGGAGAAGATAACTAGGAATTAGGGATGGCAAATATTTGAATTTAGTGAGGCAAGATGACTTGAGGGCCAAGTCTAGGGAGCTGATGCTTGCTGATGATCACTGAAGGCATAGAAATGAGTAATGGAGTCAAAGCAATGGTTCTCTGGAGGGGTTCCAAGAAGAAGCTGGTTCCCTCATGGAGATTATAGAGTTTAGCAAAGGCTAAAGCCTAGGCCTTTATCCTTGGTAGTAGTAGAAGCTCAAATTATGAGACTAGCACTATCAGATGAAAGACAGTGAGATTAGGCATGTGTAAGGAAATCTTTCACACATGGCAGTTAGAGAGAATGGAATCAAGGATAGACAGATGGAATCGATGCCAAGAAGAGCTTAGCTCAAGTTCTGTTTCTGACATATGCGATTTGTGTGACACTCAGCAAATCACTTCATTTCTCAGTGCTCTAGACACTCTGTAAGATAAGTTGCAGAAAAGGTACCAACCTGATTTGGTAGAGGAAATTTCTGCCTCTGGGAGTTTCCTATAATGATGGAATTACAGCTTTAGTCTCTAACCATTCTATGGACTTAGCTATCATCCTTCAGGTGCTGACTTCCTCCACCCATGGAGCCCCTCTTCTCTCACAGGTGAGTTCTTCCTGGAACCTCCATTTTAAGAAAGAACCTAGACCAACCATCATGCTTCATTGTCTGGACTTAACTTCTATATTCCCAAGAAGACACCTCTCCCCACTATTTTTTTCTCTTTTTCAAATATTCATTCTAATGAAATCTACTTACGGGCCCAGAATGTAATTCTTGCTTATATTCATATCTCTAGTACTTAGCATGGTGCCTGGCACATAGTGAGCATTTAATAAAGGCTTATTGACTTTATTTATGACTTATTTGAGTTGACTGTCCCTATGCCCTACAGCACCTTAATGATAAGACAAGAAATTCTATTAGCTAAAGCCACTGGAAGAATAGTTAGAACAGATACATATTGTTCAGATTTGTAGAGAAGGACTTCACTGATCATAACTATGAAAATCAGGAGAAGCAGAGAATTTCACTGTGGCACTGGAGACTAAACCTGATATTTCCTAGATAAGTACAATTTTTCTTTGCCAAGGACATTTGAATTAGACTCATGAGTTCATTAGTATATGGAACTTCCAATGAGGAAACTCCTTCCAGTAAAGAAAATCTGCTTTGTAATTTATCAATCAACATTTTTAAGCACCTACTATGTGCCAGGCACTGTGCTAATGGCTAAGGATACAAAAAGAAGCAAAAGATTATCCCTGCCCTTAAGAAGCTTACAATCTAAGGAGGTTATAATATAAAGGGTTTCCTGAGTCACTAAGAAATTTACTGACTTTCCCAAGCTTATAAAGCCAGCATATGACAGAGAAAGGACTTAAATACAGTTCTTCCTGACACTGAGGCCAACTCACTACTCCAAAATGGAGTGACTCCTTTCCTCAAAATGGAGTTTCTGGAGAAAAATATTTATGACTTTTTTTTTTCCTTTTGCAGAAGGGAGCACCAAGGGCAGAGGAAGAAGACAGCTGAGACATGCTGTTTCAATTTCATGATGATAATAAAGGATAATTGGTCTGGACTCTTCCTCAAAATCGAGGTTCCATGAAGAATTCACCAATGAGAGAGAGCAGCTCCACAGGTGGAGGAAGATGACAGCTGAAACATGGTAGCCAATCACATCCACAGTAGCCACATATCTCCAGTGTGGCCCTCCAGGGAAAGCCTGGTAGAAAAAGGCCAGTTTCCAGCAACAATGAACTGTAATAGGATGAGTCATTGACTAGTACTACTGGGTGACAGAGTTCCTTAAAGTCCAATCATGAAGAATGCAAATAATTCTGTGTTTTAAGTATGTGAAGCTTGAAGAAAACTGCTAGCTAGAGAGATAAAAGAAGATTGAGTCAGATAAGTAAAGTAAACACATCAATGAGCTACAAAGATGAGACAGCAATAGGCAAAGAGGAGTTTTGAGTAAAAACATGGAAAACAGTTCCATCCTGAAAGAATACAAAAATGAACTTGTCCATCACACATACTTAAGTAATTGGTTAAATTGGAACTAGAAGTTATTATCATTTTTTAAATCTATATAAAGGTCATTGAAAATTTAAAAGTGCTATATAAATATCACTTACTATTATTATTGTTTTATAATAATCATAGTTAACATTCATATAGCACTTATGTTCCAGGCACTATGCTAAGTGCTTTTCAACTACATCAGTTATTATTATCCCTATTTTACAGATGAGGAAACTGAGGCAAATAGTGGTTAAGCAATTTGCCCAGGCTCACACAGTTAGTTAAGTATCTGAATTCAGATCTCTCTGATCCAGGCTTGGCACTCTATCCATTCCACTGCCTAGCTGCTCTTCTACAGAGGCAGCGTGATAGTGGATAGAGAACCAGTCTGCCTGAGGTTGGGTCTGTAAGCCCTGGGTTCAAATCTCACTTCTGACACTTACTGACCCTGGGAACAGGAGCATAATGCTTAACCTCTCATTGCCCCAGGCAATCTCTAAGACTCTAAATTGTGGAGCAGACTGATCTGCACATTTCCTCCCTAGAACTTCCCTATTCCAATGAAATCACAGATTTGCTCCAAAAAGGAAAAAGAAAGAAAGAAAAAGAAAATATTTAGCCTAGTGATGCAAATGTCTGGCTACATCTGGAGTATTCTGTTAAGTTCTGAGTACCACATTTTAAGAGAAACATTAACATGTTGGAACACATCCAGGGAAAGGCAATCAGGATAGCAGACTCAACACTATATCATATGAAGCTCTCTTGAAGGAACTGCTGAAGCAACTGGGGATGTTTAGCCTGGAAGAGAAGAGACTTAAGGGGGACATGATAGCTGTTTTCAAATATTTGGAGTGCTGTCATAAGGCAGATGAATCAGGCTCATTCTGCCTGGCTCCACACAAGGGAAGTAAAACCAGTGGATGAAGCAGTTATAGAGAGGCAGACACTGACTCTGGGACAGCATGGGTCAGTTCACAATAAACACCACAACCCCACTGTTAACTTCACTCTTTTCATCCCATTAGAAAGCCCCATCACTTGAGTTACTGTGGTCTTTCACCAAGAGTGTTTTGTGAGCTTACCTAGATATACTTCAATTGTGTGGGATTTCTATTTGCAATCACATACATGTGTATGTGTTTCCCCATTTTCCTACATATTGCCAGCTTGAATATTCAAGGTGCTTTGATTCCTGACAGCACAGTTAACAGAGAAAGATAGGGAGCCACCACTTCTGTACTCAGCTTCTTGTTGTAACGTCAGTCTGTCTGACGCTCCATGACTCCATTTGGAGTCTTCTTGGCAAAGATACTGGAGTGGTTTGTCATTTTCTTCTCCAGCTCATTTTATAGCTGAGGAAACTGAGGCAAACAGGGTGATGTGACTTGCCCAGGGTCACACAGCTAGTGTGTCTGAGGTGGTATCTGAACTCATGAGGATGAGTCTTCCTGATTCCAAGCCCAGTGCTCTATACACTTCACCAGCTAGCTGCACTTACAACACCCAACTTAGTCTGAGGGAAATAATAAAGGTTTATTGAGTCCCTGTAGCTTGGAAAGCTGTGAGTAGCTTTGTGGTGCAGAGGATAGAGAACGGGGCCTGGAGTCAGGAAAACCTGAGTTCAAATCTAACCTCAGACACTTACTAGCTGTATGACCCTGGGCAAGTCACAACATTCTGTTTGCCTCAGTTTCCTCAGCTGTAAAATGAGCTGGAGAAGGAAATGACAAACCACTCCAGTATCTTTGCCAAGAAAACCCCAAATGGGGTCATAAAAAGTGTAACACAACTGAACAAACAAAGCTGGAAAAAGTGTGTTACCCTTCCCTAAAGGATTTCAAAGGGTTTACTAACTACTTAGTACCATATAACAAAGAAGAAAGTGACAAAAGGTTAGTTACTATTTCCTGGTCTTTTATAGGCAGGTATAAAGAAGCAATCCTAGCTATTTTTTTGTTTGTTTTAAACCCTTATTTCTCTTCTCTGGCCCAAACTTGCTCATCAATATTGACCCTAATCAAAGTCTGCTTAATTTTCTGGTTATGGTACTCTAAAACGGGAATGTGGAGAACTGTAGTATCTCCACTGATAAAAGTGAACCATGGCCAATTCTTTTTGGTCCCTGGGTTCTCCCTTTGCCCAAAGACCAATGGACTTTTAAATAACTGTCAAATTATAAGGAATTGTTCCCACCCTGGGCAAAAACACACCCCTATCCACAGGAAAATCTTCTCTCCTTGCATAGACCACTAAAAAGATATTCCAGACTCACACAAAAAGGCTTGTTGGAAACAAAAACAAAACAAAGCAAAACAAAACCAAAAACTCCCAGTGTGGTTAATTGATTCGCTGTGAAAAATAAAGGGGAGTCATATGCCTACCAAAGGCACTATAACGCCATTTCAATGGAAGCATAATAATCACTATCAAAGTAGTCCATCCTTCCCTGCTTTCATCTCTGGACATTAAAGGTGCCTGAGAGAGGAAGAGATATTGAGAGTGACTGTAGTTGTTACAGAGAACAAGAACTTAGCATCTCCCTCCCTGAAATTTATTGCTTTTGTCTCATATTATATCATGGGAAGTACCATCTGGTACTGTCTTGTTGCTTCTTCCCTGCACCATTGGTCTCTCCCTCTAGGCTTCGTCTATATAGTGGTCAGCACTACTTGTTCTACTGCCTTTGTGAGCCTCCGTTTCCTCATTCTCATCTGTGAAATGAAGTTAATAATACTTAAGTAATCTACTCCAAGGGGTGGGCTTAATAAATGTTAGTTGACTGACAAATTATATATATATAAATATAAATGTGAGTTGTTGTTACTGAGAGTTGCTAGCTTTCCCCTTTTCCTGGTCATGATTTTTAGAGTATACACAAAGTGAGTGCCTCAGAATCAATCATCCCACTGCCTGGACTAGATATTTTCACATTTCTTGACCTCTAGCTGAAGGATTAGATTTGACAAACCTTTAGCCTTCCTGATTCTTCTTCTTCAACCTGTAGGTTGAGATATTGGAAGGCTTTGCACTTAATTAAGGCTTTTCTATACTCCTTGGTTCTTGGTTGGGGATCAATCAGCATTTTTTCATCTATGATGAAAAATATACTTTCAATGTATGAACAAACTACAATCTACCAATGAAGTAGAATATGACTGGGTTGTAGAAAATGATGAATGTGACTGATTTGGAGAAATCCGGTGAGACTTGTAGGAACTGAAGCTGAGTAAACTCAGCAAAATCAGAAAAACAATCTACATGATGACCACAAAAATGCCAAGGAAACAATTTTGAAAGACTTCAAATGAAAGACTCTGATGAAAGCAGTGAACAATCATGACTTCAAAAGACTGATAATGAAGCATTCCTCCTGTCTCTTGGGACTAAGATACAAAATGAAATACACATTTTCATACGTGGCCAATATATTGGTTTGTTTTCCTTCACCATGTTTATTTTTTACAAAGGAGGAGTTCTATTAAGGGGTAGGAATTAGTGACTTAGTGATAGTGATAAAAAAAAAACAAGAGAATTTCTTCAGCATATATTAAATTTAAAATGATATTAATTACTTTATCTCTTTTTTATCTGGATCCCTTATGAACTTCCTTGTGCTATTTTCTATGTATTCTTTTTTAATATTAAATTGACAGTCATTTAGTAAACACTGAAGAAAAAACTAATTATAACAGTTCCATTTTATATATAATCCTATCCTCTTTTCTGTTCTTTGTGTATTCAAATGTCAATGTCTGTTGATATTTGCTATGTTCACAATAAAAAATAGATTTTAGTTTTTTAAGTAAAAAAGTACCTTTTATCTCAGGCCTTCAAAATAGTTTCCCTCCTCCCCTGACTCCACCAGTCTTTCTCTGCCAACATAGAATGTCTTCTTTATTCTTTTGCCTGTCTCTCTCCTGCTTGATTCACTCTCTCTGTTCTGGATGATGTGAGATAATTCCTTTAGTACCCAGCATATCCATCACTTCCTTATTTGGAGGATAACTTTTCTATTCCAAGCACATAGTAAGTTTTTAATGAATGGTTGTTGATGTGACTAATGTGGAAATATGCTTAATATGATTGTACATGTATAACCTCTATCAGATTGCTTGGCATTTTGGGGAAGGAGGAGGGGAGAAAGGGAGGGAGAAAAAGTTTGGAACTCAAAATCTTATAAAAGTGAATGTTGAAAACTTTCTTTACATGTAATTGGAAAAAAAATAAAATACTATTAGAAAAAAAAATGGTTGTTGATTGATTGCTCCTATTCTGGCATTTAGGCTCCCTTCCCTTCCAAGAGACTGTAGTCTCCACTGAGCCCCATGAAGATTGGTCTATGCTGCTATTATCCTCTTCCCTAAAGCAAACTTATTTTATCCATGTTGTTGTTCAACACAGGAACCCTTTATTTTCTTGTTTTAAAAATATATACCCTATTGGCTTTTCTATTATATTTGGGTTTTTTTTTTTCCAAAAGGCTCCTGCCCCACTTCCCCACTGCTTTATCTGCAGTGTAGGCTAGCAGTAACATCCACAGAAGTGGTCTGGCCATCAATGTATTCCTCAACTGGGACTGTATCCTTTCTGACCTTAAGTGACTGAGTCATTGTCAGACTCTTGCCCTGGAAAATTGCTTTTTTCATACCAAGTTTGACAATAAATGACCAAACAAAAATACTTGATGCATGCAGTACACATTGTTAACTCATCTCTTCTTCTGTCTCCTCATGCATCAGGGCACAGTCATGTCACCTACAGAATTACAATAAGAACTTTATAAGAGTTGGAGCTATTCAGAATGGAAGTGCACTTCTTTATCTGATAAATGAGATCCCTTTGGGTACAAGTGTTCTAACAGGAATTGAATGACCATTGTTCATGGATATACATAGTAGAGAGGATGAATGCATCAGTACAGGAGTTATTTGAGATTCCTTCCAACTCTAAGATTTTGTGATTCTAATTCTGAGAAACAATCATGTTTGTCAGGTATGTGAAAGTCTTCTTGAACAAAGAAGGAGTCGGCTTTCTTATCTCTAAGGGCAAGGGGAAATAAACAAAAACTATAGTGGGAGATATTTAGATTAGACATAACAAAGAGTTCCTGATACCTAACATTAGGAAACAATGGAATATATTATAGAATCACAGAATCTCAAAATTATAAGGGCACTCAGACAGAGGCCATCTAATTCAACTCATATCTGATCAGGGGATACCCTCTACATTTAACCAGCAAAATGTCACTCATTCTTTGCTTAGAGACTTCCAATAAAGGGGAACAAAGTGCTTGCTGACAATTCTCTTTCCATTTTTTTAATAGGAAATTTTTAGGAATTCTGATCTTGTGCTAAATTTGTTCTTTGTAACATCCACAAATTGACCCTAGCTCTGCCTCTGAGACCAAATAGACTCAGTCTCTTATCCATATGACAGCCTTCAAATATTTGAGGATAGCTATTGTTCCCCCTTTGAATTCTTTTCTTCTCCAGGCTAAATATCCCTAACTCTTTCAATCAGTCCTTAGATAGCATTAACATAAGGCCTTTCACAACCCTAGTTATCCTCTTCTGACATAAGATGTCCTTTACTAGAAATCTTTACAAACAGACTCATGAGATCATGGACTTGAGGGTATGAGGGACCTTATATTCATTTAGTCTGATCCCTTCATTTTACGGAGAAGGAAACCATTTGACATCCAAAGCTCTTCATAATGTGGCACCTTTCTACGTTTCTAGTCTTTTTACACCCTATTCTTCCCTGCATACTCTGTAGATTTCTCACTCTTCCTCTCATAAGACACCCCATTACCAGTCTCCAGCCATTTTCACTGACTCTTCCCCATGCCTGGAATGCTCTCCTTCCTCATTCATTTCCATGTCTGGCTATTCTGGCTTTCTTCAAGTATCATCTAATAGCTCATCTTCTAGACCCTTTTATCTGGTCTTCATTCATTCAAGTGCCTTCCTTCTGTTGATTATTTCTAATTTATCCAGTATAAAGCTTATTTTTTTTTGTATGTTCTCTCCTCCATTAGAATGACAGCTCCCAGAAAGCAGGGACTATCTTTTATATTTCTTGGTATCCACATCGCTTCTTGGTACATAGTATATGCTTAATAAATACTTCTTGACTAACTGAAAATGATGCTGAGGAAAGTGAAATGTCTTACCCCAAGTCTATTGGATGGTAAGTTGATGAGATATTCATCAGTTGGTGGTATTAATTCAAGTTTGGTCCTTCCAGTAGGAAGACACTTCAATGAAATAATTTCTGAAGGTCCATTTTTCATACCTGTCATTTTGATCAAGAATAACTTGTGGCTTGTCCCAAGCACTCTGATGGAGTCAAGTATAGCTATATGGTCTGACATATCATGACTCCCCATGGTCTAGTTGTTCTGCAGAATCAGCTCAATGCAAGGTCATCTGTGGCAGTAGTGTGATATTGAGGGAAGGACATTGCATCAGAAGTCAGAGGACCTTAAGTACATCATTACTGTTTCTTAGCTGTGCAACCTTACATGAGTCTTTGAAGTCTATTTCTTCATCTTTAAAGTAAGGACAAAAATACCTCATAGAATAGTTAGGAGAATAAAATAAGGTAATATAGATAAATCCATTGGTAAACTTTAAAATACTATATTAAAGGGAATGTCAATATTGTTATTAAAGGTCTGAGCCAGAGCTAAAGTGAGGGCTATATTCTCAAATTCCCAAATCACTCCCTAGTGGCTAAGTTAGGTGCTCAAGACAGTACAATATCTAATTCAGGCAATCGAGAAAGACCTGGCTGTGTTTCTCCAGGGAGCCCATTTTCTACATTTATACCTATTCATTCACTGCTCCAACTATACATCCTTTTTCTAAGAACTATTAAATCCCTGTGCATGCTAGCATGTAGGTCGCAGAGGTTAATCAGTTTTTAAAGTAAACAGCACTCTACTTTAATTGACACGAGAAAAGTATCTCATTACTTCACTTTGAAAGCACTTATCAACCCTAAAGATTCAAGAACAGAAGAGGGTTAGCATGCTGCAATCCAGCCTGGCAGACCACGAGAGCTAAAGCTCTGCCCTCCTCACGTTCTGCCTCTTTCCTCACTGACACTACTGGGCCATTTTTGTATATATTGTGAGTCTTATTCATCAGGACTGTGACCAGTCAAGTCCCCATTCAACATGTTTCAGGGGTTGGGTAAAGGAGATAGCAAGTAAAAGCTTCATTGGTGGAATATTCAATGGGCATCTTGATTTTAAGAAATATATTTTTTAGGAAATGATGCCCCAGGTAGCAAATTAGTTGTTCCTAATTTTGATATGGTAGGCCTTGGTTGGATTTCAAATGACTGAGATATATTTTTAAAAGGTGCTATTCTCATGGCTGAGACCTTGAAAGGTTTGATACAGGTAAAAATAAACTCTTAGAGAACTAGTTTCATACCATAAGGCAAGATAAATTTCCAAGTACTCCAATTGCTATTAACTAGAACAGTGATGCTTTTGTAGTGAAACTCTGGGTTCTCTCTTCAAGAGCCAGGTCACCTACATAAACTGTTGGGATTCTAGGGCTACTTAGGAGGGATCAGAGTGATTATCTGCCATATCTGCCATTTACCATATTGTAGTATGTTTTCCCCATTGTTAACGAGTTACAATATTATCATTGGTAGTCTCCTGCCTCAGCATCTTTTAATCAATTAACATCAATTTAGTTTTACAAAGGGATATATACTGCCAAGAACAGAAATAAACCAAGTATTATTCCCCTGCCCCTCACCCCAAGGGCAGGGGTTGTCATACCCTCTCATGTGTCAGGTCAGCCCTGAGAAGAATGGTCTTACCCTTAAAGCATTTGCTCCAAAGCGTTTATCTCAGCAAGTTCACTTCTAAATGCAGCATAGTCAATGGATGAGTCAATCTCTGCTACTGCTGGAGTGGGCAGAAAAGTGATCTTTTTGAGGCTTCAGGTGATGTTTAATCCATGGTTGGCTCTCAAAAAAAAGTCCCAGCGTTGACTCCAGCTCCCAAATTTTCTGATGTATGCTAACATAATTTTTGAAGCTCACAGGGTTGTAACCATCTCCACTATTCCTTCACCTAGATACCACAGAGATAGAAACAACAGCAGGGTCATCTGCTCTCCTTGGTGGCAATGGTGGGGAGATAAAGACCTCAGGTTTGTATCTCCACAAATGACTTTCACTAGCCATCTTAAGCTCACTTGAACATAGTCAGGAAGTAAAAAAGAAATAGGTTTACTTTGGCCAGTTAATGACTTTTAAATACACCCCATTTCCAGCTGAGCAGCCAATCAAAACTGTCCTTTCACCACTGAATTTGAAACCCAGAACCATTTCTGTAAATAGCATTTCTGTACATACTCCAAAGTGCATTTGGGGATTGTATCGGTCACATACGCTGCATATGTTCATAAATATTGGTCTGGGCAGCTCTCCACTACTCTTTGAATGTTACCATAGGGCAGTCAATCAGTCACTAAACATTCATTAATTGTCCACTTTGTGCTAAGACCTAGGGATACAAATATGAAAAAGAGAAACAGTCCTTGCCCTCAAGAACCTTATGGTCTAAAGGGAGAAGATCACAAACTGAAGGAATACAAAGACGCGTTGGTGGGATGGACAGAAGAATGAAGCTGGGTGGGGAAAGAAGAGATAACTGGCATGAAGCCTTTCCTTAAATGGCTTAGTCATATTAGGGCTATGTGGCACATTGGTAATGAATAAAAAGAAAATGGCTGCCTCAGTGTGAAATCTGTATTTCTCACTGTTGTGAAAAAAACAGCTGAAATTGAGAGAGAAGTTTTAAAGGAGGCACATTTCAATCTAAGCAGTCTTCTCCTTTTAAATTGGTTATAGTAGTAACAGAGTAATCTTCTATGTTGAGATGTTCCGTGTTGTCACCTTAAAGAATTGAGGTGACTCATATTAAGATCCATTTGCCAGAGCCCTTATATTTAAGGTTCCACATACTCTGTATATATCTAGTTATTTACATGTTATCTCCCCTATTAGGATGTGTTATTCTTGAGGGAAGGGATTGTTTTTGCCTTTCTTTGAAAGCCCATCACTTAGGATAGTTCCTGGTACATAGTATGCACTTAAAAAGAAAGAGAGAAAAGACCTAATTTCCATAGTTTCTGGTACTATCACTGTAAGGTGAACATCCCTGTTGTCTTCTCTCCTAGTGAAGTTGAAGATAAAGGGGAACCAAAATTATCCTCTGTCAAGAACTGGGGAGAGATGAAGAAGGGAATGAAAGCAGAAAAATGGGCTATCCAGTTGGTATTACTCTACATTCAACATTGGGTGTATGAGGTGTTCAGGGAGGACTCGCAGCTCTGCTGTGAGGGCTTACCAAGCCTTTTCAGGGCTGCTCATCCACTTTTGGTGTCTACCTTTCACCTAACTCTTACTAGTGCCTCCAAAAAGTTGTAGCATGCACAGCAGCCACACCCCAGTAAAACTATCTTAGCAGACCAAGTAAACCATATTGAGGGTAACCAAAAGGCCTCAGACCCATTGATGAGTCAGGGAATGTCAACCCCAAGTATGCAAAGATTTCCCCCAGTGAAATTTGTTCCAGCAGCCATAAAGGTGGCTGAAGCAGGTCCTGGAAAGTGCTTACAGCTTGATAAGACATTAAAAATGCCGTGGTCATCCACTGCATCCTGGGCCATCACCAGTCATTCTGACTTTTTTCTTGCCACTGGCCTTCAATGACCCTAAAAGAGTGAGGCTGGTGACTTTGTGTAACTCTGTGCAAGTCAAAACATCAACCTGTGATGTCATTGGTCCTTTTCCAAAGGAAGGGCAAACACCAATTACTCAACACTGCCATATTTCTCTTCTTGTAGTAAAATCTGATGTTCATAGTTCTTTCCCCATCATTGCTTTTTTTACTAAATACATGCTGTTGTCTCTCAAATGGTGGCATATCTAAGAGAACACACACATACACACACATACACACTGATACCCAGGAGATTCCAGCTAATATAAGATTAACAGACATATCCTTAGCTAATATGGTATGTAGTATATTAGATAACCTCCCTAAAGCCCAAAGCAGTAAGGTGGCCCGGTGGGTAGAGCACTGGCCTCAGGAATACTCATCTTCCTAATTTCAAATCTGGCCTCAGCAACTTAATAGCTATGTGAACCTAGGTAAGTCATTTAATCATGCCTGTCTCAGTTTTCTCATCTGTAAAATGAGCTGGAGAAGGAAAAGGCAAACCACTCCAGTATCTTTGCCAAGAAAATCCCAAATGGGGTCACAAGAGTTGTACACAACTGAACAACTACAGCAAATGGCCCAGATAAAATATCATTTCTCCATGAAGCCTATATTGACCTACTCCAGTTAGAAATGATCTTAGCTTACTCAGATATTAAGAAGTACTCTGTACTCCATAATATCATATAATTATTGAACAAAAGATTTGGAATGTAATTTGGAGGTAATTTTTAAAATTATTTCTTTTTATTCCATGAAAATCTCCTTCCTCTCCCTTCCATTCCCACTCCACTAAGAAAGAAAAAAAAAACTTCTGTTACAAATATATATGTATATCTATATATATGTATATGTGTGTGTATATATATATATATATATATGCGTGTGAAGCAACACAATTCTCATATGCACCATGTTCCAAAAAACATGGGACATGAAAAGATGTATGTTCTTTTTAGGATTCTGAGCTCCCTTTTTTCCTACATAAAAGTTTAAGCATTTCTTAGCAGAAAATGATACACACCATGGAGCCATTTTCTTTGACATATCACACACATGAGGCTACTGACTACTTTAAATCCCAAGAGTACAGTAGTTAGATTTATGGTAAAAAGTGGTGATAGGTGTTCATTCTAAGTAGATAAGCCCAGGCCAAAAGGTATTGATTTTTAAATGAATTTTTTCTCCTCTATAGGATTATACTAGTTTTGCTGGGTAAATTATTCTTGGTTGTAAGTCCATAAGCTTTGCCTTTTGGAGATCACGTTCAAAGGTCTCTACTCCTTTATAATGGTGGCTATCAAATTATTTGTAATATTGACTGTGGTGCTTGAATTCTTTTTTTCTGGCTGCTTGCAATATTTATTCTTTGACCTGGAAACTCTGGATTTTGGCTCTATCATAGTTTTTATTTTGGGGTTTCTTTTAGTATATTAACTAGTCGATTCTTTCTGGTTTCACATTGTCATCTGGCTCTGAAAGACCCAGGAGGTTTTATTTACTTTCTTTCATTTTAATGATTTCTTGAAATATGATATCTAGACCCTTTTTTTGATCATGACTTTCAGATAGCTTAATGATTTTTAAATTATTTCTCCTAGATATGTTTTTCAGGTTATTTATTTTTGTTATAAAATACCTTAACTTTTCTTCTATTATTTAAAATCTTTTGACTCTTCTCATATTTCTTGTCATCTCATGGACTCATTCTCTTATATTTTGTTCACTTTTGTTTTGAGAAAGTTTGCTGCTTTCACGAGATTTTTTGCATCTTGTTCTAAGTCAAAATCACTGACTCTTCAATTTTATGGTAGTTCTCCCATTTTCCATGATCTCTCAGTCATTACTCAGCAATCATACCTTCCAGTTCTTTCTTTCAGGACCTCAATAAAGGAAAAGACCATTATCTTTTCATCCTTTTATGATAACATATGATTGTATCTCTTTAATTTACTCCTCATATATATTTTGAAGTATAAATATTTGGTGGTTTTGTTCCCCTCCTTACCAGGGGGCAATTTCAGTGGTGGTCAATATCTTCTCTAGTGATTTCCACATAGTAGAGATATAGTAAATACCTTCTGAACTGAATTTTTAATACCTTCTTCCCACTTCTTCCATATATATACAGTTGCCTATTTTTTGCATCTTTGTATCTTTCATAAATGATTACTAAATAAATGAATAGAGAAACAAAGATAGACAAGTGAAAACCCAAAGAGCAAATGCTGAACTCAGTGTCACACATACTGGCTACTGAATTCTATTGGTCTCCTTTATCCAGTAGAGATAATCTCAAAGCTTTCCTAAATAGTGAAATGCCTATGGCATTTTTCCATCATGATAATAACCTTCATTCACCCAAGAGATAGTTCAAATTACATTATTTTGAGTGCGACTTGAAATTATCTGAGCATCTCCTTTCAAATTGGGCCTGGGTCCATTCCAATCAATGTGAAAGATATATGTATGAATATGTGTCCATGACCCCATTTACTTGAGTTCACAATTCTGGGATCACATTCCTGCCAAACATTTATATCAGGAAAAAAGCATAAAGTTTTTCCTTTTCTGTATTACCTTCATCACCCTTGTCTTACTTAGAAGCATGATTAGTGCTCTTGTTCATTCCTCCAAACAGAAAGGGGGCCTGTTTGAAATTCAGCAGACCTTGTGGTGGTAGTGCTATAAAAGGATAGCATTACCTTATATGTGGAAAGTCTATACAATGCCAAACAGAAATGAGGAAAGTGCTTTGGGGACTTGGGGACAACAGAGGGAAAATGACTTTAATAGTGCACTAACTTAAAGCAAGAAACAGAATAAGTGAAGTAAAGTAATTTTTTTCCCCATATGCCCCAGGTTTCCAAACCACTTTCTCCATTTGAGGAAAAGGGAGTAAACCCTTTCTAGCTGAGTAAAGGAAAAAGGTAATAATTCCATCCACTTAGTGTTCCACCTTTTTCCCAAATGACCTTTATGGCAAAATATATCCTATAAAGAAAATATAATCACCAAGAATTTGGCCAAGTTATATAACTAATCAGGAAGACTGTTCTATTTTTTCTACTATTATTAAAACATACTGATATAAATATTAGACAAAAAAAAGTTCCAATCTGATTTAGTCTGTTGTGCACTATGCAAAATTATTTTAAAATGAGTGGTCACTGATGTTGGGACAAATAGATCCACCTAACTTTTTAATCTCTCTTCCAAAAACTCTCTTCCATCCCACTCTGGGGACCAAGCATGAGTAGGGGACCAGGATTGGGTAGATTTAAAACTCTCAAATTATTTGCTACATATTCAGGAAAAGAGTAGTTGGAGGAGAGAATCTTGTGGTTTCTTCAATCTCTCCTTGTTCACTATGGCATTCTCCCAACTAGACTGGACAGGCTAAAAACAGAGACTGGAGACTGAGTTAATTCAAGTCAACAATATAAGAATCAGGCAGAGCAATTGAGACATTCCTTTTTTATAATTTTACTATAAGTTATTATAATTTCTTCTATCTACACAAATATACTTTAAATCCATAACTGCAAGTAGACAGTATAGCTTTATTTTAAAATAAAATATTTCATCCTATTACCTCTACTTTCTTAGTCTTAATCAATTTTTTTTTAAATGCACTACATGAATTGGCATCACTTGGTCCTTTAAAGTATTCCTAAATCCTGGTCAACTTAATAAACTTCTTTCTTAAAAACATATGGTATACAGACCACTTTCAGGAGCACAGAGGAAAGATCTGAATTTTAAGTAAGTCACAGTTCCTATGGCTTAGTAGCATCAAGATTCTAGCAGTAAAATTCAATTCACTATAAAAAATTAACCATTAATCTGACATCTGTCTTCCTGGGACTTCCATGTAGTCTTAGAACTGCACTTTGGAGCATCACAAAACTAATTCAATCCTTATCTAGTTTTTTTTTAATTGCAATACAGGAATTTACAATTTTCCTTATTAAATTTAATTTTGTTAGATTTGGGCTCATTTTAACTTGTTGAGGTATTATTATTATTATTATTATTATTATTATTATTATTATTATTATGTCATCTAATTATTAGCTACCCCACCCAGCTTTGTGCTATCTACATATTTGATGAGCATGTCTTCTATATCTTCATTTAAATCATTGATAAAAACATCAAATATAACATGACACGGGCCACACTATGAGAAGACTTTCTCTAGCTTAATGTCAATTCAATTCAGCAAATGTAGGTGAAATTTCTTACATGAGAAAACTATTGTGACGTGTTTCCATTAATCAGCACTCTATTACAGTGGCTCAATAAGCATTGAATTAGTACAGTAGAAAGACCATTGAGTAGGAAATCAGAGGACCTGGTTGACACCTGACTTTTGTCACTGCCAGCATAAACCCCACTGCAAAACAAGTGGATTGGCTTAGATGGTCTTTAAGGTCTCTTCTTGCACTTGAGTTAATTATCTTTGTTTCCAAACACTCCCCTCCTCCTCACTTCTGGAGAGCAAAGGACAAACAGCTAATTACTGTCCAAAGCACAGCCATCCGTCCAATCAACCAGGCTCACATCCAAGGAGTTATCCTTGATACTTCACTCTCTTCATGCTCCATATCCATTCTGTGGTCAAGCCTTGTCAATGTTACCATTATAATATTTTGTATACCCCCTTCTCTCCTCCAACACTACCACCTATTACCTACAGTATCAAATACAAAATCATCCATTTGGATTTAGATAAGCAGTCATTTTGTACTTTATTTATCTCCACATACTCTGTAATCCATTCACCTTCTCGATTCTCCTTGAACACAGCATTCTATCTCTAAGTTCTAAATGTTTTCACTGGCTGTTTATGCCTCATACCTGGAATGCTTTCATTTCTCATCTTTGCCTCCTAGCTTCCTTGACTTCCTTAAAACTTCAGATGAAGACCCATCTTTTGCAAGAAGTCTTTCTAAGTCTTTCTTAATGCCTTTCCTCTGAGAAGTTTATTATACATATATGTATATGTGTGTATGTATTTATACATATGTGTGTGTCTATTATACCTATATGGTACCCACATATGTGTGTATCTATGCACATGAATACATACATGCTAGGTGCCTACATTGGGCCTGGAGTCAGGAAGACTTGAGTTCAAATCTGGCCTCAGACATTTACTAGCTTTGTAATGCTGGGCAAGTCACTTAACCCTCTTTGCCTCAGTTCCTTGTCTATAAAATAAACTGGAGAAGAAAATGGCAAACAACTCAGTATCTCTGTTAAGAAAACCCCAAATGATGAGGTCATGAAGATGAGAGAGAAAGAGAGAGAGAGAGATGTATGTGTACGTACATATGAATATATGTATACATATAGGCATATTTGTGCACATATACACATATATGTATATGTTTGTGTGTGTAGATGGATATTTGTATGTATGTATATGTATCACTGACACTTGAGTGTCACTTCCATCATGCTTTTTGGAATCTCTATTGCATTGTCAAGGAACTCCCTTTCATTCTGGATTTCTTCCCTTTCTAATAGTTCCCAGGCTTCACATTTGCTAACCTGAGATTTCCTCAAAATTCCTCCCACAGGTCCAAGAAGTTAAGTCAACAGACTTCTTGCTCCTACTATCACTTCCAGACCCTATCTTTGTTGCCATCATTAAATATTTCTGCCATTCAAGCTCATACAATAATATTTAAGAATAACTAGCGTTTATGCATCACTTTAGGATTTCCAAAGTGCTTGATAAACATAATTCTAATTTAATTTCATTGGATCTCATTCATACCATTTAATGACATCTTTGCTTCTGTTACCTTCTGATCTCCTGAATTCTCTCACTTTTCTCAGTGACTTTAACATATAATCCAATGTTCCTCTTAACTTTTTATCTGCCAAAAATCTAGAATATTTCATAATCTACATCAAGGATCCTTCTAAAATCCTTCTTCATCATTATTTGAAGTTCTAAACTCCGATGATCTCCACCTTCAATCTACTTTCACCGCTTACTTAGCTTAAACCAATCAAAACTACTCTTCCTTTAATGTGCTATGATCAGAAATTCCCTTCTACTGACTTTCATTAGATGTTCAATCTTCCTACCTGCTCCTTATTCCTTACCCTCTTTGTCACCTTAATCATAATCTTCAGTAGCTTGAGTCTTCTTACTCTTCTACTCTGTCACCCTTACCCTAGTCTCATTTCCCTCCTTACTTATCTTTGATCCCTTAGGACAGCCATTTCAACAAAACTCTTTTCTCTTCCCCTAATTGATATTTTGCATTTCTGTTCTGCTAAATCTTAACCATAGAAAACCCTTACCATCTGTTTCTCCCTTTCCTAGTTCTAAGCATCTAAATACAGCAAGTGTCATGACATATTTAAGCTATTGACACTCGAGGGCCCTCAGTGAAGCATGCTAGACTTTTCATTCCTCTCTTACCGACTCACTGTAACACTCCTTGGGGCAGTTATTCCAAACTTTCTCTTCTCAAAGTCCCAGTTCCACCCCTCCCACCCTAATTTTTCCCAGATGGTCTTACCTCCTTTTTTTCTAAAAGACTGATGTCATATTACCTGAACTTTCTCAATTCCCTTTCTCTAGTCTTGTAAACCTCTAAATGACCTGATATTCTCTCTCTCTAGTCACAGAAGAAAGACAGTTCTCTACCTCATTCAGGTTATGTCCTCCACCTTTACCCTCAGTCCTGTCTCCTCTGTGACCTTGTTCCATTCCCCTTGCTCTGTCATGTGTCTTCAATGTTCTTCTCTATTGTCTCCCTTCCCCCATTAAAAAAAAAATTCTTCCAAATTTAAAGTGGAAAAGAAACACTTTCCTTGGACTGTGCCACTGCAAGTTAATGCTCTTTCTTCCCCTTTATAGTCTTTTCCAGTTGCATTTTCCCAACTCCCATTTACTTCAACTCCCTGTGTTGTAATTTCTGAACTTACCCCTTACCCCTCTTCAGAAATAGGAGGTCACTAATTACTTGGTTATTGCTAAATCTTATAGCATTTTTCCTGGTATTATTTCACTTCTATTTGAATCTCAATATTATAGAATGCAAGTTTCTTGAGGGCAAGGATTGTTTTATGGTTGTCATTATTGTTGTTGTTATTGTTTGGCTTTATTTTTGTCTTTGTATCCCAGCAACTACCAGAATACCTGGCACATAATAAGTCTTTTATAAATGGTTGGATGATGGAATTGGAGGAAAGTGGATCATCTCCTACTTTGTAACTCTCTTCCTTTGGTTTCTATAATATTTCACTTTCGTGCTATTTCTCCTACTACTCTGATAGCTCCTTCCTTGTCTCTTTTTCCTGGCCTTTCTCCCCCTTCCTCCCTTTCAATGGCCCTTATTCTCCCCCCTTCCCTTTCACTATGACTATTAACCATACAATCAAGGGAAAACACAAATGAATGGCATCACACAGGATTATAAGAATAGCAACAAGGGGATTCAAATCCAGAATAAGCTGAGGCTTCCAAAGAAAAACAATTGGATTTTTTTAAAGCCTTTTGAAGGTATATTCCAAACAAGAAAAACAAAGATGGGTCATTTCATGATCCCCTGCTTACACAGCAACTTTATGCCTTTGTAATCTGGCCTCCTGCATGGACTTGCTTACAAGATGGGAGTGCCCTGTGTAGATGACTGATAGTGGTTCGGTTGCCAAGTAAATCAATAAAATCTGATTTACAATTCAGTTGCCTCTGTTTGGTTAATGCTTCTTGGATTGGTTTGGATTAGATTGAATAGGGCTGTGAATCAATTCCCCAGAGCCTGAACTGTGTGAGCTGATAATATCAAGTTCCCTAACCTTTAGAGCTGAGTGCAAGACCCTAACCTCAGGTGACCTCCCCTGGGAATATCAGTATAAGAAATTCAACCTGAACAGTCAGCCAAGTCTTATTTCCTTACAGTGTCTTCACTTCAACACATACTATTTGCCCCAATCAGTGGGTCTATCCCTTTCATCTTTTTGTCATAAAGGTATTACTTTTCACACATGGATTCTCAAATTTATTTGTGTCATGTGTGTATATGCACAAAGATAATTATATATTCACAGATACATACATGTATATTCATGTATATGCATATATGTACTTGTACATATCCACATGAAGGTTTCCGTAGGGATTTCTCAGGATGTCCAATGGTATGCAGGACACTTCTCTCAAATTTTCCTAGAGTATCATCAGCCTCTCTGAGTTCTAAGATAAACCACGAAGCAGTGCTCCTGAGGAACAAGTAGAGGCAGGAGGAAACAAACCCAGAATGTCGAGGATTACAGCAGATGAACTTTCTAAAAGGTCCCTAGAATAGAAGGTTGGCTCACAAAAGAAAGGGTCATTGGATTCCAAAGAGAGATAAGAGATAAATTTTATTGTGAAAGGGACACACAAAAGATATCCATAGCCCCAGAAAGCCAATCAGTTATAGTTACAGACAGGGACACACCCATACAGGTCTTGGAAGAGGAAGGGGGAGAATAAACACATAGAGGATTATAGGCAATATGGAGATGGGGAGGAAAACATGGCTTGTACTTGCCTCCTTCCAAGTAAAGAGATTACGGCAAGGAGGAACTAGGGCTCAAACTTAGAGAATTGAGTAGGTTTGGCAAAATTCTTTGAAGATTCCTAAGGAGTTGACTGGCATTGCTAGATCTCTCAAGGAAAAACTATAGTCCTTTCAGTTTAACTTGAACCAGAAGTTGTCATTAAAGCCTAGTCCTTTGCCCTTAGAAACCTCCTTGCTGAGTTGGTTCTGGTGGGTGCCAGAGTCCTGTTCTTTCTGTTCTATCATCTGTTGCTTTGGATTCCAGTATATGGCAGCAGCCACTGTTTCTCTCATTTTCTTAACGGTTTTCTTCTGATTAGAGGCCTCATCCTCAATTTACTTCTTCTGGGTCAGCTATTCCTGATGCTAATTGTCATAGCTCACCTGGCCTTCAATGCCTGACAAGATCACTTCACAAGCCACGCACCATTCCTATAAGTTTTGAGTGATGGAACTGAAGTCTTGATGCTGGATGTCATTTAGTACTAGAGTATACCTTAAACTGCTGATTTTGCTGGTCCAGGGAGCCTCAAAGCACATCTATACAAACAGACTGAATCACCAGGACCTCTAGGTTGCTTCAATTCCCACAGTTAGAGCCTCTGAAAATACTGCAGTTGGGATTCATTTAACCTTAACAGTCAGTGTAACAACTGATAGATGCCAAAGCTTAGTCTTTTGAGACTCTGTGGGAGGCAAGGAAGGGGGAACAAGAAGAAACTTCAGGGCTTTTATGAAGATCATCAGCATATATCCCATAACACTGTGAACAGCCAGCATGTGGGAGCAAAGTCTCTCTGCCAGCTTGTGGACACTGGGCACGTTTAAGAACTACCTGAAGCATCAGCACCTGGCGGATGAGGGTAGAAAAAGATATGTCTTTGGAAGGCTTTAACAGAAGATGTAACAGCTCCTGGTTTTTTCCAGCCACCTTCACCTCAGATAATAAATATACTAAGCTGGGGACCCCTGGACTTGGGAGTCTTAGAGCTGCTAAGAAGAAATGGGTGGAAAGTAGGTAGGAATAATGAAAAGGAGCTAAAGGGATAGAATTGTAGTGTAATTTACCACACAGTAAGCCTTACACTGAGAATCCAAGACCCAGAGCCTCAGATCAAGTCTATAATTCAGTCTACACTGATTAAGATCCAATTAGGGTAGTCAGAGATCTTCAAAATTGCAGAACAAAGTATAGGGTTTCATGGGCTTTACAAATAGAACTTCATAAAATCACATGACTCTTCAGGGTTTGGGAACACAGAGGTACCTTCCACTTTGGAAAGGTAGACCTCTTCTGACTCCTTGAACCTCCCAGGCCCAGGCCTCATACACCTCATGGAACACAATAGAATGTATGAGTGATATGATGCATTCCACTTCTTTCAGGGCTCAGGTCACAATCGCAAAGCTTTTAAAAATATTTTTAAAAGTTGTTTTTTTTTTCTGTTCTCTTTATCATTTTTGCAAACTGCAGATCATCCTGGGCTCTACCCTAATACTATTTCTACAGTTCCATGTCACTGACTTATATTCACCCTTGATTTCATGATGCCTCTTCCTTCCATCTTTTGTATATGTAACCCCACTTCTGCCTTCCTTTTCCAATTCATCCTATACAGATCAATTTTCCTACTGCCTTCATCTGATCTTGTCAGCCACCATTAAAAAAATAAAAACTTTCAATGTGTTCCTCTCACTCCCTAAATATTGAAATTAATTAGCCTGGAATCCAAGGCCGTTTGCAGCTTGGCTCTAACATCTGCCTTTCTAGGATTCTCTCACACTTCATTGTAGATCATGTACTCCTCACCTCAATCAAACTGGATCATTCGCCATTCTTTGAATATCTGGCATTTCCATTTCTCTGTACTTTTGAACATACAATATTGCAAGTCTAGAATGCTGTTCTTCCTCCTGCTCACCCCACCCCACTCCCAACTTCTTCCTCTCAGATTCTTATTCCTTACTTTAAGATGCATCCCAAATATCACATTTTCCATTTAGATTTTCACTCAGTAATGTCTACTTCCCCACCTGAATATATTGCATTAAATATATACTGTCTTTATGCACTCCTATTTAAACTCTCATTGTATTTTATATGTATATGTCTTATTATTGCAAGTAGATTGTAAGCTTGTTAAGGGCTAGCACTTTGTCATATATTTTTGTATTTCTCCCCATGCCTAGTGCAGCACACACAATGTACATTATGGACACATTAAATATTTATTGTTTCATGTCTGAAATTGTCTTTCTCCATAAAGCTCTTCCCCTTATGACTTCTTTATCTCTCCCTCCATGGTACCACCATTTATTTTGTTTCCCCACATTTATAATCTTTGGATTATTTTTGACTCCTTCCATTTGCTTCACCTCTAATTTACAGCCAATTACCAAGTCTTATTGATTCCACTCATCAGTCAGTGAATGAAGATTTATTAAGTGCCTACTAAGTGCCCCACACTGTGCTAAGCACTGGGGATACAAAAAAAAATTCAATCCCTTCTCTCCAGGAGCTCAGGCTGTGTAACTTCCTTCACACATGTCCCTTCCTCTAGATAGCTTCTATCAGTACTGTAACACTGAACTCACTAGCACCCTCCTAGATGATTGCAGTCGCTGTCTAATGGGTCATCCAATTCTACTCCCTCTCACATCTAATATATTCTTCATACTACTAGAAGAATCATCTTTCTTGTTTTTAGCTATGCTCACATCACTGCTATGCTGAAAAATAATCTAAAGTTATAAAAAAAACCTTCATTTTTTACTGTAGGAGACAAGGAATTTGTGGAAGATTGTATAGATAGACAGGGGGAGCAAAGGAGTCTTTACCTGGTTTTCAATAACTAGCCTGAAACTTGGTAACAGCACAATACCTATTGAGTCAGGAATCCATGCAAGATGTTCTCTCTAGATTGCTTATATAAAAACTGTCTAAATAAAAGGGTCTGCCTTGTGTAGCTTACTAAAGTCTCCATTGGGATTGAGGCTGTGATTCCAGAAGTGTCCAATATAGGCAGAGGTTATGAAGAGTTTTTTTGCTATGATTTCACCTACACATACGGCTGGAACTTTGAGTTCACCCATACTGTTAGAGTGTGAAGTGACTCATTTAAGTGACTCATTTATTATTAGTAGTAATGATAACAACAATAACAACAACAAAAACAACAACAACCACAGCAAAAACATTTGTATAGCATTTTAAGGCTTTCAAAACACATCACAAATAATCCATTTTATTCTCATGACAGCTCTTGGAGGTAAGTAATTTAATCTTCATCATATTTTAATAAAATTATTGCTACCATGCTATGGTTCTCATTGTCCTGGTGCTTTTATCATTCAAAGTCAGGCCCTCCCCAGAAGACACCTGCCAAGTTAATTTCCAGTTCCTTAAGTTCAAGGACTTCTCATATGCTAACATCCTACCTGTCCAGCCTTATCTCATATCATTTCCTTCCAATACTTTATTTGTAGCCAAGCTGAACTAATATTGATCCCTGAATATATCTTCCACTATCCTATGTCCATATCTTCTCTCAAATAACATCCTATTCCTGTAATATCCTCCCATTGTCTGTTAAATCCCTACCTACATTTTAAAGCCCAATTTGAATGTCATCTTCTCCATGAAACTTCCTCTTTTACTGTGGTTAGTATTGACCCTCCGTTGGAGCTCGCATAGCAATTTACTTTGCATTGTCTAAGGCATTTATGAGATAATATTGTGAATTATAGTTGCATGCTTTTTCTCTCTTTACTAGATTACAAACTCCATGAGAGTGGGGATGTTGTCATCTTTAAATTTTGTGTTTCCTTAAAAAAATCTAGCATATTTCTCTGCACAGAAAAGGATCTTAATAAATGTTGATTGAATGAATAAATAAATGACCTTTCTGGATGTAAGTTCATTAGATAACTCCCCGTTGCAACTATGCTAGTTTCTTTAGTTGCCTAGCCCTTTGATTCTTCATCAGAAAGATTTATGACTATAATCTCATCAGTATTCTGTATTTAAGTGCCCCCCATCCCTCTTGAGCTATTTTTCTTTTTTAATTATACTCACAATAATTCACATTTATATAACATTTTAAAGTTTACCTAATACTTTCCTCACAACATCCTTGGTCATGGGATCACATCCATCATTTCTTTGGACTTTCTGAAGTTTCTTTTCCTAAATCATTTCTCCATATCAGAGGCAACTTCATCTTGTCCTGACAGTGATACATGGCTGTGAATCATAGAACACCATGATCTCAGGAGAATCAAGGTGCAGATGACTCAAAGGATTAATACTGTCTGAACAGATCACTAGTAGAAATTGAACTTCTCCCATTCCCTTGGTTGCATATCAACCTAAGACATTTCTGGACAGAAAGGATAAAAGTCTATGGAACAAAAGCTTGTGTCAACGGTCAAAGGCAATAACTATACAATGCCAGCTCAAGAGACATATAAAATTCCCCCAAATCACAAAGTATCTTTAGGAATATAAAAAAGATTTTAAAAAGCTGTTACCCTCTTTTAATGCTGGACAATATATTAAAATCTCTAAGTTTCAAATGTGCAAATTAGCCTTCATGTTTCCATAATAGAGCACACCAGCACAATGTGAAAGACATGGTCCTAGAAGTCATGGAATGGAGATTCCAGTCATGTCTTTGCTAGAAACTAGCTGGCTACATTAATCTGGACAAGTTCTTTCTCTGGAATTCAATATTTCTCCTGTAAAATCAGAGGGTTGGTCTGGAGGATCTCTCTGGTACCTTCCAGCTTAAACTGGAATTCTGCAATTCTAGAAGAGGAAGTTAATAATCCCACTATATTTTGCATTTCACAGACATCATCTGGCATGCCATGTTCAATTCTGGGCATCACAGTTTATGGACATTGATAATCTGTAGATTGCCCAGAGGAGGGCAATCAGCATAGGGAAGAACTTTGAGACTATGTGATGTAAAGATCGGTTAAAAAAAAATCTAGGGATGCTTAGCAAAGAAAGAAGATTCAAGGAGGGCATGAGTGTTTTCACCAAAAATTCAATAGGCTGTCATGTAGGGGATGGGACAAAGGATCAAACTTGTTCCATTTGGCCCCAGAGGGAAGAACCAGGAGCAGTACCTCCAGGTTGCAAAGGGGTCAGTTTAGGTTATAACTCAGGGGAAAAACAAAACAAAACAAAACAAAGAACTTTCTAACAATGAGTTGGTCAAAGGAGGAAAAGATTGCCTTGAGAGTATATGGATTTTCATTTCATTCATTCTTTTCATTTTCTTATGCATTTTCTCTTCTTTGGGCAAAGGCTAGATGACCACTTGCCAGATGAATGGAGATTTCTTTCCACTATTCCTTGGACTTTGTGGCTTAAGCCCCTTTCAAGTCTGAAGTCTGTGGTTCTCTGATGTATAGTTTAGGACAGACAATCTTGCTCCTCAAAAAAGCTTCAATCCCATGGATAGGCTTCCCACTGAGGTTGTGTCCTGAAATACTTAAGCAGAATTGGGATATCGTCCCAACAAAGACAGCTGCTTTGATTCAAATAGTGCACATAAAAAGCAGCAATGCCAATTTAGCAATAAAACCAAGAGGAAAAAAAAAGTCCAAACAACCCTCAAATGATAAAACAAGATTCTTTGTCTATTTTTAACATTAGTTTTAATTTTCAATAGCAACACATTTTTGAAACAAATGACATTCATTTTTCCTAAGTTATTTTCAAATGCAAATTTCCAACAATACTTTGGGATGAGCCTTTTTGAAATCTTTCTGCTTAATAAAATCCAGCTGCCTTGAAGAAAAGTGATTTCATCTTATAATACTTCATTGGTCTGTTTCTGACTCTTATATGCAGCTCGATTGGTTCAGGTCTTATGTTAAGAAGGTAAAAGTGTAAAGAAGATTTGGAGATGATGGTAAAGGAATGCTGAGGTTACTCTGAATTCTACTTGGAAAATGATCATTTTGAGTTCATCTTGGGGACAGCCATATAGACAATAAAGCTGGTGCAATTTTAGTCTGAAATTAAAAACCCTGCTGTGTGCTTGTAAATCCCCCAGTATATTTGCAAACCTGAAAACAATTCATTTTTATTTTGCCATCTATTTTTAGCTTTAGAAGAGTTTGGGAAAGAAAATGTTTGTTTATGTTTCTATTTACCTCCCTCCTCCCAAAATAAACCACTGCAATAGGATAAATCAAATTATCTGGCTTTATTCCCATATTATATGTGACCCAAGTTCATCTACAGAAAAATGAAACTTTCTAATGGAAAAGAAAAGTGCATCAGCAAGGAACAATTACAATCATCTTTTAATTATGGAGGGAATTGCTGCCCAGTGATAGATAACAAGACCTGTTCTTTCTCTTACTACAAGCCTTTTTCCTATTCTTATACCCCTTTGGCACTTTTACCAAGGAAAAAGAGAAATTAAGAAACTCATATATATACTAGTGTAATAAAACCTTTGGTGGATCTCTTCTCAATATCAGGAGTGAGGGTTCAAAAGGTAGGGCCCATGGTCCGCATTTGGGAGAACAATTCTGGACTCCAGAGTAAGTTGTCATTGAAAGAGAGTATGCATTTGAACTTCACCTACTATATTTCCTCTTAGAACCTACTTTCAGCTTCCAAACCCATGCTCTGAGAAAGGAGTGTGCCACTGGCAACTATGTCAAAGGAATATCACAATTTTCTCCTAGCCTTGATGGAATTACTCAGGCTGTTACGTACATTCAAAGGCATAACATGTTGTTATGCTAGTTGTCTAGCTGAAACTACCCTGGCCTAGTTGTGAGATAGAGGATTGGACAGAAAAAGTCAGGTCCAATTTGTAAGATCTCATCAAGAAAGAACTCAGATCCAGAAAATCCCTCATATAACCTTAAGGCAAGTCACCCAACCACCCTGAGCCTCAATTTTCTCATCTATAAAATGAAGTTGTCAGATTAAATGGCCCCAGAGATCCTTTGAGGTCCCAAATCTATGCATTTTCAGGTCCAGATATAGTGAAACAGCAAATGTGTAAGACTGAAGTGAGCTCTGATCTCAAAACATAAAGCCACTGATCTATCCTATATTTTTTTTTTTTTATTTTTTAGTGAATGTGGGCATCTTGGTCCCACAGGCAATGTTCTTTCCTGGAAAAAGTCCTGGATTGGGAGTCAAGGGATCTGGCTTTTGGTATGTTCCTTCCCTTTTACTAGGTCTGTGACCTTGGGTGAGGCACTTAGCCTCTCCTTGGGCCTCACTTTTCTCATCTGTAAAATGAAAGAGCTAAACTATATCATCTCTATGTATGCCTCCATCTCTATGATTCCACGTTCATGTTTGTGACCATAAAGGAATTGGAGGCCTCCGGAGCAGTTCTGCCTCTTTTAAGACAGAACTAGAAATGCTAGTATTAAATGAAATGTGGAATTTATTGTATTCTAATGCTCTTCCCCTCCCCCCCATTAAAACATAGGAAGTAAATGGATTACAATTTTTTGAAAGATGAAGACTTTGCCAATGGTACAAAGTCGAAATAGAGGTGGGAGGATGGGTAAACATCAACTTTCTACCCCAGGGATTGTGAATGTGAAGGGAGTTCCCATGACGCAGAGTGTTTTCATGTGTGCCCAGTATCCACAGGTCAAATAACTTGCCAAAGAAGCTAGACAAAAACAATCATTTATTTTTACCTGGTTTCAGCACTTTCGAATGTTTCAGCCTTCTCATCTGAATTAACCAGACAGTACTTTTCTGTTCAACATCCTTTCTCAATCTATTGTGCAAATGTCATGAATGCAACCACTTGTACTTGACTGGTAATCCATCACAGAAACAGGCTGAATGATTGCTAAGGCCACCCATTCCCAAGCATCCCTTTGCCTAGCAGGCACTTCAGCTCCTGAATCCAAACCAAAGACTTGGACTCCAATGATCTCAAGACCTCTGTCAGATTATGTAATTCACAACTGAAGGGAGCACAGGGTCATCCAGTCAGAGGAGTCAAAGTGGAAAGGACCTTAGAAGTCATTCAGTTCAACCCTCTTGCTTTACAGAAGAGGAAACTGAGGCCAAGAGAGGGTAGGTATTATGCCCAGGGTCCCATAGGTAAGAAGTAGTACAGCTGGGATTGGAGCCCAATCTCCAAATATCTCCAAACACAGTGCTCTTCTACTACAACATGTTGCCTCCTCCAATCCCTTCATTTTACAGATGAAGAAATCAAGGTGCAGAGAGACATTAGTTAACTTGTTCAAGGCTACCCAGATAGTAAGTAGCCTAGTCAGAGTTTGAACCCTGGTACTCTAACTCCAAATCCATTTCTTTCCTTTCTTTTCTTTTTTATTTATTCATTTTTTAGGCAATTGGGGTTAAATGACCTGCCCAGGGTCACACAGCTAGTAAGTGTCAAGTGTTTGGTCTGAGGCCGATTTAGAACCTCCCGACTTCAGGGCCAGTGCTCTATCCATTGTACCACCTAGCTGCCCCTACATTTGTCTTTTCAATGACAACAGAATATTAGCCTTAATGTCAGCTTCCACTCAGGTTTGACTGGATTTAAGAGGTTTAAATGCAAAAATAAATAACTACCTTTGATATAAAGTGGGGGGACATTGAGAGAAAAAATAAGTTTTGACAAACCTTCCCCTAATCTTAATTTATTAACTTGGAGTTATACTTTTTAAAACCAATAACAAACAAGCAACAATAACAAAAGAGATAATGTTCTTCCATTTTCATGTGTTTAAGTTAATGAACTGTCCCCTGATCCCCACCCCCACAGAAGGAAGGACTTTTCATAGCAAACAAGCTAGAGCTAAAGCCACCTAATAGACCCCCAACATCATACTGCATCTTCACCTCTAGAGTTAGCCGCAATCACTCTCTCTTTTTCCTCCCAATGAAATTAAAAATCCCCATCTCAAAGGAAGACAGTATAACACAGTGGAAAGAGCACCAGTATGGGAGCTGGTAGACCAGCTTTCAAATGCTGACTCTGATGTTCATTTTATGCGGGATCTTGGGCGTCACTTAAATTTGTGAGGCCTCTATTTTCTTATTTATAAAATGATGAGCATGGAAGTGACTGGACGACCCTAAGATACCTCTAGGTCTATGGTCCTATGTCTATTCTGTCTAGCCTCTCCTGCTCCTTTGCCCTGACTTGCTTTATTGCTAGTACTCAGCCAACGCCAACATGACTCCATTTGGCTGCTTTTTTAAACAGCTGGAAAAATCCAGGGGCCAATAAACAAGCAAGCTTGGATAGCCACAAACCACAAGGCCCCAAGCCTGAACTATAGTATGCTTATTTAGGGTACCTCATGCTGGACTGAATTCACACTTCCCTTTGTTGAAGCAGTCCAGTGATCCCTCTGAGAATGGTGTAGAGGGTGCCAGCATCAACATGTGACAAAACCACAGCCTCCCACACACTAGAACTCTGAAATGAACACAAGAAACTGTTTTTATTTTTTTAATTCCATTGAAAATCAAATGGAGTCCACTGTTAACATTTCTACCATATTTAAGAGTTGCTAAAAACCATTGAGACCTAACCCACTTTTGATTTTCCCAGACTGATCTGGTGCATTCTAAATGTCACACTAATTCATCTGAGACTTGAGGGGAGGAGAAAGAAGGAAAGTAGGGAGTAATCAGAATAATTCACATTTGTAGAGAGCTTGATAGTTTGCATAATATTTAATATATCTTATCTCATTTGAGCCTGAGGTAGGTACCACAGTCATTATTATCTCCATTTTATAGATGAGGAAAATGTAGTTCGAGGAAAGCTCAATGTCTTGTCCATAGTTATACAGCTGGTCTGAGTCAGAGGCAGGATTTGAACCCAAATCTTCTTGACTGCAAATCTAGCATTCTATACACCATGCCATCATGCATTCTGGTATTCATATTACTACATAAGTAAACCTTTCTGTCCAGTAAGTACACAAAAGAAAATGTTCAGATTTGGTTCATTCTTTCTCACTATCAAGTCATACATGCTACTTCCTTAATTTAAATCTTTCCTTAATTAAAATATTTTTTATTTATTAAACTATTTATTTTTTCATCCAGACTTGCTCTCAAATTCCAAATTGAGCAATATTTTTTAAATCCTAAATTACTCATAACAAACATGAATAGTATGCCTCATCTTGCATTTTAAGTCCATCACCACTTTGGAAGAAGGTGGGAAATATGCTTCCTCTGGAATCATGGTTGTTCATTTCATTGATGAGAGTTCTCAAGTCTTTCAAAGTCAATCAAGGACCCAATCAATAAACATTTATTAAGTGCCTATTACGTTCCAGGCACAATTTTAAGTGCTGGGGATACAAAAAGAGCCCCCCCCCCCCAAAAAAACCCACAGTCCGTGCCCTCAAGTAGCTTAGATGCTGATAGGGGAGACAACATGCAAACAAATACATACAAAGCAAGCTATATACAGGATAAATAGGAAATAATTGAAAGGGGAAATCACTGGAACCTTGAGGGATTAGTTAAGTCTTCAGATGGGTTCCTGTGACATTTAGAAACATCTAAATCTTTGTGAAGGTTGTTCCTGCTCCATACAAAGCAAATATGATCCAATTAGGTGGAAATATATGGCCCCAAAGAAGAGCAAATCTTTGCACCTTGTGTACCCAGATTTCCCTCCTCATCTGCCATCCAGAGGGTCAGTAGTACAGCTACTTGCTATTTGCAGGGAGTGCTGAGATGGGAGATATTCTTGGCCTTTAATCTCCAGAGTGCCTGTGTTTCTTTCTCAAGCACCTTTTCATTTACATGTGTTTATCTAAAGAGCTCCAACAAGTCCTTACTCACAATTTACAGCTGCACTAATTTTAAAATCCCTGCCAAACAGATTAGGTGAGTGAGTGAGTGAGTGGCTGGCGGCAGTGGAGAGATGAAAGGTAAGACGTGTTTCCAGCCACAGTGCTCAGACACATACCAGTGTGAAGTGGTCTCACATAGCTAATCCTCCTCCCTCCCCCATTGCTTTCTGCATACTGCACCTATTTGACAGGATTGCAAACCTTCCCATTTTGCCAAAGGTTGAATCTAAAAGGAAAGTGGGCCCTAAAATACCTTGGTGTGGAGCAATTGGAAATAATTTGTAATCATCTCCTTGAAGCCACAGTGCTCTGAAAGCTTTTGATCACTTGAGGTGGGTCAGCACCACACATACGTCTCCAAGGTCCCCTCCAGTTGGCCCATATACATCCTGGAAAATACAGTCTTTAGTCATTAAGCCTTCTCTGCTGCTTCCAATGATTTGACTGTATTTTTTTTTTACCCCAAATTAGTTTCACATGAATTGGGTTCTGGATTCTGGTTTCCTTTTCTAAAGGTTCAACCCTATCAGAATAAAAAATCAATAAAAATGAAAATAAATCAACATCCTGCATCCAATATTAAAATATAAATGTCCACAGTGTTATTTGGGTGTGTATGTGTACATGCATGAGGCCTCTGAATTCAGAGAAGATGTTATAAATGTCACTGCCGCATGTGCTAACGCTATTGATGCTACTCCCCAAGTGTGTGGCTGCCAAGACCAATGCTGGGATGATTGGCCAGAAGTACTTTCATCTCAACATCTCTACAAAGACAGTCCTTTGCTCAGCAGCGGTTGCTGTGATTTGCAGACAGGCCCTGTCACATTTTCCAGTTCTACCCCTTAGCATCTCAGGCACCTGATTTTATGACTCCAAATAAGCTGCCCTAGTTCTGGTTGATTCACTCTGGGCTACAATTTCTGTCTCTGAATGTGAGAGAGCCACAGAAGTTTCTTTTGTTCCAAGTCAAAACTAGGAGTCTGGAGGCCAATTATTAGAGCAATATAAATGAATCCATCTTCTGTCTGATATGGTCTTTAAATATCAATTAACATTTGGTTTATCGATCTAGCATCTTCCACAAAACTGAATAGTCTCCATCTTTAAAAACTACTTAGAAGAACCTGCTCCCAGTAAGCTTAACCATTTTAACTATTACACAGCATTAGCAAAATGTCTCCTTATTGTTTGCTGGATTATAATCATAATAACTAGCATTTAAATAAGACTTTAAGGTTTACAAAGTACATTATGCATATTATCAAAGTTTATTCTCATAGATCTGGGAAGTAGGTGCTACTATTATTCCCATTTTCTAGATGAGTAAACTGAATCAGCGTGACTTGCTCTGTACCACATAATGTCTGAGGTCAGATGGGAACTCAGATTTTCCCATGTCCAGGTTGAGTCCTCTATCCACTATGCCCTTCCTAAGTCCATGTCCAGTGCTCTATCCACTGTGCCATCTAGTCACCTCATACTGTTTCAGACTTATCCTTTGAGATAATTTCATTCTGTAATGTTACTCAAGGTAGTAAAAGGTCCCTTTTAGCTCTAATATTCTGTTTAAAGGCATGATAATTAAGACCGCCTGGTTTAGTGGACAGAGATCTATAGGTTTCTTTTTTGTCCTTCTCTAAGCAGAGGATATTTCAGCACCTTGCACACAGGAAGTTCTTGATAAATTTTTGTTGAACTGAACTAAAATCAAGTTCTGACTCTAATATTTCATAGTTGAGTGACTGTAGATATGTAATTTAACTCAGTTTTCTACTCCGTAAAATTGGGATACTAATATAAGTATTATATCAGTGGGGGTATTTTGAGGAAAGTTCTAAAGTTCTTGAATTTGAGATGCCTATGGGACATAGAAATGATCAGCAGGTAGCTCAGAAGAAAGACAATGGCTAGAGTTATACATTTCAGAGTGATCTGTATAAAGATAATACTTGTGTCCATTGGAGCTAATGAACTTTACAAGGGAGAGCATATGTACATATGGAGAAAAGAGATGAGGGTCCAGGACAGAGTGTGAGGACTGAGAGGCTGATGATGATCCAGCAACAAAGACTGGGTAGTAGTGATCAGACAAGTAGGAGTAGAACTAGAATTACCCGTGTCTCTTAAATAGGTTCTCCCTGATTGCCTCTGTACACTTCAAGCAATATCTATAAGAGGTTGTCTCATTAAGAAAGAATACAAAGAGAAAACCCCCCCAAGTCTATCCATGATATCCATAGAAAAGTCCCTTCACCTTCATGGGCTGCTACCTACAGAAAAATGCATATTTTAAATCCTAATTTCTTCTATAGAACCCTGTGTAAAAGAAATAAATGCATATGATCCCTTTATAGGAGAGTTCACATTTTGTGCTGTGAATTGGGCAACTAAAGTTTTTGTTTTACATGGAGAAAAACTAGACGTAGAATGTTAGAGAGGAACACAAATTTAGGGAATATTTAATCCATCTTTAGTGATGAAGAAACTGAAATCTAGAGGGACTTGCTCAAGATTACACTGCTAATTATGACTGTCAAGATTAGGAAACAGAGGTCTCTCGAATCCCCATTGTGTACTTCTCCCTCTTTACCATACTTGAAACATTCATTAATAAAAGAAAACTCAGAAGCACTCCCAATATAAAGTCTAACACATTTCAGTGTGTAAACTTGAGTGGACAGATTTTTTTCACCAAATATTCTTGGAGGCCAGCCAGAGGTCCAGGCAGAAGGACAGGGCACCTTGAGTTTATGTTTGCTTTACAGGGCATGGAATGTTTACCCAGAATGTGTGCCAGATGCAGTCACCCAGCCATCTGTCTGAGTATGCAGGGGAGAATGTGAAATCCTATGTGGTTGTGTCCTATAAAGTACTGAAGTCATTCTCACTAGAGGAGAATTAAATATAATATAATTCAAACCAAAAACTAGAAACACATATGCACACACATACAGATCCATACACATTCACATTGCAGCCTTTCACCATCCAAAAGTTTATTAAGCCTACAAGATCAAACATCCCAGAAGTATAAGATGAATTGCATGTTCATAAAGCATGATACATGGAGTCTGGACTCTTATTATAACATACTTTTATAATACTCAAACTCCCCCACTCCTATAGAAACTATACCAGATCCTAGTGATTTTGTGTATCAGGATCCACTCCAAACCACAAACCACAGTTCATGAGCCCCCACTGCTGTGTTTACTTATACTAGTCAGCCAGAGGACACAGTTCAAAGAAAAGGCATTTGATGCAATAGTTTAGTAATAAAAGTAACAACAGAACCTCCTTCAAATATACACACACCCCTTAACAGGAAGAATAGACATGTACTAGTATCATCCATTACACATGTCAACTCTCTTTATTTCACATTATCTATGTTAAGTGATATGTGTTACTTTCTCTGTCTCTGTGTCTCTTTCTCTCTATATCTGTCACTGTCTCTGTCTGTCTGTCTCTTTCTCTCTCTCTCTCTCCCTCTCTCTCACAAACACACACACACATCAGATCTTTTCCACTTTCTAATTATAGTCAGTCGACAGTTGAGGGGTTGTCCTAAGAAATGCCTGATATTGTTTCATGTCCTTTTGGGTGAAGTCGTTAGTCTCTCTCTATCATGGGAAGTCATTTCATCTAGTAGCTATGAATGTCTTTCCCTCAGCCAGAAAGCAGCAGATGGCAAAGCATTAATATCCACTTTCTGAATTCTCTCCCCTACTATTTCCTTTTATTTCCTCAGTTCAGTTTTCATCCAACAAATGGTCAGAAGTTCCTATTAGTTTTTCACTATGGTCTTATTCCTTGATGAGGAAAATATCCTTCAGAGTCTACTTCTTTAAACAGAAAAGCCAGTGGTTGAAATGTCAGCGAGGAAACTGCTATTAACCATCTTTCATAATTCTTAACAAATCAAAAAGACTGGGTTGCTTGGATAAGACCTTAAGGGTTGGTGACAGTTATCCCACTCCAAACAATTATAAATGCATTTTTTAAATAAAGAAAGTAACTTTCTTATATAAGTTTAAATATAAGGATTTTACTATGATTTTGAAGCATTGTGGATAGTTGGCATTAGTTTAATTTGAAGTCTATGCAAAAGCCCGTATCCCAAAAACAACTTTGTGGAAATTTGATCATTAGAAAAGTGTTCATTTAGTTTGATGAGCTATTCTTTTAAAATAGCAATACCATAGGGAGGATTATCCCATTAAGCCAAGCTATTAAGTTATAAGTCATTCACACCTTTAGTGTGAATTCATTTAATCAAATACTTCCTTCTCTACACAAACCAGCCAAAAACATCTGCCCTGAGAGAATGGACCTTTCACTGCTATAGGACAAAGGGGAAGAGGAAGGCTTGAAGCTTAATTTTGGACAATATACTGATGTCTGAAAAAAGGTAATAGTAGATGCTGCATGAATGAATGAATGAATGAATGAATGAATGAATGAATGGAAATATTGAACACCATACTTGGAGACACAAATAGAAAAGTAAAGTAGCCGACTTACAAGGAACTCATCTGCTAATGGGGAAATAATACATATGGAAAGTTTCAGCTAGGGGTCAGATGGAAAGGCCCCACAGTTTTTAAAGTGCAGCAGCAGGGCAGATGGTAATGCCTTTTCATTAATTTTATTTCCACTGATAAAATCATATCAATTTCTAGTATTAAACCATTTGATAGAGCCAAAGACCTAGTAACAAGAACTTTCTTCTCTAGACTTTCAATAAAAATTACTATGATACCTATAGAAGCAATTGCCAGGTGATATCTGCACAGGAATTACTTCCCAGGATGATGGGTGTACTAGGTGACTGGAAGCTTTGCTTTTCCAGAGGCTCTTGGATTCGAAGTCTTGTACTGTCTCCATAAAGGTCTGAGGGAAAACAGTGGGCCAAGTGATGGTGGTGATGACTATATTGGCAGCTTGAGGGCAGGGAGTCCTAGGGTAGAGAGGAGGAATAACCACCAGAAAATCAAAAAGGACACAAGATGAGTTGTGTAACAACACCAAAGACACAGTTCACTTTTCATTTTGCCTACGGCAATTCCTAATTTTTTTTGTAACATATAAAATTACCTTATTGATATATTCCAAGATCCTAAATCCTTTGAAAAGAAGGTTATATCAAAGGCTGATATGTGCTCAGGCAAAGGAAGGTTTCTTTTATCCCTTATTTATATATTTATTATATATTTATATGTTATCCTATATTTATTCCTTATTCCTACTTTTATTCCCTTCACAGTCTGTATAGAATCACAGCAGTATCTTTTGTTTCTTTATTTCCTTCATATCCTAGAGCAGAAGAATTACAAATTCATGTGTGTGTGTAAAACCAAAATGGTAAAAATAAGACTTCATTGTCACATTTGTTTCTATTTCTGGAGGACCTGTCAAAGCCTTCCAATATTATTTAAATTGTTGCTCTGATTTTTATGTCCTGGCTTATCTTCCTTCTCTGTGTCTTTATGGTGTCAAGGTTAGTTTCTGTGTTGGACTCACTGGCCCCTCGAGACTCTTTCGACTCTCAAATTTTATGATGATTCTTAAAGGTTTTAATCACTTTTTATTTAGAAAGTGGACACAATAATGTCTTACCTTCCTGAAAGATTAGAGGTTAAGCCATGTGGTCCTTTGAGGTACCATTTTCTAAGAGTTATTATTTTTTTGTTTGTTTGTTTGTTTTCTTTTGGCCAGGCAATGGGGTTAAGTGACTTGCCCAGGGTCACACAGCTAGTGAGTGTTATGTGTCTGAGGCCAGATTTGAACTTAGGTCCTCCTGACTTCAGGGCTGGTGCTCTATCCACTGGGCCACCTCGCTACCCCTAAGAGTTATTATTTTATAAAACAAAGTAAGATGTTTTCACCCCCCATGACCTTAATCTGACTTTTTAGTGATACAATATACCATTAGGATAGCATTAATACAAATACAATTAAAGCTTGTTGAACAAAAGAAAATCAATGAAGAATTCACAGCAAATTACACCAAGGGCAATCCCTGCTTCTGAAAGTTTGCCACCTTTAGTTAAAGTTTAATACATTATTTAAATTTTGTTTGAATTCCATTTATAATTTTTTCTTTGTTTTGTTCAGATTTTTGACTTCATTGACATGGGGAACTCTGAATGATCATTTCTATTAAAGTAAATTGGCAGCTGCTCTATAGTTTAGAATCCCAAACTTTTTAGTCATACAGCCAGGAAATGGTGGTAGAGTACTTGAACTCTTCTCTACTTGATTCCAAATCTAGCTCTCTATCTATTAGACCATGCTGTCTCTTCAAATATTATTTTACTTGAGGATAATAAATTTGAAATATCAAGAGTATACTTATTAACAGCATAATGTGCATATGTCCAAAATTCATATGAGTGACCTCATTAGTCTTCTATTTCTTAACATGTAAAAATAAAGAGATGCACTATATGAGCATATATAGTCAATTCAAGTTCAAAAATTCCTTGATTCTAAATAGTAGTTTAACTCATTAATTGACCTAATCATTAAGTTAAAAATTTCTTCTAAAAACTGGCCCTTATATTTATATTTCTTCCTAATTTCTTCATTGTCACAAAATATCTCAATTATTAAAACTTGTTTGTATCACCATAGTTTTAAATAGAAGGTAGTTTTTTTTTTTCTGACCTGAATTGGAAATATAATTTTCAAACTGTTTTCTATTGGCACGTCCTCAGAAACTACTTGCTGACACAATTATGAAGAATATTGAGATTATAAATACTATAAATCAAACAAATGAATTAAAATATTTGAATGGAGGAGAAAAAGTAAAGGAGAGAGATGTACTCATTGTGACTTTTATGAGAAATTAGTACTAAGAATTTAGGATTTTTTTTCTACTTAATAACAGCAAAAGCGACTTCTGGGAGCCAAGATGGTGGATTAAGCAGTAAATCATGATAACTCTCCCATATTCACCTCCAAACAACCATAAAAGAGCACCACCAAACAAATCTTGGAACCACAGAACCAGCAAAAAAAAAAGATGGAGTGAAGCAATCTTTTAAGTCAAGAAACTTGGAAGATTAGCAAGAAAGGTCTATCTCACTTGGGTACAAGGGGAGCACAGTCAAGAACAGCAATTATACCAGCAAGCCTCACCTTAGCAAACCAGCAGTAAATCCTGGGCCTCAGTGTGGTAGAACAGCCAAATGCCAACACCAGCAACCCTCCATGTACTTCAGCATAGCTAGGGGAATGGGCAGAATCTGAGAACCACCAGCTCTGAGAACCACCAAGTGCTTGAATTTAGGTCTTCCTGACTCTAGGCCCAATGCTTTATCCACTGCACCACCCACCTGCCCTTAGTTAAATACTGCATTGCTATAAATAACCAGTTATGATAAACATAATTATTCATTGCATTACTGATCTATCTGTGACATTACCAAAATATAGCAAAGAGAGAACAAGAAATAAGTTCCCAGGAGGAGAGAGGGAGACAGATTAACAACTATAGTATTTCACAAAAGCAGTTTTCTAATTGGAGTCTAAGAGTCTTAGAGCCTAATCACCATTGATTTCTGGGCAAACAGGCAGCCACCAGTGTCCAGGCCTCCATGTGCTTCATGTGTAGCCCTGGGGAAGTGCAAAAACACCCTACTGGCCTCAGCACATGCCAGACACCAGCACTAGGACCCTGGCTGAGCACCAGGTAAGCTGCCAGACTCCTACAGCTTCCAGCAGCACTAACTACCCCTTGACCCCCTCAGCACAACACCAGATACAAAAGTCCCCCATGGGCCTCATCGCAACATCTGTGCAGTACCAGGTAAACAGCCAGGGCCTTCAGCCCCTGGCACAAGAAGCCTAAGACAGTGCCCCTTCCATCCCGGGAGCAGAGCTCAAATTTAAAAGAAATGAAAAAGGCCAAAAAAAGATGAGCAAAAAACAAAAACACACACACAAAAAGAATCTGATCACAAAAAGTTATTATGGTGACAAGGAAGATCAAAACACAAACTCAGAAGAGGACAACAATGTCAAAACACCTATGGACAAAATGCCAAAGAAAAATGGGAAGTGGTCTCAAGCCCAGAAACAAGTCATAGAAAGGTTCAAAAAGGAGCTTAAAAATTATGTAAGAGAGGTAGAAGAAAAATTAGGAAAAGAAATGAGAGTGATGCAGGAGAATTATATAAAAAAAAATTAGTCAATGCTTGAAAAAAGAAAACGCTGCTTAAAAAATAGAATTGGCCAAATAGAAATGGTCAAAAAATCCACTGAAGACAACTCCTTAAAGAGTAAAATTGGCCAAATGGAAAAGAAAGTACAAAAGCTAATTGAGGAAAACAACACCTTAGAAGTTAGAATTGGGCATGTGGAAGCTAATGACTCTGTGAGACATCAAGAATCAATCAAGCAAATTCTAAAGAATGAAAAAGTAGAAGAAAATGTAAAATATCTCATGGGAGAAACAACTGACCTGGAAAATAGATTCAGGAGAGACAATATCAGAATCATTGGACTACCTGGAAGCCACAATGAAAAGGAGGACCTAGACAGCATCTTTCAAGACATTATCAAGGAAAATTGCCCTGATATCCTAGAACCAGAGGGCAAAATAGTCATTGAAAGAATCCACTGATCAACTCAGGAAAGAGATCCCAAAATAAAAGCTCCAAAGAATATTATGGCCAAATTTCAGAACTATCAGGTCAAGGAAAAAATACTGCAAGTGGCCAGAAAGAAACAATTCAAATGTTGGTGAGCCACAATCAGAATTACACACAATTTAGCAGCAACATCATTAAAGGATTGGAGGTCATGGACATGGTATTCTGGAAGGCAAAGGGCTAGGCCTATAGCCAAGAATCATGTATCCAGCAAAATTAAGCATAATACTTCAAGAGAAAAAATGGACATTCAACAAAATAGAAGGATTTCAAGCTGTAGTATATGAATATAATGGAATATTATTGTGCAGTAATAAATATGAACAGACAAACTTTTAGACACAGTAAATAGAAAGGAAGATCAACTTTTAGGAAATAGAAATAAGTTGAGAAACAAGTACTCACCTTCTCTGTAGAAAGGAGGAAAAGAAGAGAAAAATGGGGAAATGTCCAGTAAGGAGGGGGTGTGGTATGAAATCTAAGCGCTATTAGATTTTAGTAGTGTAGTATCAGTCCCAATATCCTTTATCCATGATCCATACATATACACAACTCAGGTTTGGAGTCTGGCACCAAGGAAAACATTGTTTTTATAATTTCCCAAGTCAGAGGCAATACTTATTCTAGGACTTCTTTCTAGGCAGTGAACAAGTAAACATTTTGACTGAGGGAATAGCATATGGTTGCAACTAACTGGGTTGATATTAGAAGCAGGATCTTGATCACCTTCCTTCCATTTCCCAGTTTACTAGTTTGGAAGAAGAAGAAGAAAAAAAAAGCATTTCTCCACATTGAAGAGGTCCCAAAGAGAAACTCAGACACAAGGAGAAGGAACCAAGATAAAGCCTAGAAGGCTACCTTAACCTACATAAGGGTCAGGAGAGAATGAACAAGTGATAAGACCTGTTTACCTGCATAATGTAGTACTATTATCAAATGGTGTAGTATTTGTATAGTGCATTTAGCACACTGCATGGTATATAACAGACACTATATAAATACTTATTTCCTCTTTCCTACCTTCCCCACTATACCTGATCATCTCTACTAGAAATGAAAGTATTGGGATGTTACCTCTTCTGAAGTTTCACTGAAAACATCTTCTGAACTACTCTAGTAGCAAACAGAATAATAGGAATGTTATGTGTCTAATCTGGTCCCCACATGGCTTTGATTTCTTCTGCTATATTTCTTTATATTTTTAATTAAATTTATTTTTTCCAATTAGCAAAAATACATTTTCTCTCATATGTCTTCCCTCTTTCATTGAAAAGAATTTTTAATCTTGCCAAAAAATATTCATAGTCAAGATGGCAGAACAAGGCAGGAACTTGCCTTAAGCTTTCACACATTCCCTTCCAAACAACTTTAGAATGATGCCTTGAAATTAATTCTGGAGCAGCAGAATCAACAAAAGGATAAGGTGAAACAATTTTCCAGGCAACTGAATCAGCAACAGTGACTTCTGCAGTTCTCAGCCTACAGACAGTAAGAGGGCCAAACAACCATCAGAAAGACATTACAGAGGAAGCTTTACTGGCACTGGATGCAGAAATCTTATGTGTCACAGACCTGGGTCAAAGTCAGAGTGAAGAAGGGCACTAGCACATGACAGCATGCAGATATAAGGGAACAGGGTTCTTGGTAACAGGTCCAGATTAGAAAAGTGTGCTTGTGGTCACTCACAGACCAGAGCAAAGGCCAGGAAAGCAGTGACCACGCCTTTCTTTAGATTATATACCACCTTGAAAAAACTGAAAACTTATGAGTCCCTAGAATTAGTTCTGAAGATAGCAGCACAAAAAAACCTCAAAGTTGGGACAGTACCCCCCCTTCACCATAGAAGCAAAGCCCAACTTTAATATATAGTTAAAAGTCAAGAAATGGGCTGGAAAAAGTGACCAAAAAACAAACAAAAATACTGACCATAAAAAGTTACTATGGGGAAAGGGAAAATCAAAACAAAACTCAGAAAAGTACAGCAATGTCAAAACAGGTACATAGAAAACCTCAAGAAAAAAATGTGAACTGGTTTCAGGGGGAAAACAACTCCTGGAAGGTCTCAAAATGATTTTAAAAATCAAACAAGAGAGGTAGAAGGAAAATTGGGAAAGGAGAGTGACACAAGAGAATCATGAAAAAAGTCAACAGCTTGATAAAGGAAGCACAGGAAATGGAATATGATATATAAAAATTCACTGAAGAAAACACTTCCTTAATAAGTAGAATTGACCAAATGATAAAAGGAGGTGTAAAAATTCACTGAAGAAAAAAAATCCTTAAAAAGTAGAATTGACCAAATGGAAAAGAAGGTACAAAAGCTCACTGAGGAAAATAATTCCTTAATAATTTAAATTGAGCAAGTGGAAGTTAATGACTTCATGATACATTAAGAATCAATAAAAAAAAGAATGAAAAAAATACAAGAAAATGTGAAATACCTCATTGGAAAAATAACTAACCTAGAAAGCAGATACAGGAGAGATAATTTAAGAATTATTAGACCCCTTAAAAGTCACGATTGAAAAAAAAAGAGCCTAGATGTCTTATTTCAAGAAATCATCAAGGAAAAATGCCCTGATATCCCAAAGCAGAGAGTAAAACAGAAATGGAAAGAATCAACCAATCGTCTCCTGAAAGAGGTACCAAAATGAAAACTCACAGGAACATTATAGACAATTTTCAGAGCTCCCAGATCAAAGAGAAAGTGCTGCAAGTAGCCAGAAAGAAACAATTCAAATATTGTGGAGCTGCAGTCAAGATTACACAGTATTTAGCACCTTCTGCATTAAAGGATCAGACGGGTTGGTTGTAATATGATATCCTGGAAGGCAAAGAAGCTAACATTACAACCAAGAATTACCTACCCTGTGAAACTGAGCATAATCCTTCAAAGGCAAAAAAAAAAATGGATATTCAATGAGATAGAGGACTTTCAAGCATTCTTGATGAAAAGACCAGAGCTGAATAGAAAGCCTGACTTTCAAATACAAGACTCAAGAGAAGCAAAAAAGGCAAATAGGAAAGAGAAAACATGAAGGATTCAATAAGGTTAAACTATTTACATTCCTACATGAGAAGATGATACTTGTAACTCTCAAGGACTTTATTATTAGGACAATTAGATGTACACATAGACAGGGACACAGGTGTGAATTGACTATGATGGGATGAGGGGTGAGAAAGAGGGATGCACTGGGAGGAAGAGGAAGGGAAGAGGTAAATTATCTCCTATAAAAGAGACAAAAAAGGGCTATTACTATAGTAGGAGAGATGGGAAGGCAGTGGTGAGTTTGAACTTTACTCTCATTGGAATTGGCTCAAAGAGGAAATGACATACACTCACTTGGCTATAAACATCTATATTACACTGTAGGGATGTAGAAGGGTAGAGGGATAATAAAAGTGGGGGGCTGATAGAAGGAAGGGTGGATTGGGGGAAGCAGTGATCAGAAGCAAAACACTTATGTGGAGGCACAGGATGAAAAGAGAGAGAAGCATAAATGGGGGGGTGGAATAAGATGGAGGCAAATTCACAATTAGTAATCATAGCTGTGGATGTGAATGAAATGAAATCACCCATAAAAGGGAAGCAAGCAGCAGAATAGATTAAAAACCAGAATTCTACAATATGTTGCTTACAAGAAACACATTTGAAGCAGAGAGACACAAACAGAATAAGGATAAGAGGCTGGAGCAAAATCTATTATGCTTCAGCTGAAGTAAAAAAAAAAAAAGCAGGGGTAGCAAGCATGATCTTAGACAAAACAAAAGCAAAAAGTAGATCTAATTAAAAAAAAGATGAAGAAGGAAACTACATCTTGCTAAAAGGTATTGTAGACAATGAAGTAATATAAATACTAAACATATATGCACCAAAAGGTAGAGCATCCAAATTTTAACAGAGAAGATAAATGAGTTACATGAGGAAATAGCCAGGAAAACTATGCTAGAAGAGGACTTTATGCCTTCTCAGAATTAGATAAATCTAACTAAAAAAAATAATAAGAAAGAAGTTAAGGAGATGAATTAGATTTCAGAAAAGTTAGAAATGATAGCCCTCTGGAGAAAATTGAATGGGAATAGAAAGGAATATACCTTTTTCTCAGCAGTACACACAAGACTGACCATGTATTAGGTTATAACAACCTTACAAAAATGCAGAAAAGCAGAAATATTAAATGCATCATTTTCAGAACATAATGCAATAAAATTACATTGAATAAAGGGCTATGGAAATACAGATTAAAATTAATTGGAAACCAATTAATTAGAAAAGTCACTTATTGAATTTTATTAAAAAGTTGATCACCTTTGTTTTAGCCACTTGAATTGAAAAAGCATGCAAGTGATATTGAATATTCTGACTTCCATTAACTTTTTTTTCAAATTAGGTTCTTTAATTACATGAATTCAGAGGAGAGGGTTTAGAACTTCTAACTGCTATTTAACTGCTATTCAGAGAAGCAGGAGTTCTGTTAGATAATGACCATTAGCTTGACCTTCTGATTACTTAGTACTAGGCAGCTAGGTGGCATAATGGATAAAGTGCTGGGCATGGAGTAAGTAAGACTCATCTTCCTGAGTTCAAATCTGGCTCAGGCACTTACTAGCTATGTGACCCTGGGCAAGTCACCTAACCCAATTTACCTCAGTTTCTTCATTTGTAAAATGAGCTGAGGAAGAGAATAGAAAACCACTCCAGCACCTTTGCAAAGAAATAACCAAAATGGGACCACAGAGAGTTGAACATGACTGAAAAGACAACAACAACAAAATAATTTAATAAAAAAAATGAGTGGGTCAAAGACCAAATCATAGAAACAATCAATAATTTCATTAGCGAGAATGACAACAATGAGAGAACATAGCAAAATTTATGGGATGCAGCCAAAGTATTACTTAGGGCAAAATTTATGTCTTGAAATGCTTACATCAGTAAAACAGAAAAAGAGCAGATCAATGAATTGGACATGCAACTAAAACAAAAAAACTAGAAAAATAACAAAGTAAAAATCCCCAGTTAAACACTAAGTCAAAAACCCTGCAAATCAAAGGAGATGTTAATAGAATTGAAAGAAAACTATTGAACTAATAAATAAAGCCAGAACCTGGTTTTATGTAAAAAAGCAATAAAATAGATAAATCATTGATTAACTTGATTTTTTTTAAAAAAATAAAATAAACAAATTATCAGTATCAAAAATGAAAAGGGTAAATTTGCCACAAATGAAAAGGAAATTAAAGAGATTATTAGAGCTATTTTGCCCAATCATATGCCAATAAATCTGACAATCTAAGCAAAATGGATGAATATTTGCAAAAAATATAGATTACCCACACTAACAGAGGAGGAAATGTAATACTTCAATAACTATATCTTAGAAAACAATTGAACAAGCCATTAATCAACTCCCTAAGAAAAAATCCTCAGGGCCAAATGGATTCACAAGTGGATTCTACCAAACATTTGAAGAACAATAAATGTAATACTATATAAACTATTTGGAAAAATAATCAAGGAAGGAGTCTTACCAAATTCCCTTTACGACACAAATATGGCACTGATACTAAACCAAGAAAATTGAAAACAGAGAAAGAACACTATAGACCAATTTCATTAATGAATATTGATGTAAACATTTTTAAATAAAATACTAGCAAGGGGATTATAACAATTTATCACAAGGATCATATACTATGACCAAGTAGTATTTATACCAGGAATGTAGTGCTAGTTTAATATTGTACAATGATCAACTATGAATGACTTAGCTATTTTTAGCAATACAATGATCCAAGACAACTGCAAAGGACTCATGATGAAAAAAATGCTATCCACCTCCAGAGAAAGTACTGATGGAGTCTGAATGCAGACTGAAGGACATTATTTTTCACTGTATTTTTTTCTTGTTTTATTTTTGGGGGGAGTCTGGGTTTTTATTCACAAAATAACTAATATGGAAATGTTTTATATGATTGCATCTGTGTAACCTCTATCAAATTACTTATTCTCTCAGAAAGGGGATAAAAGAGGGAGGGAGGAAGAAAATTTGGAACTCTAAATTTCTGAAAAGGGAATGTTTAAAATTATTTATATGCAATTGGAAAAAAATAGAAGTGTATTTTAAAAATATATCCATAGTGTCAAGCAAAACAAATCCCAGCATTGGTAATGTCCAGAATATATATGTCTTGTTTTGCAGTCCATAATTTCTGTCTGGGTAGGGTGCTTTATTATCAGTTGTCTAAAATCATGGTTGGTCATTGAGTTGATTAGAGTTCTCCAGTCTTTGAAAAGTGTTTGTCTTTATACTACAATGCTATTATTATATAAATTGTCCTCCTGGTCCTACTCACTTCAATCTGTATCAGTTCATATAAGCTTTCTCTGATTTCTATATCTTGAAAGCATGTAATTCCAAATTGTTTGGAGGTGAGGAGGCAGAGCCAAGATGGCAGGGTATAGGTAAGGACTCACCTGAGCTCTCCCACAAATCTTTGCAAATACCTTTAAAAATTACTCTAAACAAATTCTAGAGCATCAGAACCCACAAAAAGATAAAGTGAAACAGATTTCCAGTTCAAGACAACTTGAAAGGTCTATCACACCAGAGTAAAGAGAAGTGCAGTCCAGCACAGACTGCCAGCACAGCCTGGGGCACAGCAAGCCAGGAGCAGGCCTTGGGAGTGACTGAATCAGCAGCAGCAGTGGAAGTACCTGCTTCTGGAGCTCTCAGCCCACTGATGGTAAGAGGGTTGAACAAATGGTCAAAAGGTGATTATAGGGGCCTTTTTCCTAGCATTGAGATCTGTTGCTTTTCCCATACTCAGATCTGGGTCACAGTCCAGGGTGGCAGCCTCAGGGTGAGAAGGAATACTAGCATAGAAGAGTTTGCAGTCACAGTGGAGGGGAGATCGTCTTTACAGCTCCAGGACAGAAAAGAGTGCTTGTGGTCACTCACAAACCAGAGCAAAGGCCAGCAGAATAGTAAGCACCTCTCCTTAGAGCATACCACCTTGGGAGAACTGAAAACTTACAGATCTCTAGAAGTATCTCTGAAAACATCTACACAAAACCCCTGAAGCTTGGCACAGTGTGACTTCCACCCTGAAAGCAGAGCCCAGTCAGAAGTCGAGTAATAGGCTGGGAAATAAGCAAACAAACAAAAAAAAAACCTGACTATAGAAAATTACTGTGATGATGAGGAAGATCAAAGCATACAGTCAGAAGAAGACAACAAAGTCAAAGCTTCTTCATCCAAAGCCTCCAAGAAAAATATGAATTGGTCTCAGACCATAGAAGAGCTCAAAAATGATTTTGAAAATCAAGAGAGGTAGAGGAAAAAATGGGAAGAAAAATGAAAGCTGATACAAGGAGACATAAAAAAATATTGAAGAATGTAACACCTTAATGACTAGGCCAAATGGTAAAAGAGGTCCAAAAAGCCGATGAGGAGAAGAGTGCCTTAAAAAGCTGAATTGCCAAATGGAAAAGGAGGTCTAAAAGCTCACTGAAGAAAATTCCTTAAAAATTAGAGTGGAGCAAATGGAAGCTAATTCTTTTATGAGAAATCAAAAAAATAAAAATAAAAACAAAATCAAAAGAATGAAAAAATAGAAGACAATATGATATATCTCATTGAAAAACAGCTGACCTGAAAAACAGATCTAGGAGAGATAATTTTAAAAATTATTGGAGTACCTGAAAACCATGATAAAAAAAAGAGCCTAGATATCTTCTTTCAAGAAATCATCAAGGAAAATTGCCCTGATATCCTAGAACCAGAGGGTAAAATGGAAATTGAAAGAATCCACAGATCACCTCTTAAAAGAAATCCCAAAATGAAAGCTCCCAGGAATATTACTGACAAATTTTAGAGTTCCCAGGTCAAGGAGAAAATATTGCACACAGCCAGAAAGAAGCAATTCAAATACAATGGAGTCACAGTCAGGATAACACAAGATTTAGCAGCTTCTACATTAAAGGATCAAGTTTTAGAATATGATATTCCATAGGGCAAAGGAGATAGAATTACAAGCAAGAATCACCTACCCAGCAAAACCGAGTATTTTCCTTAAGGGGAAAAATGGACATTCAAAGAGATAGAGGACTTTCAAGCATTCTTGATGAAAAGACCAGAGCTGAATAGAAAGCCTGACATTCAAATACAAGACTGAAGAGAAGCATAAAAAGGTAAACAGAAAATGGAAATCATAAGGGATTTAATAAGGTTAAATGGTTTACATTCCTATATGGGAAGATGATATTTGTAACTCATAAGACTTTTTTTCAATATTAGGGTAGTTATAACGAGTATATATATATATATATATATATATATATATATATATACATACATATAGACAGAAGGCACAGATATGAGTTGAATATGAAAGGATTATATCTAAAAAATAAAATTAAGGGGTGATAAAGGAATGTACTGGAAGAAAGGGAGAGGTAGAATGAGTAAATTATCTTACATAAAAGAGTCAAGAAAAAGCTTTTACAATGGAGGGGAAGAGGGGGAGGTAGAGAGTGAGTGAACATTACTTTCATCAGAATTGGCTCAAAGAGGAAATAAAATACATGCTCAATCGCGTATATAAATCTATCTTACCCTACAGGAAAGTAAGAGGGGAAGGGGATAAGAGAATGAGGGGGTGTTAGAAGGGATGGCCTTGTATAGATGCCAATAGAGTATGCAGGTTGATCATGGTGGAGAGAGAGAGACAGAGAGAGAGAGAGATTTTAGAAGAGCAGTACCCCAAACAAAGAAAGACCAGGGAAAGAGGGAGCCTTAATCCCTGTGGAGGGTCAAGCCTTCCTCCAAGAATCTTTGTCTTCCTCCATCCTGGACTATACTTGCCTTCTAAATTTTGCCTTTCCTAACTTCTCAAATTATTCTTCTGACTGGAATGCGTTTGGAGATGAGGATCAGGGAAGGAGACCAGGGCCAAGTGAGATTGGGGCATATCCTGAGTCACATAGCTCATGCTGCTCTGTAAGAGCCACTGCTTGGCAGAAATACCAAATTTCAAAAAGTATTATAGATTAATGAATAAGGAGTATTGGGATCTGGATCCTAATCCTTTTTTAAGACACTGAATATATGACTTACAGAATTTTGAAGTTGGAAGAAATCCCAGGGGCCATCTAGTCCAATTCATACCCAAAACAATTCCCATATATAATGCTGAAAAAATTGTCAGACAACCTTTGTTTGAAGATCTCCAATGAGGGAAAACATACTCCTCCTATAGTTGCCCTTTCCATTGCTGTCTAGCTCAAACTACCAGGGATACTGCACCCCACCACCACCCTCTACCCAGATTGGGGCAAACTGATCCCACTTCAACTCAGTCTCATTTCAATAAAAACAGAAGAAGCCTTCCACTGTTATTACAGATAAGTTAAATTCCCTCTCTGGAATTTCTATTTCTTCCTTTCTAAAATGAAAGTGTTAAACTAAGTAATTCCTAAAGCTCTATCCAGCTCTCACATGATAATTTAAGGAGTTTGTGGGAAGAGTAGCTTCAAACCCTTTTTCAGTCCCCTTCCATAAAACATCTATTTGCTCTACAAATTACCACTCTACACTTCAAGGAAGCAGGTTTCTTGGGTGCCAAATGTAAAAAAAAACTGACATTGCCACACAGCTATCAAGAAAAAAACATAATTAAAATAGTAAGCTACCAGATTGCCTACTTTCCATGGGTAGCATGAGGATGGGAGGAGGTAGGCAAGCTTTCCAATCCCAGAAGCCTCAAGGCATTCCAAGGTATTTCCCACCCTTCACCCTTTCCTCTATGACTCTCCACTCCCACCCACACAACATACACACAAATGAGCATGCTACCCATGGACACTGCTCTAAGTCCTATTTGTGATTGCTTACCTCAGGTACAAAAATTCTTAGAAACAGATTAGAAACATAAACTAACAAGTAGAATGTGGAATCTTGAAATAAAACACCTTAAAATCTATATTCAAAAATCTTGTTAAATTATATTTTATAAAGTAGTCTATCAGAAAAGATACTAAGCCTGCAAGAAAAGTGTTTGTGAAGGATTGTGGACAATTTGTAGAAAAGGTAGGCATACTCAAGCTGTTGGCAGGGACAATCCCAGTTGCTGTGAGTGTATTGGGTGCTACCGATGTTTATACAAATCAAATATCTTCTAGAAGAAAGCAGTAGTTAAAGTTCCCAAAAAAAGAAGAAAAAGCAAAAGATAAAGACATACCAAATTATCTCAGAAAATATCCTTTGCTATCAATGGTTACTGAATAGAAGTGTCACATTTTTATTGTTCAGTCATTCAGCTGTGTCCATATCTTCACAAACCCATGGATTATAGAATTTCAGGCTTTCCTATCTCCACTATCTCCTGAAGTCTGTCCAAGTTCATGTTCATTGTTTCCATGACACTAATCCATCTCATCCTCTGCCATCCCCTTTTTCCTTTGCTTTTAGTGTTTCCAAACATCAGGGTCTTTCCCAAAGAATCCCATCTTTTCATTATGTGGCCATAGTATTTAAGCTTCAGCTTTAATATTTGCCCTTCATAAGAATATTCTGAATTAATTTCTTTAAGTATTGACTGATTTGATCTCCCTGCTGTCCAACGGAGTCCTAAAAGTCTTCTCCAGCACCACAATCTGAAAGTTTCAGTTCTGTAGTGCTCAGCTTTCCTTATAGCCCAGCTCTCACAACTGAACATTGCTAGTGGAAAAACCATAACTTTGACTATATGGACTTTTGTTGGCAAAGTGTGATATCTCTGCTTTTTAGTATGCTGTCTAGATTTTCTATAGCTTTCCTTTCAAGCATCTTTTTAATTTCATGTTTTCAATTGTTATCTGCAATGATCTTTCATCCCAAGAATATAAAATCTCACACTCACATTTCTTCTCACTCTATTTACCAGGAAGTGATGGGACCAGTTGCCATGATCTTAGGTTCTTTGTTTTGTTTTGGTTTTTGATTTTTAATGCTAAGCTTCAAGTCAGTTTTTACACTCTCCTCTTTCACTTTCATCAAGAGGCTTATTAATTCTCTTCACTTTCTAACATCAGAGTGGTATCATCTACATATCAGAGATTGTTGATATTTCTCCTGGAAACCTTACTTCTGGCGTTTGATTCATCCAGCCTAGTGTTTTTCATGATGTAATCTGTATTTAAGTTAAATAAATGAGGTGACAATATACTGCCTCCTCATACTCCTTTCCCAATCCTAAACCAATCAGTGTTTCCATGTTGAGTTCTAACTATTGTTTCTTGACCTGCATATGGGTTTCTCAGGAGAGAAGTAAAATGATATGGTATTCCCATCTCTTGGAGGTCTTGCCATGTTTTGCTGTGATCCACACAGTCAAGGGCCTTAGTGTAGTTAATGAAGCAGAAGTAGATGTCTTTTTCTGGAACTCCTTTGCTTTCTCCATAATCAAGCAAACATAGGCGATTTGACCTCTAAATCCTCTGCCTCTTCTTTTCGTCAATGTACTTTTTTCCATTTGGCCAATTGTATTTTTTTATTAATTTATTTATTTTTAGTTTTCAACATTCACTTCCACGAGATTTTGAGTTTCAAATTTTCTCCCCATCTTGTCCATCTCCCCACCCCAAAGTGGCACGCATTCTGAATACTCCTTCCCCTAACCTGCCCTCTCTTCTATCTCTCCCTCCCTTCTCTAAATCCCTTCCCCTTCAATTTTCCTGTAGGGCAGGATAGATTTCTATACCTTATTTCCTATATATCTTATTTCCAAGTTGCATGTGAAAACAGTTTTTTTTAACATTTGTTTTTAAAACTTTGGGTTCCAAATTTTCCCCCTTCCTCCCTCCTCAACCACCCTCATTGAGAAGGCAAGCAACTCAATACAGGTTATACATTTGTAGTCATGCAAAACACTTCCATAGTAGTCATGTTGTGAAAAACTAAGTATATTTCCCTTCATTCTATCTTGCCCCCCATTTATTCTGTTCTCTTTTTTGACTCTGTCCCTCCCTAGAAGGGTTTGCTTCTGATTATCCTCTCCCCTAATCTGCCCTTCCCTCTATCATCCCCTTGCTCTCTTGTCCCTTCCCCCCCCCCACTTTCCTGTAGGCTAAGATAGATTTCCATACCCAATTGAGTGTGTATATTATTCCCTCTTTAAGCCAAATCAGATAAAAATAAGATTCATTCATTTCCTCTCACCTTCCCCCGTTTCCCCTCTATTGTAAAAGCCTTTTCTTGTCTGTTTTATGTGAGATAATTTGCCCCATTCTACCTTTCCCTTTCTCCTTCTCCTAGTATAATCCTTTCTCACCCCTTAATTTTATTCTTCAGATATCACCCCTTCATCTTCAACTCACCCTGTGCCCTCTATCTTTCTATCTATCTATCTATCTATCTATCTATCTACCTACCTATATACATATACATACATATATATATATATATATATATATATATACACACATACATACATACATACAATTTTTTCCTTCCAACTACCCTAATACTGACAAAGGTCTCATGAGTTACAAATATCATCTTTCCATGAAAGAATGTAAGCAGTTCAACCTTAATAAGTCCCTTATGATTTCTCTTTCCTATTTACCTCAAGACTCTCTTGAGTCCTGTATTTGAAAGTCAAATTTCCTATTCAGCTCTGGTCTTTTCATCAAGAATGCTTGAAAGTTCTCTATTTCACTGAATATCCATTTTTTCCCCTGAAGGATTATACTCAATTTTGCTGGGTAGGTGATTCTTGGTTGTAATCCTATCTCCTTTGACCTCCAGAACATTATAGTCCAAGCACTGGCCCCTTAATGTTGAAGCTGCTAAATCATGTGTTATCTTGATTGTGTTTCCACAATACTTGAATTGTTTCTTTCTGTCTGCTTGCAATATTTTCTCCTTGACCTGGGAACTCTGGAATTTGACTGCAATATTGCTAGAAGTTTTCCTTTGGGGAATCTCTTTCAGGAGGTGATCAGTGGATTCTTTCAATTTCTATTTTGCCTTCTGGTTCTAAAATATCAGGGAAGTTTTCCTTGATAATTTCTTGAAAGGTGATGTCTAGCCAATTGTACTTTTTAAGGACTTGTTTTCATCAGTCAATGTTTGTCTTTCCTTTTCCACGCTATTGTCTCTTGCTTGAATATTTCTCATTTCTTTTCCCAATTTTTCTTCTACCTCTCTTGTTTGACTTTTAAAATCCTTTTTGAGTTCTTCCAAGAAGACTTTTTGGGCTTGAGACCAGTTCATATCCCTTTTTGGGGTTTTGGATGTAGGTATATTGACAATTTTGTCCTCTTCTGAATTTATGTTTTGATCTTCCCTGTCTCCATAGAAAGAATCTATGGTTGTTGTCTGTTTCTGCTTTTTGCTCATGATGTTTGCCTATTTCCTGGCTTTTAAAGTTGGGCTCTCCTGCTGGAGCACAGAGGGCACTGACCCAAGCTTCTTGTGCTGGGGGCCAGGGACCTGGTCCCTGGCTTTGTGTGCTGGGGCTTCAGGTGCTGGCAGCTAGAGGCTGTAGGGGTCTGGCAGCTTACCTGATGCTGAGCTAGGGTCAGCAACACTGAAGCTCTCAGGGTGGGGGTGATGTCTGGCCCCTGAAGGAAACTTGCTCACCTGGGCTGCTCTGAAGCACCAGAAAGTTTGGCTTCTGGAGGATCCTACCAGCCTGGAGTTGTCCTTCCTGGAGTTGTGCATGGGGAGGTTTGGCTGCTGGAGTCTACTGGTTTCCCTGCTTGTGCCAAGGCACTTGGGGGGTCCTGGTGTTGATGCTTGCCTGTTCCACCATCCTGGGGCTCAGGATCCCCCCTGTTTTGCCAAAGTGGGGCTTTCCACTGACTTTCTGGGATGCCTTCTATCCTGCTCCCCTTCCACCAGAGCGAGAGGGACCTTTTCTCTTAATCCCCTGAAGCTTCCCAGGCTAAAAGAGTGCTGCTCCCCATCTTTCTGCTGGCTCAGCTGTTCCAGGTTTTTTCCTGGGGTGATATATTCTGCATTTTTAGAGGTCAGTAAGGGAGATTGAGAGTGACTTACTTCTTACTCCACCATTTTGGCTCCCAGAAGTCTACTTTGTCCTCTGCCTCTTCTGAAACCAATCTACTTCTTAAAATTCTTGATTCACATATTGCTGAAGCTTAGCTTGCAGATTTTTAAGTATAGCCTTGCTAGCATGTGAGATTAATGCAATTGTTCAATAATTTGAACATTCTTTAGCATTGCTATTCTTTAGGATTGGGATGTGAACTTATGTTTTCCAATCCATTAGCCACTATTGAGGTTTCCAAATTTGTTGGCATATTGAATGCAACACTTTAACAAAATCATCTTTTATGGTTTTAAATAGTTCACCTGCAATTGTATCACCTCTACTAGACTTGTTGTCAGCAATGCTTCCTAAGGCTCACTTGACTTCATTCTCCATGATGTTTAGCTCTAGACTCAGTAACCACACCATCATGGTTATTGGTGATGTTAAGATCTTTCTTATATAGTTCCCTAGTATATTCTTGCCACCTCTTCTTAATCTCTTCTACTTCTATTAAGTCACTATCATTTTTGTCTTTTATCATGCCCATTTTGCATAAAACATTCCCTTAATATCTTTAATCTTCTTGAAGAGATCTCTTGTCTTTCCTATTCTATTGTTCTCTTCTATTTCTTTGCATTTTTCATTTTGGAAAAACTTCTTGTCACTCCTGGATTTTCTCTGGAATTCTGTATTTAGTTGAGTATTTCTTTCCCTTTCTTTTTTACTTTTCACTTTCCTTCTTTCCTCAACTATTTGTAAAACCTCATCAGATAGCCATTTTGCTTTCTTGCTCTTCTTTTTCTCTTGTTTAGTCATAAATTCTTCCCTTCTCCACAGATCTGTTAGGTAAACTACTCCTTGCTCTCCTAGTTTGCTTATAGTATCAGTCTTTATACCTAAATCATGTACCCATTTTGACTTTATCTTGGTATAGGGTATAAGATGATTAGACCAAAATTTTTTTATGAAAAAGTACCTATTTTTTTAAAAATGTCTATCACTAATGTCTCAACTAATGTCTATCAACTAATGTCTCATTCTTTACAAATTTATATCAATAGAAGACACCTTAATTAAATCAAAATTTAATTTCACAATGCTAAGTGCTTATACATAAATATTTTTATTTCTTTACATTTTCTTCTGTCTTGTATCTTGATATAAATTTGTAAAGAATGGGATTATAGAGACATTATCATATTGTTCAGGCATGACATAGTTCTGTTGGCCATGAATTCAATGTCAACTACTCAATAATATTGTATAGCCAGAGAAAAAAGAATAGGAAATTTAACAATCTGTACCTGAGGCCACTCTGGATATAGCTAAAATAAATGTTGTGACCAGAGGATCACAGGAAGCTAACCCTATGCTTCCCCTAGGAGCAGGTGTTCAGTATTCACTAATTCAGTGTCCACAGTGACTTTATAGAATATAACTACCACAAATTACAAGAATTGACTGTATGTGTATATGTGTGTGTTTGTGTGTGTGTGTGTATGGATGTATATATATTATATATATATGTGTGTGTGTGTATATGTGTGTGTGTGTCCATATATATATATATGCATATATATATTTTTCTCTCTCTCTCACCATCCACACCAATGGGTAAAAAGAAAGAAAAAGAAAATATATACAAATGTGCATAGTCAAGCATACCAAGTTTCTGCATTGGCTGCTTTCAAAAAAATCAATGCCCATTCTTTACCTTGAATCTTTACTTCTTATTGTCAGAAAGTGAATAGCAAGCTTCTTCATTAATTCCAGGGGATCACGATAGACCATACATTTCAGTGTATTCCTATTTATTCATTGCCATCCTCACCTATGAAAAATTTTTTCATTGAAGTCACTGAGTAAAAAGGTTTTTGAACTGTGAAAAATATTTGCATTTTCTACTTTAGATTTCTCCAGACTCTAAAATTTCAATATTATGGTATAAAGGATAGGGAACAAGGAATCAGGAGCCAGGAAGATAGTAAAAGCAGGAAATAGAGGGCAAGAGAAGTCACAAGGTTTTTTTTTTTTTTTTTTTTTTAAATTTACGGGTATTAATAGGTAGAGGCTTGCTTTTGTTATTAAAAGATTTGTAAGTCAGTAAAAATTTCCACAGACAAGTTTCTTAAAGGGAATAGAATTTCAATTGCTATAATTTTAACCTCACAATTACCATAGGATGATTAAATTTAGACCTAGAAATTGGAGGTCATTTAATTCAACATTCTCAGTTGATTTGTCCAAGGATAGATATATCATTAGTAAGAACCAGAGGCTGGATTTAAAACTAGTCCTCTGGCTCTAGAAAGGAATAATGGCTAAATTTATTTACCTTCAGACTCCAAACTAAGCCAAAATTTACTAAAGCATGACATTATACAAATTGTTTGAGGACTGAGAGGCCTGGACCTTCTGTAGACATGACAGATTCTCCAGCTGTTTCTTCTTTATCATTACAATACATCCTTAGCTAATGGCAACATGTCTAGACACTTGAACTATCAAGTCCCAGAGAACAACCACCATCACAGCTTTGGAATGATGCTCACTGTAATCCAGGCCCTCTAGATACTGAACTAGATACAAAGCCTTGTCATTGTCTGCATAGTAAGATGCCATAATGTGGTATGGGAAGGGTGGAGAGAAGAAATGTTGCAAGACAGAGGGACTATTGTTGAGAAAACACATGCAACTTGGAAAGGAAGGGTGAAAAGGCCTAGGAGAAATATGCTTTGCTACTGGCAGCTAGGACAGATAATTTGAAAACAATCTTTGTCCCTCCCATTTAAAAAAAAATGGCCAGGTAAGTATGCCCACAGGAAAAAATATTCAGTATGATTTTAAAATATTAAAATTCAAAGCAGACCCATGTGCAAACCATTGTTCTGGATACTGAGACCAAAAATAAAGATTAAAAAATATCAGGAGCTTATACTTATATGTAGAGTTGGGATAGGATGGGGTGACATTGGGTAGGGGGCACACTAATAACTATAATACAAGGGAGAGTGAGATTAGTATGAGGAAGAGATCCAAAGCCGAATGGGAAAAAATACCTAGGAAGAACTCCCTTTCACTTGATTCATTCTGCTTGCCTTCTGAAAATAAAATTAGGACCAGGGATGGATGGGAGTAAAAGTGAGGTGGATTTTGATTCAATGTAAAGATAAAACTCCCTAACTTCCAAACAACCAGAACTGTTCTTAAAATGGCCTAAGAAGCTAGGTGGTGCAATGGATAGAGCACTGGCCCTGGATTCAGAAGGACCTGAGTTCAAATTCAGCCTCAGACACATAACACTTACTAGATGTGTGACCCTGGGCAAGTCACTTAACCCCATTGCCTAGCCAAAAAAAAAAAAAAAGGCCTAAGAAGGCAGCAAATTCCACAAGAAAGGTCTTCAAGAAGAGGAAGAAGAAATTAACAATTATTAGGTAAATATTAAACATCATGAAAGAGATGTAGAGATGTGGGTGGGGGATAGGGCTTTTTGATAAACCTTAACTACATAAAATAGTTTATTTTGCTTATGTAAAGTTTCACTCCAACTAAAATCCCACCTTCTTCCTGAGCAACTCTTGACCATGTCATCACATAAATTCTCCAGGGTGGGGTAGGGGAATGAAGTGTTTAACCAATATTCTGGGACCTTTCTATAGATTTCTTGAAGCTTTCCTCCAAGCCATATTAATTCCAGTGCTTTCCCTCTATTAATTATTTCCTATATATCTCTTATGCAGCTTGTTTTGTGCATATTTGTTTGCATATTGTCTCCCCCATTTAATTATAAGTTCTTTGAAGGCAGGGTCTCTTTTGCTTCATTTTGTATCCCCAGCATTTAATATAGTACCTGGTAAATAGTAGGTAGCAAATAAATGTTTATTTAGTGATTGATTGATTGATTGATTATGTGTGTATGCTTGTATGTAATTCATCCCTCTCACCTATCTCCAGTTCTAAACTCTGCTCACTAGAATTATTTAATCCTTCAGTTCTCCTTTTCTCATACCCTACCCCCAATACACACACCTTAGTCTCAGGTCACATTCTACTGAGATAAATCATCTTATTCTCATTTGGCTCATGTGAGAGAAAAATCTACATATTTTCTCATTTGCACTTTTACACTTCTCAGTGCTGAAGAACAGCCCACATAATTTGATTGCAAGTGCAGCTGAGAGTAAATGCAAGTCTTTTGGAGCATCACTTTGAATGACAATGCTTATATTATATTCCTGTAAGATGTAATCTTTTTTGTCATGTCAATAGAAAGTTGATATTCATAATCTGAGCAATAATTATCCTTCTTAAATGCCCTTGCTTCTGGCTGCCATTCTCATTAGGGTTATTTTAATGCATTTCGCCAAGCTATAGACTAAAATGCTACCATTTACTCTGAAGAAGGTTAGTGAGGGGAGGGGAGAGAAAAAGTCTTGTGTGAGGTGAGGAATTACACTATATTAAACCAGGGGGCAAAGTAAAAAGTAGTTAAATTAAAAATAAATACACGCACTTTAATAACAAAGATTTTTTTAAATTTCACTTATCTATTTGACTGGTGGGCATGGGCAGGCTGTGGAATATTACAAGTGAGAACTGTACAGGAGAATAGTTTAAAATACTGCAGATGCTGAATGGCAATATTCATGTATATGCCATGTAAGGAGAGTGAGATATTGGTTATGGATAGTCCTGGCACTGCATTGCTATTCATAAAGTGTCAAGAAATCTATAGAAAGGTCCCAGAATATTGGATATATACTTCGTTCCCCCACCCCACCCTGGAGAATTTATGTGATGATATAATCAAGAGTTGCTCAGGATTTGAAGATAGGAATGGGTTCTAATATGTGTGGATGGAAAAGTACCCACATTAATGAGTTGGAATGCAAAAAAAATTGAGGACACAAAATTTTGGTACATTTACTTCTTCAGCAATATAGAAATAACTGACCATAGTGCCTACTTAATTAAAATAGGAAGCTATCAGATGTATCTACCTATCTGTGAGCCAAAAGAATAACTCTTCTCCTTCCTACTCAACTAGATTTGCCTTCATTTCTTCTTTTTGTAAAAAAGAAAATACTTATTATATTATCAACACATTATGAATTTTGAAAGTTTATTCAAGGATATGTTTTATGCTTCTTATCTTTATTGTGTTGCTTCTCTTTGAAACCAAAATGGCCAGGTAAACTCTATCTAGTGATCTAAGAGAAAAAAGAAAAATCATTGGGGAAGGAGTAGAATAGAAGGGGAATTTCTTTAAGAAAGGGAAAGGTACCTAGTATTGCTGTCCCAGAGATTGAAAGTGAATAGAAGGTGTAGGTAAGGATCTTAACCAAAGATGAAGATATGATTGAAAAGAGAACAGGAGAAAGGAAAGACCAGGGCTAGATATTTTTTTTTTACCTCTATAACAATACCAGGACCAACTTTTATTGAGAGGTTTTTTTTTCTTAGATTTCTTGAAACTTTAAAACTTTCCTTTATTTTTGATAGTTGTACACTAACTATTTCTGCATTGTGACTAGCAGAAAGAACACTGAGAAACCAACAAAGAGCTGTATGTTTGTTTCAAGAACAAGCAGTTCAGGAGAGAGGTTGCAGGACTTTGTCATTGTGGACCACCCAAGCAGAGAAGCAACAGGTAGTGGCATCCTTAGTTCAACAACTTCAAAGTCTTTTACTCTTGTCTTTTGGCTTGATATGTAGGGCCTTTTCCACTGTTTTCTACTATTTATGTTTTCTCCCAGAGTGCATTTTTTATTTGCTGTTTCAAATTTCTACCAAGCTTTCTCTTTCTCTCTCTCTCTTTTTTTAAATCTATACCTGAAACTGCCATTAACACATTCCTCAGACATTTCCTTATATCTGTCCCTGTGTTAACAGAGAGGTTATTTCAACATTTCTCAGGGTCAGAATAAGGAATAGAGTTGCAGGAAGGGAGGCTTCAGCAAACATTAAGGAAAAGATGACCTTACCATCAGAACAGACCAAAAATTCAATTAGATACCCCAGAATATAATGATTTGGGAGTGTCCATACAGAATTTCTAATGAAATGGAAAAACAGCCAGATTTCCTTCAAAGTCTTCTAGCACTTTAGAAGGAGGCAGTTTCTTATTAATTACTGACTAAGTGGGACTAATTTTATGTTTGTTTGCTTCATTCCTGACTTTATCTAAACAAGTAGAAAACAGATGTTACTTGTCTGTCTGAACCAGGGAAGTAACACTAGGAGAATTTAGAAGAGCACTCAAAAATTCATAGGTATCAATATACTGAATATGTGCAAAATTCATTCTCATGGTTTATCATTTATAGCCCAAACCTATACGTGGTTAGTGCCTGCCTTATAAGAGAGGATACAGAGGGTTACACTAGAACACCATAGCAAAGTCATACAAAAAGATGGTTTGAACCAAAGTTTTCCTTCTCCCTGAAGTTTTCTCTTTAACAATAGCTGAATAATAGAAGGAGTTCAGAAACATTTGACCTTTTTTCCCACTTTTCAGATTTATTGCTACATAGTCATTGTTTTTAAGTTGTTTAAAAAATTACCCTATCTATGACATTATTTGATGCTGTATGTTACAGGAAATGTTATGTGAGCATTTGTAACCTGTGCTCTTTCCTATATCATAGGACTTTGAGAATGAGATACTCAGGCAAAGTCATTATGCTATATAATTCCTCAGTAAAAAAAAATGACACCTCCTCCCACTAGTAAACTTCAGAAAGCCTACCCTCTTGAGAATTTTTCAAAGAGAAACTTCCTGTCATCTAATGAAAAGGAGATGAGCACACTGTCTGACTAGTAAGAGGCAAAAATACATACTCTTTCAACTGAGCTATAAGTCCCTAAAGTGACGGAAAGGAAGATACCTTTGACTACCAAAATTCTATAGATTGTCATGAAAAAATTGAAACTTAACCAAAAGGAAATTTATTGATGATAGCATCACTAAATCTACATATTGCCTAATGGAAACATCTTGACTTAATTTAGGTTCTGATTTTTTTTCTGTCTTCCCCTTTCTGATAGAAAAGGGAATTTCCAAACAGTCATACAGACCCATTTGAATTGCATATATACATACATATATGTATGTATGTGTGTATATATGTATATATATGTTTACATGTGTATTATCAATTGTGCGTATATAGTCAGACAAGTGACTTATCAGAGCAAAGATCAGAATTAGTAAAGAGCAAGGATGGATAATCATACTGAGTATGAGATATGGACTACTGGACTACAATTTAAATAACTCAATCCTGAACTATTTAAACAAGTAACTCAAAATAGAAATTGGGAAATAAACAATTAAAATGACACTGACAACAATTGTAATAAAACTTACATAGAATTGTAACTTATCTAAAGCAATTGCCACAAGATCAGGAAATCCAAGGAAGTGCATTTATCAACAAAAATCTTCCTTCCTTCCTTCCTTCCTTCCTTCCTTCCTTCTTTCCTTCCTTCCTTCCTTTCTTCCTTCTTTCCTTCCTTCCTTCCTTCCCTCTTTCTTTCCTTTCTCCTTTCCTTCCTTTTTCACTTTCTTTTTTTTCTTTCTTCTTTCCTTCTTTCTTTTCTTTCTTTTTTTCTTCTTTCTTTTTCTTTTTTCTTAAGATGATTTGATGGGTAAAGGAAAAGGGAAGCAAATATTCAGAAACAGTAATATAAAATCAAGGCATTGATAAATAAATATATTTAAAATAAATAAAAAAGAATATAAGTTCTGTGAAGACAAGGGATTGATTTATCTTTATATGTCCAACCCCTAGCACAGTGCCAGAGAAATAATAAGTACTTAATAAATGTTTCTTGATTGGTCAATTGAGTCTAGGTCAACAAACTCTCCCATGGCTTTTTGTTTTGATTAGTTTTGGTTTGGATTTTTAAGATTTTGCAGTCTGTTAGGGGAGCTCAGATATGTATGAATATACACACAAATATATATGATATTCTAAAGTAACCCTCTGTATCCATACATATATACATAAACACAAATGCATAAGACAAATATAGTATTACAAGAGTTCTAAGAATGAAGAAGACATGCCTAGAAGAGGGGAGCATGGAAGGCTTCATGGAAGAATGACATTTGCACTGAGTTTTAAAGGATGAATAAGATTTCAACAGGCAGATAGGGAGAGAGGACATTCTTGTAGAAGATAAAAGGAATGAACATTGCACATTAGATGTATAGGTCCTGACCCTACCATCCTACCACCTGCTAATGATCCTTCTTCCTTATGTCCTCTAATCCCCTCCTTGTTTGAAATTGGCAGCCTGGAATAAAGTCACAGTATGTTCTATTTGTACCCCATCTCTGAGAACTAGCTTAACTATAATATCCTGAGTTCTGCGGACAAATATGTGTGAAGCAAGATCTGCCTCAGAGTCCTGAAAAACATATACCTCATCTCCACTCCTCTCCAACACTATACAAAGCATTGCTCCCTCCCTGAACTGTATGACTCTACCAAAGCAGGAGAGCTACCCTCAGTGGCAAACTCAATAAACCTTGCTTTGTTTTACAAAATTCTGGTCTAATCACTTGGTTATTCCCATCCCTTCACAGAGTAACAGTGAATAAGACATATTGGCCAAGAATGAATTATCTGGAGTAGAGCAACAGGCAATAATACTGGACAAATAGTCTAGAAACAGATTGTGAAAGGTCTTGAATGTCAGAGTAACAAGTTTAGACCTTGCACAAAAAGTAGTGAGAACATTTTGGGGCAGACAAATGATATAATCATAGCAGTACTTTTGAGAAAATTAATCTAGCAGTAGCATAAAGCCTGGCTCACAGGGAGAAGAATGTGTAGGAAGGACAGGAGTTTGAAACATTGATTGATTCTGACCCTGACTTCCAAGGTTGTTCCACAAAATTAGGCCACCATCTTTTATCCCCTTGTTCAATGGTTTTCTGTAGGAGGAGAAAATGTGTTTCTAACCTCATATCTAAGGTGGGACATACTTCTTTTGAGAGCATAATACATTTACTTTCTTGCAATATATAAAAAAGAGATACTTGATATCAAAAGTGTCACTAGTGAGAATGGAAAGGTCATGTCAAGTCTGATTATATTAAGTCTGAAAGTCTATTCTTGGTCAGTAGAGTAGAATTGAATGTAACTTAAACTGTTCACTAACTAATGCTTAACTGACTATTTAGTATTCATCTTTCTAACTCTAGTTCTGACACTCTATCCACTAGATCACCTAACTGCATAAATAAAATTCTAAGAATCACATAGTTCTTAAACTATAAAAATTAATATATCTGTTGGTACTCTAAATGAGGGATCCTGATCCAGAGATTAATGAGTAGACACCCTACTAGAGTAGCTGAAGCATACTAAACTTGGCATTTTATCTATAAGTGAAACCAGAAGACGAAAGGAAGTTAAGGTAAATAGAAGGATGGCTCACAAATTCTCCTTGGAGGAGGCATACAAAAAAGCTGATATCCAAACAATATGGAAAGCATCCTCCCAAGGTGTGTCCTCTCATATTATTAAGCTCATGACAAGCAGTCATCCTCACTTGAGGATGGAACATGTCTGAAAGCAAAAGAGACAATCCTGTGAATACCTGTCTAATTCATGATGAGCAGTACTATTAAGGTAAATTCCAGATGATTTTTTGAAAAATTTCCAACCTGTTAAAATCAAACCAAAGTTTGCAGTACAAAGAAAGTCAATATGGAAATAGTACATCAAGTATCTGTCAATTGTACTCCTGTCAGGTCTCATTAATGCCTCTGTCAGATGATGAACAAGATTGTTAAAAGGACTGTCTGTCCATTTTTACTCATTTCAGCTTATTGAGAAGTAAAATCAATAATGCAATTTCAAACTAATTGAGATCATCTTAATTTCTTCAATAATTATTCATTTAAATAATAACTAAAAGGAAAATATTACAATATCAAGACAGGAATCTGTATGATTTGGGGTCTTTGAAAATCTGCCCTCCACCATCTCAGAATCCTCACAGAGGAGATTCTCTGAACTAAGCTAGAACAGCATAGGCTGTAGTGGGCATGCTTGAGGCAATGCTTAACTTCAGCAAATTATTTTACCTCTATGAGTCTCACTTTAGTCATTTGTGAAATTAGGATAATAATGAGCTTCCACAGGGTTTTCATGAGGAGCAGATGAGATAAATGATGTGAAAGTACTTTTGAACTTTAAAACATGTAAACTGTTGGTGTCCCTGCTGCTGCTGCTGGTGCTGTAGTTATTGTTAACACTACTGTTGGCCTCTAATGCCATAAAGGTGATCAAGAGTTCTTGAATCCTTTGTCAAGCTCTGTGTTGCTGGAAAGGCTTTGAGAATGTTACTGTTAATAGACTGTCCATTTTCTAAGTACTAGCTTTACTAAATATGGAGACACTCATTCTGGACAGTCTGGATACTTAATAATTAAGTATTTGACTTTGACAAACAATGAAAAAAAGAAAAAAAATACAAATGAACATCAGTCCTAAATAGGTGCTGTAATCCCCTTCCACAATGATAATGGAATTCTGATGACAAAGAGAAGGAAAGGGGGAATAAGCAGGACTAAGGATTTAATAAATACCTACTATGTACCAGGCAATGTACTAAACTCTTTACAAATATTCTCATTTGATTCTAATCCAACCCAATCTGATAAACATTTACTAAGTTCCTACTGTGCTAAAAGCTGAGATATGATTAATAAAAAGAAAGACAGTCCCTGCCCTCAAAGAATTCACAGTTTAATGAGGAAAGAAAACACAGAAGAGGAAGCAGGAAAGTAGCAGGGGAGTAGAGAAGCCAAAGGGTACCCAGCCCAGACCATCTTGTCTTGTGGAGTTGAAACCAGGCAGAGTAACAGATGCAGAGAAGAGGGAGCCAAAGTTCAGTTTCTGTCCTCTAAAAATGAAGACATTGTGAAGAATTTGTTACACCACCCTCCCACCCTCCTATCAGAGGAAAAGGAAGCTCAGGGTGGTGGTGTCAGCCAAGCCTTAAATTAACAGCATGGTGATAAGATTAGAGGTGATGAGCTTGACATAGAAGGGGCATCTTCTCTGGAGATGAAACCAGGCAAAGCAACAGATGCAGAGTAGAGTAACAACAACCCTATGAGGTAGGTGCTATTCTTATCCCCATTTTATAGTTGAGGAAACTGAGGCAGACAGAGGTTAAGTGACTTACTCAGAGTCACACGATTAGAAAAATCTGAGATCAGATTTGAACTCATCTTTCTAACTCTAGTTCTGACACTCTATCCACTAGACCACCTAACTGCATAAATAAAATTCTAAGAATCACATAGTTCTTAAACTATAAAAATTAATATATCTGTTGGTACTCTAAATGAGGGATCCTGATCCAGAGATTAATGAGTAGACACCCTACTAGAGTAGCTGAAGCATACTAAACTTGGCATTTTATCTGTAAGTGAAACCAGAAGACGAAAGGAAGTTAAGGTAAATAGAAGGATGGCTCACAAATTCTCCTTGGAGGAGGCATACAAAAGAGTTGATATCCAAACAATATGGAAAGCATCCTTCCAAGGTGTGTCCTCTCATGTTATTAAGCTCATGACAAGCAGTCACAAAAAGACCACTACAAAGATGATTGCAGCTTATGGGCTAACATGTATTGTAGAGAATGAGTAGGTAGAGGAACTTGATTTTGTTGTTGTTGGGTTGTTTCACTCACGTCTGACCTCATTTGGGGTTTTCTTGGCAAAAATACTGGAGTGGTTTGTCATTTCCTTCTCCAGCTCATTTTACAGATGAGGAACTGAAGGTCACCCGGCTGGTAAATGTCAGATGTCAGATTTGAACTCATTTACTGATTCTTGACCTGGCATTTTATCCACTGCACCACCAAGTTGCCCAAGGAACTTGATAAGACCATCCAAATTAAACCAAAGTTGAATTTGAATATTTGGTAACTTGCAAGGGGGACATAGACGAAAAATACATTGGAAAAGGGGGTTCAGAAGTGAGAAATTAGAGAACCTGAATTAGAGAGGTTTTTGGACTACATGCTTCTTAAACTGTGGGTCACGACCCCACATGGGAACAGTAAAAGTTTTCTGAACACGCAATGACCAAAAATTAATTGAAAATCAAATGTGTAATGAAAAAAAGGTGTTTCTGGAAGTGCCTGTCCATGTCATATCAAAGCAACTGCACTGCAGCCTTGGTTCTGAACACACAGCATGTACACTTTGCCCTACACATGCTGTCACACCATGCAACACAAATGAATGCTGCTGAAACACAAAAAGAGGTCACAAATGGAAAAAAGTTTTAGGTGCCTTGGACTAGAGAAAAAACAATTCTATATATCTTGAATACTTTATTCAAGAAAAGAAACATTGGGCATGGTTAGAGCCAAATAATACCACAATGAATGGAAGTGATTTTACTTTAAGAGCAAGAAAAGAATCATGACTACCATTAGACTAATTTCTTAATCAGTTATCAGTTATCAGATTATTTATTCATTAAGCACTTACTATGTGTCAGTCACACTGCTAGACACTGGGAATGCAAATAATAAAAACCCAAATCACTCCCTGATCTCAAGGAGCTTACGTTCTAGAAGGGGGGAAAATAATTTGTAGACAGAAAATTAAATGAAAAATACAAAGTAAATAAAAAATAACAGTTTGGTAGGGGCAGTGGAAAAGACAGGAAGAACAGGAAAAGGCCTTTTATAGAAGGTAAGTTCCTAAATTGACCTCTGTTATTATTGTTGTTGCTATGAAAATTATCAGTATTATAACTCAGGTCTTCATGCTTAAAACTTATTCTTTCGCCCCCCCCCATGATATCACAGTTTCCTTGATATAGGATATAACAACAAACCTTTAAATAGTGCTTTCAGATCTGCAAAACAATTTACCAATGTAATCAGTCTCAAAATCCACTTCCATAAGTATGTCTTCATTGATGGAGATTGATTACTCAATGTTCTTTGCTTTACAAGGCGTAGAGTTAGAGAGAACTTGGGAGAAGGGAGATCCTGGTCTTTTGTCTTCCAGTATTGAGGAAGTAGTTACTTGGTTCGAGATTCTCTTCAGAGGGAAGACTCTAAAGGAAGAAGCGGACACATAGAGGAGTGGGAACTATGAATAGGTTCCTATTCCCAGCTTATCACACTAGAGATGTTGAGAAATTTCCTTACAGATTAGATATCTCTCTCTCTCTCTCTCTTCCTCTCTGTCTGTCTCTTTCTCTCTTTCTCTGTCTCTCTTTCTCCCTCCCATAGGACTCTTCATTCATTCATTCATTATGTTGCTTAACATATTTTCATCCCTGTAATTCCTCTGATACAATGCAAAAGTAAAGTAAAAATGGACCTAATTAAAGGAGATAATTAGGGAAAATACATTTTGACAAAAGGTGCTATAGACAATGAAATAATATCAAACATTTTCGTACCAAGTTTCTCTGATAAAGGTCTTATTTCTCAAATACATAAGGAACTGAGTCAAATTTATAAAAATAAGAGCCATTCCCCAATTGATAAATGGTCAAAGGTTATAAATAGTCAGTTTTCAGGAGAAGAAATCAAAGCTATTTATAGTCATATTTAAAAATACTCTAAATCACTATTGATTAGAGAAATGCAAATTAAAACAATTCTGGGGTACCACCTCACACCTGTCAGAAATGACAAATGCTGAAAGAATTGAGGGGAAATAAGTACACTAACATACTGTTGGTACAGCTATGAAGTAGTCTAAACATTCTGAAGAACAATTTGGAATTATGCCAAAGGGCTATAAAACTGCATACCCTTTGAGCTAGCAATACCACTACTGGTTTGTACCCAAAAGATGTCAAAGAAGACGTAAAAAAACAAAAAACAAAAAAAAAACTATATGTACAAAAATATTTATAGTAGCTCTTTTTGTGGTAGTAAAGAATTGGAAACTGAGGGGATAGTCACCAATTGAAGAATGGCTAAATAAGTTGTGACACATGATTAGGATGGAGTATTATTGTGCTACAATAAATGATGGGGGAGGCGGAGGGAAGGGTGATAGAGTAAAAGCAGTGACTTGCTTGAGTTCTCCCCGAAACCCCTCCAAATACCTGTAAAAATGGCTCTAAATAAATTCTAAGGCAGCAGAACCCTCAAAAAGACAGAGTAAAACAAATTTCCAAGCCAAGACAACCTGGATGGTTGATTAGAAAGGTATAATGCGCCAGGCTGGGAGAGGAACGCAGTCCGGCATGGGCATGCAGGCAAAACAGGCCTCAGCTAACCTGGAGCAGATCTTCTCAACCCACAAATGCCAAAGACAGCTTAGTAGGTCAGTAGAAAAAGTCTGTGACTGCAGTGAGAGAGAAGCTTGGTTTCAGCCCCAATCCCCAAGTGTGGCCCTGGAGTGGCAGCTTCTTCCAGGGCTTCTGACCCACAGACTGAGGGGGAATCCAGTGGCTGATCAGAAGGGGATTACAGGGATCTTTCTGCTGTTGCAGGATTCTCTTGCTTTGCCCACGCTTGGATCTGGGTCACAGTTCTGGGTTGCGGTCCTGGGGCGAGGAGGAGTACTGGCAAGGTGGATATTGTAGTGGCCATGGAGAGGAAATCCTCCCCACAGTTCCAAGACAGAAAAGAGTGCCTGCGGTCACTCATAGACTAGAGCACAGGCCAGGAAAGGAGTAAACACCTCACCCTTGATCATAGCACCTTCGAAGAACTGAAAATTTACAGGTCCCTAAAAGTATCTCTGAAAACAGCTGCACAAAACCGCTGAAGCTTGGGACAGTACATTCTCTACACTGGAAGCAGACCTCTACCTTAACAAAGAGTTTATAACTCAAGTAATTGGCTGAGATCATGAGCAAGCAGCGCAAAGAGTCAGACTATAGAATCTTACTATGGTGACAAAGAAAGAACAAAACATACAACCAGAAGAAGACAACAAAATCAAAGCTCCTACATCCAAAGCCCCTCAGAGAAAAATATGAATTGGTCCCAGGCCATGGAAGAGCTCAAAAAGGATTTTGAGAAGCAACTAAGAGAAGTAGAGGAAAAACTGAGAGTGATGCAAGGAAATCATGAAAAACAACTCAACAACTTGATAAAGGAGACCCAAAAAAATACTGAAGAAAATAACACCTTAAAATATAGCCTAACCCAAATGGCAAAAGAGGTCCAAAAAGCCAATGAGAAGAAGAATGCCTGAAAAAGCAAAATTGGCTAAATGGAAAAGGAAGTCCAAAAGCTTAATGAAGAAAATACTTCCTTAAAAATTAGAATGGAGCAATTGGAAGTTAATGACTTTACGAAAAATCAAGACACTGTAAAACAAATACAAAAGAATGAAAAAATAGAAAACAATGTGAAATATCTCATCGAAAAATAACTGACCTGGAAAATAGATCCAGGAGAAATAATTTTAAAATTATTGGATTATCTGAAAGCCATGATCAAAAAAAAAGAGTCTAGACATCATCTTTCAAGAAATTATCAAGGAAAACTACCCAGACATCTTAGAACCAGAGGGCAAAATAGAAATTGAAAGAATCCACCAATCTCCTCCTGAAAGAGATCCCCAAAGGGAAACCCCTAGGAATATTGTAACTGAATTCCAGAGTTCCCAGGTCAAGGAAAAAATATTACAAGCAGCCAGAAAGAAACAATTTAAGTATTACGGAAACACAATCAGGATAACACAAGATTTAGCAGCTTCTACATTAAGGGACTGCAGGGCATGGAATATAATATTCCGTAGGGCAAAGGAGATAGGATTACAACCAAGAATCATCTACACAGCAAAACTGAGTATAATCTTTTAGGGGAGAAAATGGTCATTCAGTGAAATAGGGGACTTTGATGAAAAGACCAGAGCTGAATAGAAAATTTGATTTTCAAATACAAGACTCAAATGAAACATGAAGAGGTAAACAGGAAAGAGAAATCATAAGAGACTTATTAAGGTTGAACTGTTTACATTCCTGCATGGAAAGATGATATTTGTAACTCATGAGACCTTTGTCAGTATCAGGGTAGTTGGAGGGCAAAAATTACATGTATGTATATACATATATAGATAGATAGATAGATAGATAGATAGATAGATAGATAGATAGATA
>NW_020940355.1:1081397-1110299 GCF_900497805.2 Vombatus ursinus | reverse complement strand
ATAGATAGATAGATAGATAGATAGATAGATAGATAGATAGATAGATAGATGGCACTGGGTGAGTTGAAGATGAAGGGGTGATATCTGGAGAATAAAATTAAGGGGTGAGAGAGGATTATACTGGGATACTGGGAGAAGGAGAAAGAGAGAGGTAGAATGGGGTAAATTATCTCACCTAAAACAAACAAGAAAAGGCTTTTATAGTGGAGGGGAAATGGGAAAAGGTGAGAGGGAACGAGTGAATCTTATTCTCATCAAATTTGGCTTAAAGAGGGAATAACATACACATTCAATTGGGTATGGAAATCTATCTTACCCTACAGGAAAATAGGGGGGAAATGGGACAAGAGAGCAGGGAGATGATAGAGGGGAGGGCAGACTGTGGGAGGGGGTAGTCAGAAGCAAACATTTCTGAGGAGGGACAGGGTCAAAAGAGAGAATAGAATAAATGGGGGGTGAGATAGGATTAAGGGAAAATATACTTAGTTTTTCACAACATGACTACTATGGAAGTGTTTTGTGTGACTACAAATGTATAACCTGTATTGAGTTGCTTGCCTTCTCAATGAGGGTGGGTGGGGTGGGAGGGAGAGAGAAAATTTGGAACCCAAAGTTTTAAAAAACAAATGTTAAAAAAATTGTTTTCATATGCATTTGGGAAATAAGATATACAGGCAATGGGGTATAGAAATCTATCCTGCCCTATAGGAAAATTGAAGGGGAAAGGGATAAGAGAAGAAGAAGAGAGATAGTAGGGAGGGCATATTAAGGGAAGGGGTATTCAGAATGCATGACATCTTGGGGTGAGGAGAGGGATGAGATGGGGAGAAAGTTTGGAATTCAAAATCTTGTGCAAGTGAATGTTGAAAACTAAAAATAAATAATTTTTTAAAAAAAGATAAAAAAGAAAAAAGAAATGATAGGGGGCTGGTTTCAGGACAAAAAACATGGGAAAATCTATATAAACTATTACAAAATGAAGTGAGAAGAACTAGGAGATCATTGTGCACAGTTACAGCAATGTTGTAATTATGATCACCTCTGAAAGACTTGGCTACTTTTTTTAATACAATGATCCAAGATATTTCCAAAGGCCTCGTGATGAAAAAATGCTATCCATCTTCAGAGAGAGAGCTGAAGAACTCTGAGTACAAATTGAAATATGACTTTCTCACTTTATTTTTTTTCTTTTAGTTGTGTTATGGTTAATATGGAAATATGTTTTGCATTATTAGACATATATAATTGATATTATTTTACTTGCCTTTTCTGTGAATGTTTAGGGGTGACAGAGAGAAAGAAAATTTATGCTCAAAATTATAAAAAAAGAAAAGCATGTCTAAAATAAATAAATAAATTGTTTTAATAGAAATATAGATATGAAATATTGTATTCTTGTTTATTAAATTACAAAATACATTTCCTTTTGAAATAGTTGAAAAACACTATTTAGCCATCTTTTTTTCATATTTCCAATATGCTCAACTTTCACCTAGAAAATATTATATCTCAATATTTCAAGTTGAACATTTTTTCATTGGGCTGCTCTCAGCATGCCTATTTCTTTAATATTTGGATTATTGTCACTTCCCTGGAGTGGTAATGGTTGCCATCAGCATGGGAATGTAAGTTAAAATGCAAGGAGTAGAGCTAAGGGGATTCCACATTCAAGGTCAAAATACTAATCCTAAAACAATCTATTGGAAACACAGAAAGTGAAAACAAGAAAGTGCCCTTACAAACAATGTTTTTCAATTGCATTGTTAATATATCATGTAACATATGGTGTTACTAAAATACTCAATTTACTTTGCTCCTTTCTCTCATTTGGAAGGGGTAAAACCAAACATCATTTGGTTTCACCTATCTTACCTAGGTCTTGGATATTTCTACCCTGCAACTTTTTATTTCTTACATCAGACACTGGAGATTTAATTAGCAAGAATTCATTATAACAGATCACTTTCAGTCTAGAAGCAATATGTCTGGAGTCTAGAGGCTTCCGATCTTTGTGTCTATCTTTACTGCTATTTTATGGTGTTCCTATCAGTCATTGGTTCAATCACAATAGCTCAGAGCCGCCAGTTAAGAAAATTCCTAACATCCAAGCAAGGGTTAAATTCTATTTTAATTTTAAGTTCTGTATATGTCTAGCCAATCCCTGACCTCTTTATATTTAAAAGGAAATTTAGGATACAAGAACTATCTAAGAAAAAAAAGAAATGAGCAATATAGATTATAATGTCATTTAATGGATGGGGACATTGAAAAAAAAAAAGCAAACATTTTTGGAACTTCCTTGAAAAGGCAAGTACAACTGATTGCTTCAGGCTCAGTCCTCTTTCCAAGATACTTTTAGGGCTGAATGGCTCTACCTTTTCTGCTATTTCAGTTTTACCTTTAGGCTTTTCCTTTTCAGTTTCTTCTTTCAATTGTTGCCCCATCTGTTGCTAATTCTTACCAATTTGGCTTATTGATATCATCTTCTCACTGCAGCTATTATTGTTCAAGTGTTGTAGCCCTTGGTCCTTCCTTTTACTTTAACAGTATGTGCATGTCTCTTTAAGAGCTGCTCAATAGGAATTCAGATCTGCTTTCTGGCTCAAAGATAAAGATAATATCAAATCATTCTTGGGACTGAAAGGCAATATTTATCCCTCTGAACTACAAATCCCAGGATATCATCAGTTCTCAAACTCATTATATTTATATCCAAACTCAACCATAAAGGAATAAAATTCCTATAACTTGCCCTTTTTCCCATGCCCCATCTTCCTTCACCAATGCAACATTGTTTTTTTTTCTAATTTCCCATAGATAAGATTATTCCTGTGAAAATCACTTCCCCTCATAATGTCACCTTATCTAATGGCCTGCTCTTCTAGAACTATTTAACAATTCTAGATGGGTATGACCATTAGATTCAAGACTCATAATCCTGATTTCTCTGTTCAACATATTTTCTAGCTTATCAATGTACTCAAACAGTGGTGCCCACTACCATTGTAGGGAGCCAGAAAGATTGTTAAGAAATGAATCAATGCATTGGTTGGTAAAACAATGCATTAATCAAGCCAGACTACTTTTATTACCCTTATTTTTGTTCAGATGGAAGGAGCATTTCTCTATTTCCTGTCCAAATCACTCAAATCTTTACTCATTCCAATAAGTGGGAATAGTTAAAGTAAGGAGAAGGTGATTCTGTCTCTGAAGTTGGTAGCAAGAGTTATTTGCTTTTTCATACAAAAAAAAAACTGTTTTCACCATTGGCCACCCTTTATTCCCCTTAACAAAAAAATTGACAGGTTTTAATCCTTGTTTATTGTCTATGAGTAATGAGGTTGTGAGTAGAGATTTGGGAAATGATTTTGATTCCTTCTTTCTATAACAATGCTATCACAGGGTTGTTGTTTTTTTTTTAAATCTGGCATCTATATGGTGTTCTAAGGTTTGCAAAATGCTTTGTGTGCATTGTTTCATTTGATCCTCACAACCACCCTGTGGGGGTAGGTATTAAAGGTATTAATACTCTCCTTTTACAGATAAGAAAACAGAGACTTAGAGAAATCAAGTGACTTGTTCAGAGTCACATTGCTAGAAAGTGTTAAAGGTGGGATTTGAACCTTGGCATTTTGTGATTCAAAGACTTGAGTCATATCTACTAGGTGCATATTTGGTATTAATCTGAACAACCAAGAAATAATGATGCCTTCAGGATGTCTGGACAGTCTGGGATTACACACACACACACACACACACACACACACACACACACACACACGTATTATATATGTCATGCTTTCACATATATAACTTGGTTATATATAACTTGGTTTGAATGTTCTGGTAGCGTCAGTTGGCTCCACCCTGCCATGACTTATTATAACAATAAAGCTTTGTCTAACTTGTACCCTAAAAAAAAAAAGATTTTGATCCCTTTAGAAAGGTGGCAGCCATAACCCTGATGTAACACAGGCTGAAGCAAAAGGGAGAAACGGACCTTGATCCTATTTTGGTAGCCACACAATGAAGAGAATCATACCAAAAAGCAAGTGCAAACACAGGAAAGATCAGTCTAAAAGTGAGGTGCCTGTCTATCCATTCAATGTGGGGTTCTAGTTTATCCCTTTATTTCTATAGGGACACCATGTATTATAAGTGATGCTCTTTGATGTGGGGAAAGTATTCTTGCTACACACAGATGCTTTGCTAATTGTCAGAGCAATGTCTAATATAAGAAAGAAAATACAGAAAACTGGAAGAATAAGTTTCATTTTTTTTTCAACTTTTGGCATTAGCCAGGGACTGCTACTGAAAATTTCCAGTGTACTGATTAATTTCTACATAGGATGTAGAATTGGCATATGATATAGAGTGGAAAAGCCTCTGGCCTTCTGAACTTAATCTTTTTCTGAACCTAGCCCTAGAAAGCTATTTGTTTGTTTTTGTTTTTGTTTTTGTTTTTGTTTTTGTTTTTTCACCTTAACTATGCCCCCTCTTCTCCACCCTTACACCTCTTATATTTTCTGGTAATATTTTCTGGCTACAAACTTTCCTGTCAATATAATTTTTACCTCCTCAACTAAATCATGGTTATGGGGTATGGGGCAGGGGCAGGGGCAGGGGCTGGGTGTGGGGTGCCACACCAGTACTTCTAAAATATCATATCCTCTTCAGCATCCCTGAGCCACCCTAATGCCTGAAGTGGGAGAAGCAATAAGAATTCCCAGAACTCCTCGAATTTGTATGCCAATATGGGAAGTTTTGGAAGCAGCTTTCCTCAAGATTATACCTGGATTTCTTCCTTGTTCTCTGGCACAAAAGCCCTCTCTCTGCGCTCCAAATATATCCTTGCCCCTGTCCTTGTCCTATTGATGACAATGACTGGTACCTATGGACTCTGACCCATCAAGATTCTGGTTGTATCCCTTGACCATACTCCTTAACCCTCCCAGCTGTTATCTCACCTTGATCCCTTGGAAAGCATGCTGGATTTAAAGTCAAAGGATCTGATTTCAAATCCTGGCTCTGGTATTTACTAGCTGTGTGACCTTGGGCAAATTATTTAGCCTCACTGTGCCTGAGGGAACCCTCAGGTCTAGAATGAGTGTGACCTCCAGAAAAGGGAGTAGGTACCAGCTCCTTTCCATATTTAAATGTCTGACCTTTCTTCATGCCTTAGGTGCCTCCATTTAAGTTGCATAGCTTTCACTTATGAGCTAAACGTACCCAGCAGGGACCTACTGTTATCAATATCATTTGGGTTGCCCATTTTTTTTATACTCTCTTTACATTTAATCAATGGACCAGTTCAATTTGTTGATGGTGTTTATAGCCAAGTTCTGGTACAAGGAATCATCAGAATCAACCATTAAAAACTGATAAAATCGTGGATCTGTAGAGCCAGACGCTGTGAAAGGAGAGTTCAAGCCAGGAATCACATCAGAGCCCAAGAGTAGGCTAGGGCAGTAGGGTCAAACTTTGATAGAAATGGAGGCCATTAAACCTTGCATAAGGATTCCTAAGAATCATCTGTTGACTTGGAAAAACACATATTAGTATTATCTATGTTGTATTTATTTTCATTTATTTTGTTAAATATTTCCCAATTATATTTTAATCTGATTCAGGTTGCTCTCAGGAGTATTGTAAGTCAAATGCAGTCAGTAGGCTCTGGCCAAGGAAGAGGCTAGGTCTTGGACAAAGATCTCAAGATTCAGACAAGAATTATCTCAACTTAACACAAACACTTGTATGAAAGGTCCCAGCTTCTTCTGAAAACTAGAAAGTCCCAAGCACCAATTCCCTCACCTTCCTTTATAGCAATGATCAAACCTGCACAGTGTCAGATAGCCTATTTAAGTAGGCAAGAATAGTAGTCAAATCCCAAAATTCCATCTTGGGCCCTTGAATTTACTTGAGAACTCCTGTTCCCATTCTCATAAGCTATTAGAGTTGCTGTTCTATTCTAGTGGGCAAACTCCCCATTTAAGTGTGTTTTTATTCCCAGAAGAAACCTGACTCAAGCGGTCTGGCATTGCTACTAAGTGATTTGTTCTGAATTCTGCCCAGTTTAGACTAACTCCTTGCAGAGTAAGAAGACAGTGTATAAAATAATGCAGCCTTAAGGCCATTGTAATTTACAAAACAGAAAGGCACAGGGTTGATACAATCTCTCCTCTGCCACTCAATTAAAGAAACATGAGAAGTTAATAGCAATGCTATGTCATAAGGTGTTCTGAGTTAAAGCTTTAAAATATCAAACTTACTTTGACTGCACAATAATTTAACCCTTTAGTCACTCCACAACCACTAAAATATACAGAGGTAGAAATATTAATCATTTATTTTATGTAACGTTTTATATAAATCTTTACTGCAACTGCATGAGGTAGGTAGTGCAATTATATATTATATTCCATAATTATAATCCATATTTATTGTTATCCATAATTAACAAATGAGAAATCCAAGGCTCAATGCAGGTAAGAGCTTGCCCATGCTTAAATAATTAGTAAGTGGCAGAGCCTAGTAATTCTAAGGCAAGCTCTCCACTATAATCATCTCCTTTCTGTGAAAGATGTGGGAAAAGATGCTGAGTTATGAAGGATTAAAGTCATACTTATTGTTTTAGGGGAGGGAAGAGAGGACAATAGATAGGAAAGGAAAAAAGAAGCAGCAAGGTAAAATACAGAGTGACCTCTGGCTAAGTAATGGTGAAAGTATTCCATTTTATTTTCTCACCAAGTGTAGAATGAGAAATGAAACTGAACAATGGAGAATTGAAGAACCTAACCAATTCTAAGTCAAACTTTTTTTCTTTTCTTTTTTTTTTTTTTTTGGAGGGGATAGGGAGGTTGGAGGGCAGACCTGTGGTTTCATTAGTGTTGGGAACTTCCAGGGGAGTAGGTCTTTCCATCAATGCAAATCTATACATGTCCTGTATTCAATTTGGTACAATGAGAAGGTGAGTGACTTGCATGCAACCAATGTTATCAGAGGCAAGATCTTCCTAATTCCAGGTCTTCCTAACCACAATCAGTTTGCCATCTATTGCACTATCCTGTTTCTCAATAAGTATTACTAAATACAAAGATATTGAATTCAGAAATCAAAAAAGACTCAAATCATAATTTTTTTCCTATCCAGCTTACTCCCATCTAAGACCTCAAAACCAAAATTTCTCTACTTTGACTCTAATGCTCCTAGATCACAGATAATTAGAGCTAGAAATGACCTTAGAGATTATCTAGTTCAGCCCTCATTTCTCAGGTGCAAATCAAGTCTCCAAATGAGGGGATGACTTGCCTGCAATATAAGTGGAACTGAAACCCTGTGATCCTGATGCCTCATTGAGTGCTTCTTCCACCAAGCAACTGCACAATTTCTTAAATTTAATGCAACCCTCTATGTTCAGTGTAGTGCTGGGAGAGGAGAAAAAGGAGGAGAGGGGATGGTTTTCTACAATGTTCCTTCAGAAAAACATTTAAATCATCTTAGCTGAACTAAAAAGAACACTGAATTTCCTCATCTCCTTCAAGAGAAAGGGGGTCTTAGTTTCAATTATGATAAGGAGTGTAAACATCAAAATTGCAATTCCCCATCCCAGTTGGCAACAGGTAAAATGTCCAGATTCTTTGGCACACAGAAATCCATCTGGAAGTAAAGACACTCCCTCACACTCAGTGAAAGCCATATCCATCACATGATCACAATGGAAAGAGCTGATTATCAAACAAAAAGATTTCAGGAAAATGGAAGGATGTAAGCAGAAGAGGAACCATGTAGGCAGAATTTCAAAGATTCCCTCTCACCAGCTACTACCCTCTTAGAAAGGAACTAGCCTAGTCAAGAAGAACCAGTATTGAAGATGACTCTTGAAGTAGTTATCTGTTCTGGCCCCTTATCAGCTGGTCTGTAAACATGGAGTAAAGCGCTACTGATACAAATACAAAAAAAAAGAAAGAAAGAAAGAAAGAAAGAAAAGAAAAGAAAGACAGTCCCTGATCTCAAGGACTTTACAATCTAATAGGGGAAGATGACACACAAAAGGAAGCTGAAGATGGGCAGGAGAGGAACCCAGTGAGGGGACATGATAGAGAAGTCCAAAAGGATGTAGCCAGATGGGAAATGTCTCAGCCTACATAAAACAAGCTATTGCAGAGTAGGAGCAATATGCAGTTTTGTGGTTACAATGATTGTTCAAACCTAAATGCACCCAAGATGTCTCCTTCTGCAATATTTACTACCATGTTGCCTATTGCTTTTTGTATGAGTGAGCTTGTATCTTGCCTTAGAGCCTGCTTATTTGATGTTGGCTGCAGGGAATTGTGTCTTGACCCTGTATTCCCCACCAGACCCCATTGTGGACCCCTGGCTAGGACCCCACTAATTTGCTTTCACATGGGAGGGTTAAAGGGGAAAGAAGAGTCAACAGAATTGGCCTGAGCTGGTCAGACTGTTAATATTAGTAGCTGATGAAAAATAGCTGCAAAAAAAGCTTACCAAATTTGGAAAACACAACTTTGGGGCTCCTTCATCTCTATTGCTAAAAAAGAAGACAATAAACTCACAATAAATTATAAAAGTTACCATTTTTATTTAGGGTACAAATATAAGATTAGCATGCACTGTTATCCATAACAGCAACTGTGGTTCATTAAGGAGAATGGAAAGACATGACTTATGTCTCACCCTCCAGTTCAGGAGGGTGGTGGCACTTGTCTTTGTCAGAAGAGTAATTATATAATTTTTATATAATATATGTTCCACTTACAGGAGCACTTGCCTTACATGAGCACTAAGGGAATGTTATTGAATAGCAACTTGGGTACTATATCTGTGAAGCTACCACAAGTGGCTGCAAGCCCTGAGCTATCAGTTTGAGTAACTTCAAAGACATTAGTGGGACCGAGACATTCTTCACTCTCTTTTCAGCCGTTTGTGCATGCGTAGGTGGGACTCGTCTTTTCTATTTCCATTCCTCTCCAGGGTCCTCACTCTAGGCTCTAAATATAATCCCATCAAAATTTATAATTTGCTTGGCTCAGGTTTACCACCATTCCCAGAAGATTTCAATCCTTTTCTCAATTTTGTGTGACCCTGAAATGATTACTCTTTCACATGTAGATTAATGGATGCTTTATTGTAGTGGAAATGAAATTAACAACATCAACTTATAAGTACCAAGCAGGGTACAATCCTCCTCTCCTGTGGGGCCTGAAATACCAATGTCACAATGGCTGACTAATCATGTCTGTCTTCCAAGGTTCTGTCATAGCCTCTGTTCTCTTCTCCCTCTATACTTGGTCATTTGTTCATCATAATTTAATGGGTTCAATTATCATCTCTATACACAGGGATCTATAGATCCAGCCCTAACTCTGAGCTCTACTCTTATTTCACCAACTAGTTATGGATATCTTGAATTTTTTAACACCTTGATGTTAGTGTTTCATAGGTGTCTAAAATTCAACATGTCTAAAACTCACTTAATTGCCACCCCAAAAAAACCCCACTATTGTGAACTTCGCTATTACTATTGAAGGTACCACTATCCTTCCACTCACTCAGGTTAACTTTGGTGTCACCCTCAAATCTTCACTGTCCCAGTCTATTGTCCAATCTTATTGTTTTAGCCTTCTCAACATATTTTGTAAAGTATACCTTCTCTCCACACACATAGTCACAACCCTAGCCTCCAAGTACAGAGTTCTTTACTCCATGATGCATGACATATTTAGAATTTTTAAAAGTTACTAGAAATCATTAAGAATTTTTAAATGCAAATATGAATATGAGGTCATGAAGGGGATGTTACAAAAAGTAGAGATTCTTTTTTTCCCAAGTAATACTATTTTATTTTTTTCCATTTACATGTAAAGATAGTTTTCTATATTCACTTTTATAAGATTTTGATTTCCAATTTTTTCTCCCTTCCTCCTCTCCCCTCTCCCCAAAACACTAAGCAATCTGATATAGGTTCTACATGTACAATCAAAATTAAACATTTCTGCATTAGATATAAAAGAAGAATCAGAACAAAAGGAAAAAAAAACTGTGGGAAAGAAAAAAAAAGAGAGAAAATAGTATTCTTCAAACTGCATTTAGACTCCATAATTCTTTCTCTGGATGTGGATAGCATTTTCCATCATAAGTATTTTGGAATTGTCTTAGATCATTGTATTGCTGAGAAGAACTAAGTTTATCAAAGTTGTTCATTGCACAATGTTGCTATTATTGTGTACAGTGTTCTCCTGGTTCTGCTCACTTCACTCAGCATCAGTTAAAAGAAGAGATTCTTAGCAGAAACAGTACAGTACAGAGCTTTGAAAAAATGGGAGCACAGTGGTGAGAAGGCAAGGGAAATTGGAAGCAAAAAGCATTGAGGTGGGTGGGAAGCAGCATAGAAAATAAAGTGAAAGTGTAAAAAAGATAATATTAAATATGTTCTCTTAGAACATTAGTATTAGAAAAATTAGAAGTCTTTAGAATTAGAAGTCTTTTGAGTCCTTATAGATGGTGACATACCCAAATTGATGAGTGAGGTGTCCCTAATGTCAAGGTGATTTCAATTAAAAACCAAGGGTTTGAATGGGTTCCAGATAGAAAAGAAATACTCTAACTCCTTCAGATATCCAAAAAGTGCCTATGTACATTCAACTAGTAGCTCCACCTAGTTTTCCACGTTTGAATCAAGAATGAACTCCCTTGAATGACAGTAAACCAAAAGGTCAGGACAGAAGATAGTTGGTGCCTAGAAGAGATCAAGTATTTGAAGCCTAAATCATCACTGTAGTGTCAGTGACAAAAATGGTGTTTAAACTGAACTGTGCTATTAATATACTTCAACTCCAATTTTTGTATAAGAACAAATTCCCTCGAGCTCTATATAGACAAAAAAAAGATAAATACCCTCTATGGATTGCAGGATTTGGAACTGGAGGCAACCTAAGAACTCATTTAGTTTACTCCCACTCTTACCTAACAGATGAAAAGAGTAAAGCCCAGAGATGGGAAATGAGTAGTTCAATGTCATACATTTAGTTAAGTGGCAGAAGCAGATATAAAAGCCATGCCCTTTGACTCCAAAATCCATATTCTATCTTCTTCCATGCTGGATTTTACTGGGAGAAATCTACCTCTTTCAAAAGTGGTACTGAGAGAAAGGGATACCCTCCCCCATCATCTAGTGGTAAACACAATAATCATTTCCTAGACTGGAATGTCACAATCCTGTACCATCATATGTCCTTAACTGGATCATAAAATAAGTTGGCAACATTTTATTCTAAAAATATAGCGGGTTTTAATGGTGGTTCAATGTCTCCATTTGCCATCCTTTCTTAAAGATAGAATTTTAATATAAAGATATTGGGAACATATATAGTCATAAATTTATGGGATCTTAATCAAAGAACGTTATTAATTCTCTGGCAGTCTGATCATATCACTAAGACACCACAGCACCAAAAGCAATAATATACTTCATTTTCAGAGACAGGTCTAAACAGGACTTATTTGGGGCAGCCAATTTCCTTGTCAAGATTTTGAAAGCTCTTTGTATGTAAAGATTGCTGCTCAAGAATTTTGTGGTTCAATCCTTTCAGTCTCTTCTGACTCTTCATGATCCCATTTGGGGTTTTCTTGGCAAAGATTCTAGAGTGATTTCCCATTTCCTTCTCCAACTCATTTTACAGATGAGGAAGCTGAGGCAAATACGGTTGTGACTTGCCCAGGATCACGCAGATAGCAACTGTTAAAGGCCATATTTGCAATCAGGAAGATGAGTCCTTCTGACTCCTGGCTCACATTCTATCCACTGTGCCACCTAACTCACTTGGAAGGATCCTACTTCATGAAGTCTTTCAGGTTTCCCTCCTCCCCCGCTCCCAGCTCCTAGAGTGACAAAACTACTCCAAAGTCATTTTGTCTATATTCTATCTACACTTGTGTGTGTATGTATGTGTGTGTGTATGTATGTATGTATGTATGTATGTATGTATGTATAGACATAATCTCCAAATTTAGAATGTAAACTACTTGAAGACTGGGATAATTTCACTTTGGTCTTTGTATTCTCAGGGTTCAGTATACTGCCAACATAATAAGGATTTAATAAATGTTGCTGATTGATCATTTTTAAGGCACTTATAGGTTTTCAAAGACAAAAAAAAAGGTTTCTTCTTTCTTAGCAATAGTGCTACTTGAAAGCAACTTTTAAACATTTAATTTTTATTTTTTTCTCAATTACATGCAAATAAAAATTTAACATTCTTTTTTTTTTAATTTTGAGTTTCAAATTCTCTCCCTCTCTGCCTTCCTTCCCTGCCTCCTCCTTAAGAAGGCAAGAATTTTGATACAGATTCTATATGTGTGGTCATGCAGCTTGAAAATTTTTTAAAAAATCACTTTAACATATCCTAAAATTCAGGCATTTCAATAAATCAAAATAACCTGCCCCCAAATAGGGCATAAATTATTGGGATTTTTGCAATATTTAGCATAATAGCTAGCATTTATATGGTGCTTTAAGGTTTGCAAAACGCTTCACAAATATTATTTCATTTTACCTTCACAACAACCCTGGGAGGTAGGTGCTATTATTTATTATCCCTATTTTTTGGATAAAGGAGTGGAGGCTGACAGAGGTTAAGTGACTTGCAGACAGGATTTAAATTTGGGTCTAGCCTAGCTTGAAGACTAAGCTCTTTAGTCACTGAACCACCCTGCAGCTATAAAACATGTCTGAACTACTAATTTACTCTGTTATCTGACTGACATGAAGGAGTTAATTCCTTCCCTGGAGTACTTCACAGAGGACCCAGGCCCATGTATCCCTCTACCTTCCAAGCAGACTTAATGAAAAATAAAGAATTTTGACTTTCTGGCTGAAAGATAATTGCTACTATGAAACTAATTACTCATTCTGCTTGGCCTTTAGTAATTAGTAATTATTTCCTTCCAGAATCAAATGATGACTGTCCCTAGTATGTCCAGACATGGACATAAACACCACTGGCTATAATGGCCTCAGACTATGGAATTGTCTGTCCTTAGACATCCAACTCGATATGGACATTCAAGAACAGGCAAGAGAGTTGCCCAAGGTGATCTGAGCAGTGGGATGGAGGAGGCACAGAAGGAAAGATTATCTCTCCTTAAATAGGTTGAGTTTGAGTTAGAATGCCCAGGAGGGGATCTGTGACTGACAGATTAGTGATACATTGGGACAGAGGTCAAAGGTGGAGGGACAGGTTCTGAAATTGTCAGCATAACTGTTGTAACTAAAGCATTCAACCTAATGAGGTCACTGAGTGAAGGGGTGAAAAGGAAGAAAGAAGGGATTCAAGGACTAATTCTTTAGAGAGGCAGAAAGTTTTGGTAAAGAAACACTTTGCTGGATAAAACCAGCAAAGAGTTATATTGGAGAAGTGAGTAAGAAGTGGAGGGTGATTGGAAAAGGAAGAAAAAAATGTATTAGGGACAAATAGGTAGCTCTGTGTTTTGTGGTGTTGTGGTTGTTGTGGTGTGTTGTTTTTGTGTGATAAGAAACCAGATTTTTAATATGATTTCAAAAGGATCTTCCAATGAGCAAATTCTTTAACAATTTAGATCAGTATCTGCTCTGCAACTTACTATTTTAGAGAGATGCCTGAGGCCAGTGAGAGGTTAAATTCTTGCCTATGGCCACACAGCCAGTAAACATGAGGCAGGAATTTAATCCAAGTCTTCCTGACTCTGTCAGTTCTCTATCCAATACTCTATACAATACTGCCTCTCAAATAAAAAAGTAAAATGAACTAGGGCAAAGAACAGGGCAATTATGTACGTAGAGAAAAAAAAAAAAACTTCGGTTCTACATAGAATGAATCATCCTCCCTATAGGTGGCCAGGGGCAACATGTTGTTTTTCAGAGGATGTAAAAATGAGGTTGTAACCACTTTATTTATGGGCAAAAAAAATGCTGTAAGCACATAACACAAGCTATTCATGCCAAAACAATAACCTGCGTGAATAAATGAATTGCCCTTAGCATAGCTAAGAGAAGCATGGGGAGGTGATGGCCTCTATATCATGACCTAAAAGCTAATTTTCTGAAAACCCTTTCAAAACAATGTGCAAGGATGTGGATCAGCCCTGCTCCATATGGGATGACTACTATGTAATTCCTCTATAGCTCTATAAAACTGCCTTTTAAAACTGTTCTATTGGGCTCTTTTAAAAAATAATGCAAAGCTCATATTAGCAAGAAATGATTTATCATTAATTAGCCATTTATTGAGTGGCATTACTCTGTAATATGTGAAGCCATTAAAATTGGAGGAAAGAAATCTGTCTGCATTTGCACTTGTATTGTAAGGCCTTTCTGCTCTCATCACATTGGAAAAAGGAAATAATTTTTTAAAGTCCTGTAAGGGACTAGATAGAGAAAGAAGGTAGGACTCTGCAAAAGTCTAGGATTTCTTTGTCAATGCATTCATAAGCATTTATTCTGGACCTACTATGTGCCAGGAACTATGCTGGGAGCTAGGGATACAAGGATGAGGAACTTTGAAGAGTATGTATTCTAACGGGGGAGATATCTGCATTCCCTATTTAAAATGTCTGCTCCTCAAAAACAGGGATTAGTTCTCTTTATCTTTGTATACAAATTTTGCATATTTTTACAGATAGGTAGATTAGATATTTAGATAGACAGATAGATAGATAGATAGATAGATAGGTAGATAGATAGATAGATAGATAGATAGATAGATAGATAGATAGATGGAAAACACATAAAAGGCACATTAATATTGGAGCACTAGTAGCTGGGGAGCGGGGGGACAAAGACTTTATGAATAGAACGACACTTAAGAAAAACAGGTTTTCCAAAAAGCAAAAATGAGAAGGGAATGCATTCCAATCATAGGACAGCCAACACAAAAGCAGAGAGGGGAGTACTATTTTTGAATAATAGCAAGGTACCCAAAATGTGAGACCATGGATTGCAAGGAGTGAAATGATAAGGCTGAAAAGGTAGGCCAAGGCCAGATTATAAATAGCTTTAAATGACAAAGGAGTGTATGTTTGACCCTGGAGAGGAAGCTGTTGGAGTTTATTTAATTGGATGATATGTGAAATGGTTGGAACTCAACTTTGCTTAAGTAACTTAGGCAGCTGTGTGGAGGATGGTTAGGGATGGGAAAACCATGATGAGGCAGGAACATCAGTTAGGAGGCTATTACAATAATTCAGGCAACAGGTTAGGGTGGCTTGTGTTAGGATGATGTCTATATGAATGGAGATAAGGGGAAAGACGCAAGAGATATGATTGGGTTTTGTTTGGATATGGGAGTTAAGGGAGGACGGAAGATTTAAGAATGACACTAAGGTTTTAAACCAGGGTTACTATGAGGACAGTGGTACCCTTGACAGAAATAAGGAAGTTTTGAAGAAGGGTGGATTTTTTTAGAGGGGAGGTAATGATGAGTTCTGTTTTGGACATTTTGAGTTTGAGATACCTGGAGGATGACCTGTCCAAAATGAACAACAGATACTTGGTAAGATGGCACAGGATCTCAGCAGAGAGACTAAGATGGGGTATAGCAGCATGTTTCCACTTTGTGATCAGAAGGCTGTAAGAGCATCACTGATAAAACAGAACAGCTAAATTTGACTATTGACCAAAATTTTAGCAGTTTATTAATCTGTCAAAAGATGGCGGTTAGACCTTTTTTTCAAAGCTTTACAGCTCTATAGGTGAGTCAAAATTAAGAACAATTAGACTAAGCTAAGTAATGATAGCATCAATGAAATTAGTCTATACATAACTGCAGGATGGAATTTATTTATTTGTGTTGCATTTTATTTTGTATAATATATATGTGTGTGTATATATATATATATATATATTTAACTAGGTTAAAATACATACATACACATATATTCATACATGCCTATATATGTATACATATATGTGTGTATATATAATTTACCAGATAAAATAAATTCATATATACATTCATGCATACATAAATAAGCAGATATATAAACACATGTGTGTATCTTTTTGTTGTTGTTCAGTCATTTTTCAGTCCTGTTTGACCCTTTATGACCCCATTGGGTGTTTTCTAGGCAAAGATACTGGAGCAATTTGCCATTTCCTTCTCCAGCTCATTTTACAGATGAGGAAAATGAGGCAAACAGGGTTAAGTGACTTGCCCAGGTTCACACAACTAGTAAGTGTGCAAGGCCAGATTTGAACTCAGGGAGATGAGTCTTCCTGACTCTAGGCCCACATTCTAGCCACTGTGCTACCTCTCTGCCCACGCATATCTTTAGATTCTTAAATATTTATATTATTATTTTAACAAAAATGTGATTTAATTTTAAAATGTACTTATACAAGGAAGTACGTGTTAGAACCTTAAGTTGTTGCTCTCTCTCTGGACATGAGTTACCCATGTCTAGAATAAATTTACTCTTTGAACCTGATCTGAGTGCACAATATCACAGAAATACAGGTACAGAGTCCATAAAGGAAATTACTGAACTTGATGGATTATGTATAACAGTTTCATTTATGTTTCAGGGATAAGGAATTTAACAAATTTGATTGAGGACTGGTCCCTCCTCCTTACACAATGATAAGGCAATGAGTGAACACGAATGAGTGATTCTCCTAGAAGAAACCAGACTATACCTCATATATCTCTGAGATTTGGTGAGATAAAACCTGTGGTTAGAATTTTCTTCTGGATGTATATATCTTGCTTAGGGTGGGAGTACCATTGTACATTAAGAGGGACTTTCCTTATTCATGTAAGGCAATCCAAGAATCAGAAAGAGGAAGAATGATAAAGAACATTTGGGTCAAGTTCAATGGAGGGAAAAATAAGTGGTGATATACCACAAACCACCTGGACAAAAAGTATATGATTTCAGGGAACAGATTATAAGCCTGGCACAGAGTATAATATTGTAGGGATGGAGGACTTCAGTTATCCAGACATCTGCTAGAGCTCTCTCATTACCAAAAGCAAAACAGCAGAAAGATTTCTTGACATATCTTAATGGTAATTTCATCCTTCAAAAGGTGGAGACATTTATGAGGAAAAACATCTACTCTGTAGCTGTCCCACTAAGACATAGAAACTGAAGGAACTGGTTTCTAGGCTAGACATGAGGGGAAATGAGAAAGAAAGGAAACACTACTTCCAGATAGTTTGGCATGCATCATAAATTAAAAGTAAACAAATTTCAAGGAATTCAGGGGAAGAACAAGTAGGATCTCATCAATGAAAATTCTCCAAAAGGAAGTCAAAAGGATAAGAAAGTTAAAAATGAAATTCTTAAGAAACAAAAAAAGTAATTTTAGTGATGATGGAAAATAAGAGTTGTCTGAATAGACAATATGAATACATTGAGAATTCACCAAATAACTCAGTTTATTTTTTAACATATGTCTAGAAGATGGAAATAAGTACAGATAAAAGAGGATGAATACAAAAACAATGAGTGATCCTGTAAAATTAGTGTTATAGTTAGGCAGACTAAAGAACAAAAAGGAGTATAGCCTGGCAAAGAAAACTAAAGACAATTTTTAAAGGATTTGGGTTTTTGCTGTTGTTTACCTAAATGTGTTGTTTAAACTATATTAAAGGAAGATCTCAAAGCTGCAATAGACCCACTGCTCAGAGTAGATGCAGTAATAGAAGAGAGAGAGCAGAGGTTTTTGTTTCATCTCTTGTTACTGTTTTCTCGACTAAGGTAAATGCCCTTTGGAATGTAAAGGATAGAGCTTAGGAGAGTAGTCTTCAGATTGGACAGAACAAAATGGCTGTCGATGAGAGGCAGCATAGAGTAGTGGATAGCAAACTGGCTTTAGAGCCAAAAAGACATGGATTTAAGTACTGTCTCTGACACCTATTGGCTATGTGACACTGGGCAAGACGCTTAAACTCTCAGTATCCTAGGCAACTGTTTAAGACTAAGTTACAGCAAAGGTGGTAACCTGCATTGGTAGAGGGAATTCCTTACCAACAGCTTCCTCTACCAAAGAAACCACTGGGTCTAGTCTCTAGCTCACTGCTGCAAAGATGATGAAAAAGATTATAGGAGAGAAGCTAGCCAAGTTTCATGAATTTAAGTTACCTGGCCCAGATGAACTGTATACATAGATACTGAAAGCAATGGCATTTGTTGTTACTACAGCACTATTACTTATATTTGAATGATAATGGAGAATGAAGAAGTAAAAATGTTTGCCTAATTTTCCCCCAAAGGGAAGAGAATAGAGGCTATAAATTAGAGTCCAATAATCTTGACTTTGAATCTTGGCAAAATTCTAGGATAGATCACTAAACAGGTGGTGAGTGAAGTATATATATATTCTCAGTAAGACAATGGAAACCAATTGGCTTGCTTGAGTGAATTCATTAAAGAAAGGATGAATTGCCAACAACTATCTGGGGCAAATGTCTTAGGGAAAGAAAAACATAGCATGAGGAAGAGCATGCAAAGAAATAAACCACACTTGTGAAAATAATCTCCCTTCAAAAGGAAAATCAAGGAAGATTATTAAGGAAAGAGATATGTATCCTACTAGAAGCAGGAAGTGATAATGGTACTGAGTATATGTCAAACGTGGAGTCAAGAAAACTTATCTTCTTGAGTTTAAATCCAGCCTTAGATACTAGCTATGTGACCTTGGGCAAGTCATTTAACCCTATTTACCTCAGTTTCCTCATTTGTAAAAAAAGCTGGTGAAGGAAATGGCAAACCACTCCAATTTCTTTGTCAAGAAAACTCCAAATGGAGTCACAGTCAGATACAACTGAAAAAAAGTGAACAACAATGTATATAAAATAGGCTACCCTAAATCAAACTGGGAATTTCCAAATGAATTTCACATCAAACTGGTCGTGGATAATCAATAAACAAAACAATGTGAGCATATACTTCCAGGACTAGTAGCTTTGACATTTGGTGTTATCAGCCTTTCCAGATAATTGCCTTAAAGATGGACAATATTCACAAAAATAAAGTAAAATGTGCTGCTTTCAAATCTTGCCCCTCTTTTTCCCCAAGCAAGGAATTTTTGCTGGTCTTGGTACCATTTTGCCAACACAAAGCCCTTTATTGAGTAGTATTGAGTATCCAGTATTGAGCACTGGAAAGAGAACCAGATTTGTGGTCGCATGGGCCATATTCAATCCTGCCTCCCTCACTTCAAGGTCAAGCCAACAAACATTTATTAAGCATTTGCTATGCTCCTGACACTGCACTAAATCCTGAGGATACAAGCGAAGGCAAAAGAGAGTCCCTGATCTCAAGCATCTCACAATCTAATGGGGGAGACAACATACAAACAACTGTGCACAAACAAGAGAAAATGGAGATAATCTCAGAAGGAAGGCACAAGTAATTTTTAGCAAATTACTTCACATCACTACACAGATGGCAACTATAGCCATGAAAGTAAAAGATGATCACTCCTTGGAAGGAAAGCTATGGCAAATCTCCACAGCATACTGAAAAGCCTTGCCAACCAAAGTCACCTTGCCAACTAAGGTCCAAATAGTCAAAGCTATGGTTTTCCCAGTAGAAAGGTATGGCTATGGACTATAAGGAAAACTGAGTGCCACAAAATTGATGTTTTCAAATGATAGTGCTGAATACTTTTGGCAGTCCATTAGACAGCAAGGAGATCGAATCAGTCAATACTTAAAGAAATTAATTCAGGCTAATCAATGGAGGGTCAAATACTGAAACTGAAGCTTAAATGCTTTGACCAAATAATAAGAAGATGGAATTCATTGGAAAAGACCTTATGTTGGGAAAGATTGAAGGCAAAAGCAAAGAAGAATGGCAGAGAATGAGATGAATAGATAGTGTCATGGGAACAATGAACATGAACTTGGACACACATCAGCAGATAGTGGAGGATAGAAAAGTCTGGCAACCCTCAATTGGTTGTTGTCCTTTCTCGAAGAGGACCAAAATGACACCACTATGTTGGAGGCAAGGTGCAGTGTATCCAACTGTGGCTGATCAGACTGATATGAACTCAGAAGGCTCTACCACAGGTCATGCACAGATAGTCTATGCAAACATTTGGGATAGAAATGTCTAAATTTGTGCATCTCATATATCTTTTGAGCTACTGCAATTTTGCTTTGCTTATAGAGCACAGCACCTTCTTTGATGCAGGCATGCCATGATGGGCAATCCTGTGCCAGTATTTCCCATATCACGCAATTGATTCCAAAGTTCTTCAGAGAGACAAGTCAATACCCATCATTTCATAAATAAGGCAAGTAAAACCCAAAGAGATTGCATTTTGTCCAAAATAACATAGCTAATTGGTAACTAGAAATCAGGTTCCCTGACTCCCAGGCCAATGTTCTTTTCATTATAACAGATTGTCATAAATGGATCCTGTGTCTGATCTAGGTAACTGAGATAAACTTAGAATGGATTATTTATTGAAAAGAAAATATCTTTCTAGATCTCTAACGCCTCCTCACAGCATGCATGTGACTGGGTTCTCCAAAGTTTTGCCAGTAGAGCCCAAGTACTGGCAGGTCTTACAAAATTATCCAGGCTTTAAAAATGAAATTGGCAAAATGAGATCATGTCTGTCATCTGAGGACCACTCTAACTGAACTCAAATAATTCATCACCAGAAGGAAGGCCAGCAGGTAAAGGATATTTTTGGCCACAGTAGCTCACAAAGGCTGTTGGCTAAAGACATGGAGGGGCCACCATCTGTGCAGGCAGAGGAAAAGCCCAAGCTAGTGAAATCATACTTTCTTGAAATAAGTATCTTTTTGGAATGGTTGGCTGTTCCTGGGAGCGTCTCATTCCTCTTGAGCTCTCAGGGTATTGGATGACCCTGAGCAGTCATTGAATATCAGGTCTTTCACTTATAAGACCTTCTTTAGTTTCCTAGAATCAGCATGGTTTGGTCATGTGAATGTCATTTGCTGATATTTAATAGAGATCATAGGAAGTGCAATTCCCACTGGTTGAATATTCAGAGAGGATGCCTTAATTTACCAATTTTCTGTGTTATTAGAGAGAAGATTTAGAAAAAAAGCAGATTTTAAAATATTCAGAGATGACAGAGTCGGAAACAGAACCCAGACTTTATGATTTGTTTTCCAATGCCCTCTCTAGTATCCCACACTGCCTGACTCAATTTGGAATACTTTAAATAACAATTTAAGGTCTATAAATCACTATACACACACACATATATACATGCATATATGTGTGTATGTCTATATACATATATAGACATGCATACCTACACACATATGTGTATATATATGAGCTACATAGATATATAGATATATAGATATATATAGATATATAGATATATATTGATCCTTACAAGTGAGAAGTGGGTGTTATTATTATCTCTATTTTGGAGATATGGAAACTAAGGTTAAGTGACTTGCCCAGGATCATATAGCTAATACACATCTGAAGCAAAATTCAAACTCAAATCTTCCTCATTCTAAATCCAGTTCTCCATTCACAACATCATGCTGCCTACTCAAGGTCATAGCCAACAATCAACCCTATAAACCTGCATCTTAGGGCTATTAAATTTTTATACGCAGCAGAAGCACAGCTAGCACACATTAAATGGAAAAAGGTTAACGCCTTGCCTATCACATCTGACACCCTTGGTGAATAAACCAAAGATATGAGTCTCAGAATCATATTATTAATTTATTCTTCAAATGGTCATTTGGCTCCTAGTAGCTTTCCTTTAACCATTTTTTCTCCTTAGATCTTGGCTATGTTCTCTTATGGTGGTTGGGCAGATGTTTTGCAGCTGTTGTTGTACATCAGGAAACAGTTTTACAGCCCTGTCTCTCAAAGAAATAAATATAAACTTGTAGGTTATAGAAACCCTATTTCCCATATTAGTGGTATGGACTGGGAATGTGGTAATGGGTGCCACCTAATATGTGCAGGGGGAAAGCCATCTCTAAAAAGGTTCCCTGCACCTCGTGCCTTTTTGAAAAATGATAGCTTTCCCACAAGACATATGGAAACAACTGCTTCCCTGAATGCGTAATGTCTCAGGGCACAGATGAAGCCAATCTGTTTGACAGATAACAGCAAGAAGAGAAATACATGAACATTTCTCTTTGGGCCAAGAAGCAATAATGTGCCTTACTAGAGTTACTGCCTCTATTAAAACTAGATACAGGATATTAATTGTGCCGCTACCAGAGACAGGAACAAGGGCTAGCACGCCATTGCAAAACAGCATGGATACTGTCACTTCCCAGTTTCAAACTTCTCTAATTAAGTCCCAGTGGGGTCTCCTGTTCATTTCAGTAATGTACAATTCACAGAATAAATGATATTTAAAGAGAAGAAAAAAAAAATCCCTGCACCCAAATTGGTTACCAGTTCAAATCCTTCCTAGAAAGACTGCAAATGATTAACCTCCTCTCCAATAGTGGCTTATTTATCACTGTGAAATTGTTTGTTAAAAGGTTTAGGCTGGCTCCTGGGAGGCTGGTAAGAATCCTGTTAGAGTCAGTGCAGAATTTGAAATGTGAGTCACGACACTCTCTCCAGCCTGAAATCCAGCTGTTTTCCACCCTTCACATAGCTCTGCTGGGAGCTGTAATGTTCAGCTCCCAGCAGATAACACCTGACATGCTCTTTAGGCGATTAGCCTGAAGTCAGACATGTCTCAGATTCTCCCTGTAGAACTCCGATGGTGCTCCCCAATTGCTTCTGTTCTAGACTAGTCACCCCAAAGGCAATGTTCTGCGTAAATGGGAGGAGGGTTTCAAGAAGGTATAGAATTGGGGCAACTAGCTGGCGCAATGGATAGAGCACCAGCCCTGGAGTCAGGAGGACTTGAGTTCAAATCCGGCCTCAGACACATAACACTTACTAGCTGTGTGACTCTGGGCAAGTCACTTAACCCCAATTGCCTCACCAAAAAAATAAATAAAAAATAAGGTGGTATAGAGTCCCCAGTTTGTCTGCATAAGCTCTGACACCAGAACCACTCTCCGGATTGTTCTTATGCATTACAATTCACCTGAATTCTTGCCAAGGAGGGCAAGGAGTCCAGCAACTTAAAAAAACCCACACTTTACTCCCCAGTTGGGTCTTGCTTACTCTGTCTCCCAAACGTGTAACTCCTTCTTCTTCTTCTTACTCTCTGTTCTGCCCAACCTTCCCTTCCTCCAGCTTCCCTGTTCTCTTGCTGCATCTCATGCTCCCAGGCAAAATTCATAGGCAGATCCCAAGTAACTTCCATAATCCTGCCTATCTAAGGTGTGAGCTATGAGTAGATGGGCAGAGCGCACCTCCCTCATTCCATGATCCTACTACATTTATAACCTCCTGCTCTACTTCCTCACTTGCCTCACTCTCAAACTCTCTCCTCTTATTTATCCTCCATTTGACTTTTCTGCTTTTAGCCCCTAACCAAAAAGAATAAAATAATTAAATTACAAAATGCATTTTAACCACTAGAGGTCACTCTTCCCAGTTTCCCGACCTTTTTCAATTATGAGCTCCCAGGTGCTGGCAATATCATGCTCATCCTGGTCATTGTAAACTCTACCCAACTAACTGCAGGGGCACTTGGAGAAAGTGACAGTCTCTACCTTTCTTAGAGAACTACTACCCTTAACTCTAGTTCTGACCCTTTATGGGGAGCAGCTGCTTACCTCTGTAATCTGGAACAGGGGTCATTGACCTTTTTTGCATCATGGACCCCCTTGGCAATCTGGGGAAGCCTAAGGACCCCTTCTCAGAATAATATTTTAAAATGAATAACATAAAATACATATGACTACAAAGGAAACCAAGCACATTAAATACAATTACCAAGATTAAAAACAAAGAAACAAGAACAAGTTTGTGATTGCCATTTTAAGAGCTTATTCCCCATACCTCACCCCCACCTGCTCTGGTGGGGAAATGTGAATTTACTCAATTGGAATACGAGGAAAACCAACTTCTCCTCCCTGAGCTGCTATATTTCAATGAACCCTAACCATATAAACATAATAGCATAATGGAGTCATATGAACATAGCATAATGGAGTGCTGTACAAACATGGCTTAACTGTATATATTTTCTTTTGATCAAAGGAATAATTTTTAAAAGGGAGTAACACCAGATTTGTATGGATAGAACCACCATGTGGCCCATATAGCCATGATTTCTCTCAGACTTAATGACCATTAAGTAACTATAGGCACACTCCAAACCCAGGATTTCTTAGAGAGAGCTAAGGTACCTAGATTCAGCTGCTCCCCATCAGTCACTTCCAATGGCAGTGAGCAAAGATTTCCAATGCTAGCATTAGCACATATTAATAATGCTTTGCCACTCATGGCCTAAATATTTCCCCATTTGCTTTTCTATTCATAGCTTCCCAAAGGGTCAAAGCCAAGTCAGTTGGGGACCTCAGAAACTAGGTCAACTCAGTTGGTCTCTGGCTCCTCTTCAAGGACAGCCACTAGCCATCTGGATTTGGATGTTGATTGCTCCTCTGGTTGAATTTCCTTGCTGCAGGCTGCTCTGCTCTGGCTATACCTCCAGCTTCTTCTGTCTCAGCACATGCCTCATGAGTTTTTTCTGGCCCAGTGGTGTAGCCTTGCTATTATAATCTCAGTATGGAAACCAGAGCTACTGAAGCAGGCTTTCTCTGTGTTGATGCCATCTTGTCCTGTGTTAATTCCATCTTATCTTCTCTGTATCTCCCCTATTTCTCCTAAATTTGACACTGGTGAGCATCTTCATCGTTTCTGCACTCTCCTCTCACCCCCAGTCCAATCTAGATTCTTTTTGACTTTGCATGATTTAGCTGCCACAGTTCTGTGGGTGTCATCAGCTAGAAATCCCATCCAAATTATTTTTGTTTGTTCATAACAAAGAATATCATAATAACATTCAGGTTTAACTAAGTCAGTGAACAAACAATTATTAAGCACCTCCTATGTCATAGGTACTGCAATTAGAGCTAAGGATACAAAGAAAGGCCAAAAAAAAAAAAGTTCTTCCTCTGTCTCTGACTTGAACTTTTGACCTAGTAGTGAAGAATCCTTTCACTTCCCTTGGACCACATCTAGTCCAATGCTTCAATACCACAAAAAATAAGTAGTTCTAGCAGTATATCTATTTTATTATACTATCATTCCATAGGAGTAGCATCCTTGATTAATAAATCCTCATTAACAATTGCTGTTAGACTCCCTCAAGCTTTCTAAGAACTTATTTTACAATAATGGAAAGAAGATCACAGTTTTCCCCCAAATCCAATTTCAAATGCCTTACAGCAAAGAATAAAATGCTTGAAATACAGAATATATATGCTATCTGTTGCAACATCAAAAGTACAATTACTCAAGGGGTCACTGTTAGTTACTGAACCATCTGTGGGCCATAAAAAGACTGGATTTTTTTAAATGGACATTTTCTCCTCCATCTTGAAGAACTCGACTATTCTATCAAGGAAAGAGACAACTATCTTCTTACAAGCTCTCCTTACTTTTCCATAAAGAGAGTGAGAAAATCAATTAACTGATTCATTAAAAAAAATGTGATTCAATTCTTATTTTATTTTATGTCCTTGTAATAGGTGATCTGTCACATATATGAACATATAAACATGACTATTACATGTATGGAACTTTTTCCCATTCTGATTTATTTGACTGTTATTACTATATTACCGAAATAGAGAGGCAACTAGGTCATTAGCAACTCATTAATCTTCAGAAATTTTTGATCCCTCAGGATCACATATCAAGTTAGAGTGGAGGGAAAATATGCTTCACACATTGGCAGTAGAGCTGATTGAAGAGTTGTTTTGGGACTCTGGGCCCAGAATTATGACCCCTGTGTCCTTCAGGTTAACTTTTAACTCTACACCCATTAGAGATGTACCACATAGCATGTTCTTGACTTTCATCCTGTTAACAAGGAAGCCATGTTTCCTAACAAGCGGTCCAAAGATAAATGAGTCCTGTTAAGCACATATTGGTAAGATTAAAGAAGGCTGTGATATTTTCCATATCAACATAATCTATGATTAACTCTCTATCAGCATAGCTGTGATCCTTTTATCCTATGCTCACAGTCCTAGCTGATTACTTTATTTACCGTGACATTTTACAATGAAAAAAGCCAAAAAAGTAACAAATGAATGTCATTCCTCCTCTCTCTCCCACCACAAAATATTCCACTGCCATTCTTGGACACGTATTGGGATATACACACAGATTCATCATGAAAATAAATTGTGCTAACTTTATACAGACTACTTTGTACCAAAGCTATGCTTCATGCCAGATCAAAGCAAATGGAGCCTATAAAGAAGCTATAAAAGGGCTTGACTTCCAGTAAATTGCTAGATCTTTCCCTGCCCTTCATCTGACTATTACCATATATTTCCTGATTTCTCTCTAGCACTGCATTCAAAAGCAAATTTTGAGAGGAGTCTCACTGCCCAAATACAAATTTTTGAGACTATGTAATTGCTCTGTGAGAGATTTTCCCATAGGTGTGATAACCACTATTGCTTAATTCATATCCATACCTAGTAGCAATCACAATGTCCCACAATCTTAGAACTGACCCTGAACTTGAATTCTCTGTGGGTCAAACCTCAACATCCTTATTGAATAGCAAGCTCTGAAGGAAGACCTGCAGTGATGAAAGATCCACTTACTCCCAAGGTAATCTAATCTACTTTTGGACACTTTTTCCTTACATCAAAGTGAAATCTACCTCTCTTCTTTTGGGTATGGCTCTGCCTTCTAGACTGATATGGGGGATGGGAACCATTGCTGCACATCCTGTACACTGGCATTATCCATGACGCAAGTCCAGATAGGTCCACAGCAGAAGCAATTCTCATTCCTGAACAACAACACACCCCCATGAGGCAGTTCTGGGAAAAAACCATCACAATGTCCAAGCCCTACTCATTCTAAGTTCTTCTTCTAGAACAATGGGGTCCCAAAACATAGCAATATTTCAGGGTGCCTAAGAGACTTCACAAGAGTATCACAGAATAAATACTTTAAATTCAGGAGGGAAGCACAACTGTATTTTGACATTTGTCAGATGCCAGGCAAACTACCAGCTCAAAGTAGTTCAATATTAGATTGAATTATATTCCTTTCAATGATGTTCTCAAATGTTTGAGATATATTTTTGTTTACCTATACTTTGTTCTGTACCAGGAAATCTGAAACTAATAGATCAATTGAGCTTGGTTATGAGTTGAACAAACATAGAGTAAAAATATATCCTTCCATCATTTTCATTGTATTGTCAATTTCACAGTTAGCAGGCCACAGGTCTTGGAACTTTCAATTTAATATATCCTAAACTCAAAAGAACCCAAAATTTAATGCCCAACTTGAACATCTCTATGATAGTGTAGAGAAGGTAACTTTCCATTTACTGAGCTTAGACATCATTTCAAAAGCCAAATGGAGGAAAATGTCATGTTCCAGGTAAGTAGAATGAAAAGATAAATGATTTAGCTGGAAATTTTTTTCCCCAATTTTTTGATAACACAGTCCGCTATTGTATGATTTTTTTTAAGTTCATCGAGTCTACTAACCACAGACTATGAGAAGTTAATGATCACTTAATTTTACGGATTTAGCTCTCAAACAAAACTCTCAGAAAACAAATATTTTAAGTATATTGCTACCATGGGGTACTGAAGCCATATTGTCCAAGCAGTGAGGTATATCCAATGGAAGTTCTCTGCCCAAGGCCACTAGACAATTCCACTCTTATTAAAAATGTAACTCTTTATTAAAACAACCAAATTATCATAAAGTTGAAACAGCCAATCATAAAGAATATAATATTTTAAAAGCACATTTTAATAGAAAGCAATATTGAGAGTACAACTAATGTATCAATCTGTAACTTTTTTTTTTTATCCCCGCTGAACTTAATTCTGACTTTATAAATAGACCCTGAGCAGATTGGTCCTTTATATCTCATCTCATCCTGAATCATAGCTTAGTGTTAGAAGCTCTTCTGGGCTTGATTGCAGCTCAGGGATTCAGACAGCCCTTGTAGCTGCTATCATTCTTGCAGTTATGACTCAAGCTAATGGAATAAATTCTATGTCTTTCAGTTTGCATAACCTGCAAAAGTAATCCTCCATCCATTTTTAACTGTATTTAGTTCTCCCAGATTTTAACTCCGGTGAGGAAGTAGAACATGAAGGGGAAAAGTGCACCATATAGATATATACCAGTGTCTTTCTACTTAGATTATCAATGCCCTATGAAGCTTCGTTTTTTCTCTGGTCAGGAGCTCTGGGCCACCTTTTCCTTCTGTGTAAAACGAGGTGATTGGAATAAATAATCTCTGAAGTATCTTCCATCTACATCCAAATTCTGTGATTCAGTAAGATGTTTCAACTTTACTTGCTATTTTCCCCTCTTCCATCAGATTTTGTCGGCTAGGAGGGATTAGAAACAGTATTGCAGATCTAACAGCTCTTACTACTGGGTGCACAGGGTAACTCTAAAGGTGGAAGAAACCTCAGAGGCCATCCAATGTAAACTCCTCATTGTACAGATGCCAGTGACTGAGACTTAGGGACCTTTTAGTGTCTCCCCCAAAAAGTCTCACATAGGATGATCTTCAGAGGTGATATTTGAACCCAAATTTACTTGATTCAGTGGAGTCAGTATTCATTTCGCTGTACTACATGTTTCTAGATTCTGTTTCCTAATGAATGATAGCTGAATGATGGAAAAGAACTTTGTTACTGAAATGTACCTAGTGCTATAGTTATGAGAGCAATGGCAAACAATATGCCTTGCCTTAGAACAATCTTCTTCTTCTTCTTCTTCTTCTTCTTCTTCTTCTTCTTCTTCTTC
>NW_020940355.1:1073952-1081387 GCF_900497805.2 Vombatus ursinus | reverse complement strand
TCTTCTTCTTCTTCTTCTTCTTCTTCTTCTTCTTCTTCTTCTTCTTCCTCCACCTCCTCCTGCTCCTCCTCATTCATCCCTATACTATAAGTGAAGTCACCACTCAGAGTTCAGATCCTGCTAACAATTAGTATGGAATCTTTAACTTGCTCCATTTCCAGCCTGAAATCATCCCTCTTTAGGTAGCTTGGTAGCCACCTCCTCCCAGGGTTCACTGAAGTGGAGCTAGACTTAGCTCAGACACCTAGCTTACCCTACTGCAACTCATAACTGATGGAAGAGGGGAAAATAACAAGTAAAGTTGAAACATCTTACTGAATCACAGAATTTGGATGTAGATGGAAGATACTTCAGAGATTATTTATTCCAATCACCTCGTTTTACACAGAAGGAAAAGGAGGCCCAGAGCTCCTGATCAGAGAAAAAACAAAGCTTCATAGGGCATTGATACTCTAAGCAGAAAGACACTGGTATATATCTATATGGTGCACTTTTCCCCTTCATGTTCTACTTCCTCACCGGAGTTAAAATCTGGGAGAACTAAATACAGTTAAAAATGGATGGAGGATTACTTTTGCAGGTTATGCAAACTGAAAGACATAGAATTTATTCCATTAGCTTGAGTCATAACTGCAAGAATGATAGCAGCTACAAGGGCTGTCTGAATCCCTGAGTTACAATCAAGCCCAGAAGAGCTTCTGACACTAAGCTATGATTCAGGATGAGATGAGATATAAAGGACCAATCTGCTCAGGGTCTATTTATAAAGTCAGAATTAAGTTCAGTGGGGATAAAAAAAAAAGTTACAGATTGATACATTAGTTGTACTCTCAATATTGCTTTCTATTAAAATGTGCTTTTAAAATATTATATTCTTTATGATTGTTTGGCTGTTTCAATTTTATGATAATTTGGTTGTTTTAATAAAGAGTTACATTTTTTAATGGTAATTTTTATTTATTATTTGTTTTCAACATTTACTTCCACAAGCTTTTGAGTTCCAAATTTTCACCCTATCTCGCCCCTCCCCCCACCCCAAGATGGCATGCATTCTAAATACCCCTTCCCTTAGTCTGCCTTCCCTTCTATCTTTTCCCCCCTTCTCTTATCCCCTTCCTCTTCAATTTTCCTGTAGGGCAGGTTGGATTTCTTGTATTTCTTATTTCCCAGTTGCACGTGAAAACAATTTTTTTAAATGTGTTTTTAAAACTTTGGGTTCAAAATTTTCTCCCTTCCTCCCTACCCACCCACCCTCATTGATAAGGCAAGCAACTAAACATAGGTTATATATGTGCAGTTATGCAAAACACTTCCATAGTAGACATGCTGTGAAAAACTAACTCTATTTCCCTTAATCCTATCCTGCCCATCCATTTATTCTAGTCTTTCTTTTGACCCTGTCCCTCCTCAGAAGTATTTGCTTCTGATTACTCCCTTTCCCAATCTGCCTTCCTCTCTATCATTCCCCTACTCTCTTGTCCCCTTCCCCCACTATTTTCCTGTAGGGTAAGACAGATTTCCACACCCAATTGAGTGTGTATGTTATTCCCTCCTTAAATCAAATCCTATGAGAATAAGATTCACTCATTCCCTCTCACCTTCCCGCATTTCCCCTCCACTGTAAGAGCCTTTTCTTTTCTGTTTTTTTTTTTGTGGAATAATTTACCCCATTCTACCTCTCCCTTTCTCCTTCTCCTAGTATATTCCTCTCTCACCCCTTAATTTTATTCTCCAGATATGACCCCTTCATTTTCAACTCACCCTGTGCCCTCTATCTATCTATCTATATCTATACAAACGTACATATAATTTTTCCCCTCCAAGTACCCTAATACTGACGAAAGTCTCATGAGTTACAACTATCATCTTTCCATGCAGGAATGTAAACAGTTGAACCTTAATAAGTCTCTTATGATTTTCTCTTTCCTGTTTTCCTCTTCATGTTCCACTAGAGTCTTGTATTTGAAAATCAAATTTTCTATTCAACTCTGGTCTTTTCATCAAGAATGCTTGAAAGTCCTCTATTTCACTGAATGACCATTTTTTCCCCTGAAGGATTATACTCAGTTTTGCTGGGTAGGTGATTCTTGGTTGTAATCCTATTTCCTTTGCTCTCCAGAATATTATATTCCATGCCCTGCAGTCCCTTAATGTAGAAGCAGCTAAATCTTGTGTTATCCTGATTGTATTTCCACAATACTTGAATCGTTTCTTTCTGGCTGCTTGTAATATTTTTTCCTTGACCTGGGAACTCTGGAATTTGGCTACAATATTCCTAGGAGTTTTCCTTTGGGGATCTCTTTCAGGAAGAGATCAGTGGATTCTTTCAATTTCTATTTTAACCTCTGGTTCTAAAACATAAGGGCAGTTTTCCTTGATAATTTCTTGAAAGATGATGTCTAGGCTCTTTTATTTTATCTTGGCTTTCAGATAGTCCAATAATTTTTAAATTCTCTCTCCTGGATCTATTTTCCAGGTCAGTTGTTTTTCCAATGAAATATTTCACATTGTTTTCTAATTTTTCATTCTTTTGGATTTGTTTTACAGTATCTTGATTTCTCATAAAGTCACTAGCTTCCAATTGCTCTATTCTACTTTTTAAGGAAGTATTTTCTTCAGTAAGCTTTTGGACTTCCTTCTCCATTTGGCCAATTTTGCTTTTTAGGGCGTTCTTCTCCTCATTGGCTTTTTGGACCTCTTTTGCCATTTCGGTTAGGCTATTTTTTAAGGTGTTATTTTCTTCACTATTTTTTTGGGTCTCCTTTAGCAAGCTGTTGACTTGTTTTTCATGATTTTCTTGCATCACTCTCAGTTTTTCCTCTACTTCTCTTACTGGTTTCTCAAAATTCCTTTTGAGCTCTTCCAAGGCCTGGAACTGATTCATATTTTTCTTGGAGGCTTTAGATGTAGGAGCTTTGGCTTTGTTGTCTTCTTCTGGTTGTATGTTTTGATCTTCTTTGTCACCGAAGTAAGATAATATAGTCTGACTCTTTTTGCACTGTTTACTCATGATCCTGGCCAATTACTTGAGTGTTAAACTCTTTGTTAAGGTAAAAGTCTGCTTCCAATGTGAAGAGTGTACTGTCCCAAGCTTCAGGGGTTTGTACAGCTGCTTTCAGAGGTACTTCTAGGGACCTGTAAATTTTCAGTTCTTCCAAGGTGGTATGATAAGGGGTAAGGTGTTTCCTCTCTACCACCACAAGAAATTCCACCGCACCAATGCTCCTCCATGCTCCAGGACCGCCCCTCAGAACTGTGACCCAGATCCAAGCACCACTAAAGCAAAAGATTCCTGCCTCAGCCCTGGCAAAGAGATCCCTGCAATCCCCCTCTGTTCAGCCACTTGATTCCCCCTCAGTCTGTGGGCCAGAAGCTCAGGAAAAAGCCACAGCCCCGGGCCATGCTTGAGACTTACAGCTGAGACCTAGCTCCTCTCTCACCACAGTCACAAACTTTTCCCGCTGACCTTCTAAGTTGTCTTTGGCATTCAGGGGTTGAAAAGTCTGGAAATAGCCACAGCTGCTCTCGATTCAGTCCTCTGAGGCCTGCTCCAGGGTCGCTGGGGCCTGCATACCCATGCCGAACTGTGCGCCCACACCAAACTGCACTCCTCTCCCTGCCCGGTGCGATATACCCCTCCAATCAACCATCCAGGCTGTCTTTGGCTGGAAATCTGCTTCATTCTGTCTTTTTATGGGTTCTGCTGCTTTAGAATTTGTTTAGAGCCATTTTTTTAGGTATTTGGAGGGCTTTAGGAGAGAGCTCAAGACAGTCACTGCTTTCCCTCTGCCATCTTGGCTCTGCCCCCCAAGAGATACATTTTTACTAAGGGTGGAATTGTCTAGTGACCTTGGGCAGAGAACTTCCATTGGATATACCTCACTGCTTGGACAATATGGCTTCAGTACCCCATGGTAGCAATATAATATTTGTTTTCTGAGAGTTTTGTTTGAAAGCTAGAACTGTAAAATTAAATGATCATTAACTTCTCATAGTCTGTGGCTAGTAGACTCGATGAACTTTAAAAAAAAATCATACAATAGCAGACTATGTTATCAAAAAATCGGGGAAATAAATTTCCAGCTAAATCATTTATCTTTTCATTCTACTTACCTGGAACATGGCATTTTCCTCCATTTGGCTTTTGAAATGATGTCTAAGCTCAGTAAATGGAAAGTTACCTTCTCCCCACTATTATGGAGATGTTCAAGTTGGGCATTAGATTTTGGGGTCTTTTGAGTTCAGGATATATTAAATTGAAAGTTCCAAGACCTGCGGCCTACTAACTGTGAAATTGACACTACAATGAAAATGATGGAAGGATATATTTTTACTCTATGTTTGTTCAACATATGAACTCTCTTTATGAGACAACCTTGGTGTTTTTTTTTCAGCTTCTTTGCAGATTTCAATACAGTTTACTTTGTTTTTCAAAACATTTTAAGCTCATATCTTTTAAAGGGTGTTTTATAGTTTACTTCATGGGCTGTTTGTTGGAGCAACATCCACAGTTCGTCATAAAGAAAACAAAGGTAAAAATTCATTCAAACTATCACCAGGCAGTTCTGCCAGAAAATGAGTCACTGTGACTGACACCACATGATTAGCTCTAGGTTTCCTCCCAAACAACTAAGGCTAGCTGTCAAAGTACATCCCAAATTTTAATACAAACACCAAGGCCTCCAGAACACTCAGGAAAGATATTTAGTACCTTAACACAGCAGGTCTTACCAGATTGGTGCCTGATGTACATTGTAACGCTGGTAAAACATTTCTTCATCTCCCTCTCCTTCTGATGCTATCTTCTTTGTCTGCTCCTTCCACCACCAGCTAAAGGGCAAAGCCTAGGATTATAGATTTTGATTTGGAAGGAACAATAAAGACCATCAATCTTACAGATGAGGATAGTGAGGCTGAGACAGGTTTAATGACTTGTCCAGGCTGGTACAGCTAGTAAGTCTTTCAATTATGATTTGAACTCAGGCCTTTCTGATCCCATTCAGCTCTCTATGTACTGTTCATGCTTATTGTTATTTATTATCTGTTTATTGTTTAGTAAGTTTACTTTTTGCTCTGATTCCTTTATGATGTTCTTCAGCTTTCCAATCCTTCATTGTGTTTCTCAATCAATTAATCAACGAACAAGTATTCAATAAATATCTCCTGTTTCCCAGCTCAATGTAAGTATTGTTGTAGACATCAAAAACAACATGATAAGGTCAATGTCCTTAAAGTTTCATTCTTCTTGGCTCCAGACTGGAATCCCATACCAAACTGCCCTCCTCTCTCCATGTCCTCTGCTGCTTATACCTTGAAGATGCTATCTTCCTTGCATTACTGAAACCTGTCACATCTTTCATTACTCCAGGGCCAAGCTTTCTGGTAATTCCATGAATATAAATAAACAAATCTTTCACTGATGCTCTCTATTTTCTTTTTCTCCTTTCTTTTCTTTTAACATTGTTCTTATCACTAGCCACCTCCATTGTATTCCCTTCAAATTAAAAAATAAAAAACAAAAGATAAAAACAACCCTGTCTCTTATAACAAGTTAGTACAGTTAAGCAAAACAAATCCACATACATTGGCTGTGTCCAAAAACACCTGTCTTATCCTATACTTATACTACATCACTTCTCTGGAAGAAGTGGATAACGTGCTTCATCATTGGTCCTCTGGAATCATGGTGGCTTATAATTGATCAGATTTCTTAAGCATTTCAAAGTTGCTTTTCTTTAGAATGCTTGAGTCAGAATATAAATTGTTCTCTTGGTTCTACTTACTTAACTCTGTGTTCTTATGGCAAAAAAATTTCATTATATTGTCATTTCATAATTTGTTCAGACACTCCCAAATTGTATAAGAGGCAATCTAATGGAAATCTAGTATAAGCTCTTAGTTCTAGTTCTTCCCTTTCCCTCCCCCACTTAATGTCCCCATCAGGATAACCAGGTTTGTTTTGCTTGCAGTTATTTCCTCTCTGGTATTATTTTCCCTCTTAATTCTGCTCCCCCCTCCACTCCCCATCTCTGCTTGTTTCTCAATTGAGTTTGATGTATTTCTATACCAAAAAAAAAAAATTTATATGTGCTCAAACCTCCTTTGTCTGTTAGTAACGAATGAGGTTCATCTGAATCCTACCCTCTCCTTCCTTCATGTTTGTATATTCTCATGTACCTCAACTATGAAAACTAGCAAGCTCCACCCCCTTCTTCCTCCTTTCTATGCTGCTCTAGTCTTCCTTTTCCTCTTCCCTCCCACCTTAGTGAAAAGCTCAGAGAATTCATCTTAAAATCACACTTTGAGGGGGCACCCCCACATATTTTCTCCACAGTATCATCTATTTTATATAACCAGCATATAATGCAGCAAAATGGCAAGGCAGACTGGGAGGGGAGTTCTACATGGTGAACACAAAGTTCTCTTTTTGATCTGTTCACAAAAAAACAGAAGAATGCCAAACTCATGTGCTAACCTAAGGTGTGTGTATAATGTCATTAGGGGAAGGGAACCCTGATTCAACAAGAATATCTGCAAGGTATTCTGCTTAATATGTGGAGAGAGAGAAGCAGAGACAGAGAGACAAAGACAGACAGTGAGAGAGACACAGACAGACAGAGAGACAGAGACAGAGTGATAGAGAGATCCTACACATTATACATGGGATACATGTATCCTATATATACAAAGTATATGTAGATATCAAATACATATATACACATGTATACATATGTATATGTATATATGTATAGATAAGCATGTATATGTATAATGCATATATATACACATACATACAGATAGATTATCAAGATAATTAGATGATAAAGAGATGATAGAGAAAAAGACACATATAGATACATACATACATATACTGAAAAAAACAGAGAGACAGAAAGAGAGAGATAAGGCAAATATACACATATACATACATCCCTAAGAGAGCTTGTAAGTGGGCTTAGGCACTGGTAATTTTGATGTGTTGCTAAAGAGTGTTGCTTAGTCTCAGGTAATTCCTCCAGTCCTGGGTCCTAGGCACCTGTACAAGTTACGCCTTTCATGGTAGGCAATAGTATACTCTGAAGTCCTCACTCTTCTCCCATCCACAAAAAGGTTAGCTTCTTTAAATGCAGCAGAGAAGTCCAATGTCAGTGAGAATTCACTGAAGCAGTAACATTTATTTTCCCCATCAGGAGCCGTTCCTTGATCACTGCTTCTTTTTAACCCAATAAGAAATGAAACCAGTGGTATCTAGGTCTTGGATACCTTTGCTATGGCTTTTGAAAGCCTAAGACCAGTCCATTCTCAGCTCTGTTTGGAGCCTAGCCCCCAGGACAGCTAAGCTGGACAGAAAATACATCATCTCTAATATAGGGGAATCTCTCCTCACTCTCTCTCTCTCTCTCTCTCTCTCTCTCTCTCTCTCTCTCTCTCTCTC
>NW_020940355.1:1031922-1073942 GCF_900497805.2 Vombatus ursinus | reverse complement strand
CTCTCTCTCTCTCTCTCTCTCTCTCTCTCTCTCTCTCTCTCTCTCTCGTCTCTCACTATTTTTCTACACATATATATATAAAAATACAATACCTTAGAATTTACATTGGCTAACACATTTTATATATTTAATAACTTAGAAGTAAAAACTAAACATTTAGGAAAAAGCTAAAGTATCTCAAGCCTTAGAGAGAAGCTAGGAGTTTAAAGTGGTTACATTTGGCTTCTCTAGAGAGAGAGAGAGGGTTAAAAACATGACATGCAAATTTTTGTAAGTTCATAGTTTGTGTTCCAGTCATCTCATCCTCCCTGATACAAGAATTTCTGCACCACTCCCTCTGGCATGATGCCTGGCACCTCATACTGGTTCCTCTCAGCATTCATTCTGAGTCATTTCCACCCCCCATGGCTCCTCTATTTCATTGTGTTATGTGGGATGACTATTTGATGTGTTTTCTTCCCACAAGATATCTCAACTAAAAGGTAGAGAAGGGGGAGGGGAAGCAAAGGAGAGGAGAGGAGAGGAGGGGAGGAGAGGAGAGGAGAGGAAAGAGCAGGAGAAGGTAAGGGAGAGGAGAGGATGGGAGAGGGTAAGGGAGGGGAGGGGAGAAGATGGGAAGGAAGAGAAGGAGAAGGAATAATGGGAAGGGAGGAGAAGGGAAGGGAGTATCATGGAATAGCGGATAGAAACCTGAAGTCAGAACTGGTTTGAAGTCCTACTTCTGCAACATACTCTGGTATGAACTTATCCTCTCAGTGCTTCCACAAAACTATCTAATGTTATAAACTTCAGTGAAAGATTCAGATCTGCTTTGGAAAAGGAAATCCCTCACCCTCCTTATACTAATGAAATCCCAGACCTGTTCAAGATAATAACAATAACTGCCTACATGTTATGTACATTATATATGTAGATTTGTGAGGACAAAGAGTTTTTAATTGCTATGAAACCTTGAGAAAGTATCCAGAAACTTAATACTGTTTGACATCTCAACCTAGATAGAATCTCAGGCTCAAGAAGCCAACCTCACATTTTCTATGTCTTTTTTCTATTCTCCCATGAGGAAGGGACCAGCTATGATATCCTATGAGATTCTGCTTCATTTAAACCTCTTTAGAACCACTAGCTAGTCAGGTGACATTTGTAACAGTTATGCCATAACAAGTTTAAAGTAGGTGTTAATGAAATTTTCTGAGACCCTGGCAAAAACATAAAGGAAAAGAAAAAAATACAAACTGGTGTTATAAGATATGAAGACAAGAACATGTGCACGTGCACACACATGCCCACACACACACACACACACACACACCAGGTTTCCTTTCTTTGGGAGAAGCAGTGGATTCTTTTGAAAAGTTCTGAGCTATGGCCTTGAATTCTTATTCTTTCACTTCTTGCTCATGACCTGGAGACTCTCTCTGAGCCTCAGTTTCTATATATGTGAAAATGGGAATAATAATCTACCTATCTATTGAAGAGTAGGAAAGTAATTTATTATCACTTTTCATTCTGTCCAAAGAGAAATATCTCATGCCATTTTTCTCCACTAAATGTCAAAGTAAATATCAACATGCAAAAGCACCTTAATGCCTTAAAAGTCTAAGACTCCCCAATCTTTCCTGAAGTTTTGGGAGTTATTAAGCCACTGCTTTACTTAGACCTGGAAGAGAAAGCATGCATGGTACATAACCTTTACTATTGAGTCCCTAAGAAGTCATTGTTTCTTCTGTCAAGTCCCAAAGTTCACTATTTTTACAAAGCTTCTCAGCCTTTCAGATCAGGCCATGAGGAAAATGTCACACTGCTTTCCTGCAAGAATTTTCTATTACTATTAAGTGAAATAATGATCTTGGAAGACGTCAGCCTGGCAGCTCTAGAGACTGAGATGCCCTGATTAAGCAAAGGAGAGGCCAGGACAGGTAGGAGTCAGGCACGCTCCTCGTTACCCAGATCCAGAGCAAAAGAATCTGAGCCCAAGTATAGATTTGCCTCCTGTCCTTTCTGCTGAAGCCTTAGAGCACAGTCCTAATTAGCGCCCACTGTGATGTGCTACTGATGCAGACTTCAACCCAATCTGAGATGGCCAGCCACAGCAGGAAAAGGCTGTTAAGCGGCTTGGACTCTTATTCTCCACTGCCTTAATCAACCCTCAAATCAAAAAGGACTCTGAAGTGATTGCCAGCCTCGCTTTTGCATTGCTTCTCTCCAAACGTTCATAATAGCTCCAAAACACAAGGCTGCTTTTGGTGCCATTATGGCTATTGTGACTGTGCTCTTCCATCCTCTGATGTTTCAGGGTAGCCTGCAGTGAGAAAGGTTTCTAGTTTGGTTACAGACGGATGAAGTTTTGAGCCACAGCAATGCTGGAAGATGTTCTAGCAAACGATATAAGCCTTGGGGCGGCAGGGGTGGGGGTGGAGGACTAAAGTCTCTCTACCCTCCCCAAAATACGGATACTTGAAATATCAATCACTTAATCAAAAATTATGTAAGTGTCATTATGTTCTCGACACTTGTGTCAGGCTCTGGTAACATAGGAACAAAAGTGAAATAACACCCACCCTCAAGGGGATTACATTTTAGTAGGAAAAATAACATGTGCAAATAAGTATGTAGAAAATAAATCAATTAATCACTAAGTATTTGTTTTTTTAATAATTATTTTATTTTTTCCAATTACATGTAAAAACAGTTTTTAACATTCATTTAAAAAAATTTTGAGTTCCAAATTCTTTCCCTCTCTCCCCCCTCCCCTCCCCCATCCCTGAGGTGGTAAGCAATTTACAAAGTATTTTTTTATTTATTTTTATTTATTTGTTTATTTATTTGTACTATGTGCAAAACACTGGTGGGTGTTGATGATACAAAGACAAAAATAAAGCAGTCTTTGCCCTCAAGGGGATTACCTTTTGTTGATGAAGAAAATATATATACTATATATCTACATAGATAGATAGATATAGATACAAAATAAATACCTAGTAATTTCATTTGGGGAGATTCATTCACTAGTAGCTGGCTGAAATTAGATGGGGATGTTTTAAGGAAACTGTCTTCTCTAATCACATGCATGAGTTAAAAAGGATAGTCAAAAACCGATATAGTTAAAGTAATAATAGTTAACATTTATATAAGCACATTAAGTTTTGCAAAGCACTTTGTATATATTATGTCATTTGATGGGCACAACAACTCTGTGAAGGAAGTATTTTCCTGGTTTTTTTGATTCTTTTTCTTGGTGGAGGCACAGGGTGGTAGCTATACTCATAATTTCATCTATGTGGGGAAGTCCTGGTGGAAAAATCCCATCTATTGATACAAATCAGCATCTCATATGATCTTTGTTATTTTACGGAATTTACCAGAGCAACTGAAGTTAAGTGACTTGCTAGTATGTGTCAGATCTTCCTTATTCCAAGGTCAAACCTATATTCAAGATAGCAACCCCTGTGCATCCTTGCCCAGAATGACACTATTACTAAGTGGCATAGGTGTGATTTGAACACAGGTCACAGGTCTTCCCTGGTTCCAATTCCAGCACTTCCCACTATACTACATTGCATGTTTCCCTAATCATTAAATGGTACAGAGTATGCACACATACATGTATACACACATACACATGTATCAACACACACATATACACACAGCCCAGAGATAATAACTCTTTTGGCAGGGGGAGAGAGGTGGCTACCCCTATACCTCATCACTTTAGGAAAACTCCTAATGAGAAAACTCCCTCTACCAATGCATGTCAGTAATTATAAGTTATCTACCATAGGAGTGTATGGGGTATTCAGGGAGGACTAGCAGCTCTGGGGTGAGGTCGGTCAACCCCTTTTCAGGGCTGCTCATCCACCTTTGGTGTCCACCTACCACCCAACTCTCACCTGTTGCTCCAAGAAGCTGTAGCATGCACAGCGGCCACACCCCGGTTTAAACCATCTTAGAGATGGGCTAAGTGAAGTTGAGGAGAACCAACAGATCTCAAACCTATTGGTGAGTCAGTGAGATGTCTACCCCAAGCACGTAATGATTTCCCTCAGCGGAATGAGTAGGTGGCAACAGTTTGTTCCAGTGGCCATAAAGGTGGCTGAAGGAATGCTTAGAGCTTGGTTGGACATCAAAGATGCCAAGGTCATCTACTGCATCCTGGACCATTGCCAGTCATCTTGACTTTTGTCCTGACACTGGACTTCAATGACTCTGGCAGAAAGAGTGAGGCTGATGACTTTGTGCAACTCTGCCTCTCTTAAATCCAATTCACACCCAAGTCAAAGCATCGCCCTGTAATGTCATTGGTCCTCTTCCAAAACAAAGGATAAACACAATCTACCATAATAACGATCAATGTTATTAAATCCAATTTGAATCTTGAATGTCCTGACTCTATCTCTACTGTTATGTTGGGACCTAATGGAAAGGAACTCAGCTACAGTCACATTTCTTTTTGTTGTTGTAAGCAGCACTCCTACAAAGCTGAGGGAAATTAATCCCTTTTCAGTTCCTTTATAATAGTTCACCTAGGGTCTAATATTTAGATATTGGCAGTAGGTGGTCATTCCTTTGTTCCAAAAACTGATAAGTTTTTGTCTTTGGGGAATGGAACTCTGGCACTCCTCATTTTGTGGGATGTCTAATTTGAAGCCAGTTCAAGGTTATGTTTGGAGGAGACACATGTGACTTGAAATGAGAAAGAAGCAACACTTGTAACTAAGAGCTGGGTGGGAGGAAGTACCTGCTTTGGGGATAGGACAGGTTTTTGCAAGTCTGATCATTTTTAAAGGTTAATGAGAATGGTATGACACGGTGATGAAGTCTATGGCAAGACAGCTGTGGAAAGCTCTGTGACATGTCTGAGTGTGTCTGGGGCAGGCAAAGACTCCCACGTGATTTGGTGTGACCTTTCTGGTGGATGCCCAATTCTCCTCTTCAAAGCAGACATTGCATAGTATTCTTGGCACACATAGTAAGCTTCACCAGAACACAGAATTTCAGAGCTGGAAGTGACTTTGGAGACCTTTGAATCCAACTCAGACCTAAATAAGAATCCCTTGTACAATGTCCTTGACAAGTCATTATCCAATAATTGCATGATGGGTTCCAGTGAATGACATCCACTTCTCCCCTACTTGGGGAAAGTTCTAATTCTTAGGAATTTTGAATTAACATCAAACCTAAATTTGCCTCTTGGCAGCTTCTGCCTATTGCTACTTGTCCTCTCCTCTGTGGCCATAATAGAACAAGTCTAGTACATTTTCTATGTGTATGTGACAGTCATTTAGATGCTTGAAGACAGATATCATGCCCTCCCTAAGCCTTTCCTTCCTGCATCTAGGCATCACCAGATTTTTTTTCAATTGGTCTTCATCTGGCATGGTATGAAGGCTCTTCAGCAACCTGGTTGCCCTCCTATAAGTGTTCTCCAGTTAATGAATTCTCTTCCTAAACTACATACACAGAATCGAATTCAAAACTCCAATCTATTCTCACCAGGGCAGAGTTCAATGGCACTATAATCTTATGCCTGGATGTTAGGCCATTTAAAGCAGCTGTTGATTGTATTAGCCTTTTCGCCTGCTACATCAAAGCTGTTGAACACAATGATCTTGTCTTCCATAAAAACAAACCTCTAGATCTCAGTTTCTAAGTCAAGGGGCCTACAAATTGAGGAAATGATACCTTACTTGTCCAGAAGGAGTGGATTTTCACTGCATTGATCCTAGTCACTCCGTTTGTACCATTTATCCATTGCATTATTATGTGAGTACACTATGAGGCAATTTCCCTTTTATGGAACAATGGATCCAATGATTCCATCACAGCCCTTCTCTTTCAGTGGGTCAGGCCACCAACTATGGGATAACATGTAGGAACAACGTGGAAAGGGCTACTCTCCCTTCTTAACTCAGGGCCCTATTCCTTGGCACCAAAGAGGGAGTTGCACAGACTGATAGGTAGCTAGCTGTTCCTCTGAATTCTATCCAGACTCCCTAATGTGCATCCATCCAGTCCTTGGCATGCAGATTCCTTCTGCCCTCAATTTCACTGTCTCATTCCCAGAAAACAAAAGATTGTAGTCTGACCAATTCATCTATTATTCATTAATTTATTCATTATATTATAATTCATGGCGCTCCTGTGGGGTGCCTGGAACTATACCAGGGGCTATGAGATGGAGGTGCACAGCCTAAAAAATACATGGTCTCCCCTCAGGGAGTTTATATTCTATTATAAGCAAAACAGACTATCCTCAGCTAGGCTGTATAAAATATGTTCCTGAAATGATAATGTGTATATCATAGATGAGAGGAAATATGATCACAGTATAGCATATGCTATTCTCTGAATATGACATTATTCTGAAATATACTAATGTAGGTACGCTCTTGAAACATTAAGTCAGTAAAACTCACTCTGTGACTAAAGAAGGGCACAGGAAACCTTCTACAGAAGTATATCCAGATGAACTGCACGTGGTCAAATGCCCAGCATTCATCTCAAAACAGTAAATGCTCTGCCTTCTGGCATGGTTTGGGAAATAGGACCTTCTGCTTTAAAGAGAGTTACCATGCATATCTTGTGAAGAGAGGACACTTGTCATAGCATTGAAGCCTTGAGATCACCAGGGTGTTTATGTCGAGTACTGACAGTGGGCAGAGTGGAAAGGGGACATAGCTGTCAATTTGTTATTCTCTTTTCTCAAAAACAACTGACAGCTATCGGTTTAGCCAAGAGGTCAGCTGTTAAATTCTAATCAAGATCCACTATTAGATTCCAGTCCCCTGACTAGGGATGCTTGCCAAATATGGATTACTATATTGTAACTGATTTGAACAAAATAAAATCCATTTAACTTTAAACTTATCCTGGGTGTGATTTAATCCACCCACCCACCTCAATGATGCAGAAGGCACCTCTGAATCTTGTTGTGCCACATGACAATAATAGGGACTCATATTGGAATGGTACCTAAAGGTCTACAAATTGCTTTCATTGTAATAACTCTGTGAAGTGGGTAACAGAAATATTATTATCCTCATTTTACAAAAGAAGAAACAGAGGCTCTGAAAGGGTGACTCCAAACACAAAGCTGTGTCCAAAATAAGATTTAAACCCAAACAACCTTGCTCCAAAACCAACACTCTTATCAACTGCTATACCTTGCCTCTCTGATGATGAATGCTAGTCCTCACTGCATCATAGATGTACAAAAGTTCCAGTTATAGGAAAGCTTCAGCTAATAGAATATGGGGTGACAGAGAGTTCACTGTTATATTAAAGCCCCTTCATGGTAACTCCAAGTCATTATAATCATAGGCTTTTGAGTCTCAGAAGGAAAGAAAAAATCTGCAATATAGAGATGTGGGTAGAGAAATAAAACTTCTCTGAACTTCTTTCCCTTGGATTCATAGGAAATCAATGGCCTTGATGATAAATTAGAAAATGAAACCTTTTTCCATTGGCTAATTGGAACTGGACAGGCAATGGTTTTAAGTCTGTAAAATCTATGGATTGCTTTTGCGGGGAGAAATCACAAAATAGGATCCATTTTGTGCAGTAGGCTTCATCAATAAGAATGTTGCTAACTATAAATCAAAAATATAGTACTGAATAATAAGATGTAAAATTTAATCAGCTCTTAGTGATGTGCAATGTGAGCTGACAGAAACCAAAAGCAAGATTAGGGTTCGGGGGCCAAAAGGGCAAAAGGAAGATTCCCTAAAGCCCAAGTGAATAAAATATCACTTTCAGTGGGAATATCAGATTGAACAATACATAAAAAGAATCACAGTTTCGTAATCTCAGTCCAGCCAGTTAATCCTATCAGGCATCGGTATTGATTTGCATTTCACATTTAACTTTCTTAGCTTCTGTCAAATTTAATGCATGTTGATGTAGATATTGATTTCCTCAGAAAAAGGAAATTAACAGGACATTGTCCAATTTTGACCTTTACTTAATGATCCATGTATGCATCTAAAGCTCTTCCAAACTTTCTGAGTTACAGAGCTTCAGAGACAATCTTCTGAATTGAAAAAAAAGAAGAAAATCAAACTTTTAATGATTTTAAAATTTCATAATTACTGTAGAGATTGGAATTCAATAGGAACCCAAAAGGAGACAGCCCTACCTCCATTTTCCAAGCAACGAAAATTCTTCAGTGGCTCACAGTATGTGGAAAATGGGATACATCTACTTGTAATTCAAATACCACATTTTACAAGGCCCTGAGGGGAGTTTATTTAATAGAAATCCTGAATAAAACCTCTGGCTGGGTACCTTTGTGTCTAAAAATAAACCCCAGCACGTTTGTTTAAAACCCTGCTACGGGAGGAAGCTCTTTCGTTCATTTCTATTCTCTCTTTCTTTAAAAATCAGTAGCAGGACAATGAAAACAAGTCACATGTGTTTCTGCTTATTGGCTACTTCTTGATTTTTTTTTAACCTTCTTTCTTAAGCATGAGTTTTGTTTAGACTTCTAGACTAGAAGCTTCACTGTCTCTAAAATCAACCCAACAAATGCCTGAATTTTCTGTGTAAATATACCTACAATCCCAGAAAGGAGCAGAGGGCTAAGGCTTGGGATCAGATATTTCACAATGAAGTCAGTTCCCAGAATTACATACAGCAAGGGGTATGTCCAGAAATTCTGTAATGCTGAAATTAGCAGAACAAGAAAAACTCCTCAAAACCCATGGGTTATTTCCCTAAAATATGGATATATTTTTGTTATATTAGAGGTTTGCTTGTAATGATGGGCTATAACAGGATTATGTACAGGATATTGATAAATGGTTTGGACCCAGGCAAGTAAATAGGCCAAAGCCAATTCATCAGGATTGAGGATTTTTTTAAATCCATTTGTATGTCTGTTTTACCCTAAATAAAAGATACACTATGTTTCTTCCTTAACTTTGCTATAACATCATTGTTACGGTCCATTATGGGGGAGAACATTGTAAAGTGTACCTCATTTGAATCAAATCCAGCATAAGAAATATCTAAATTTATATGGAAGACAGGCTCTTAAAAATTAGAGGTGAAAGGGATCTTACAAGATCATTTGAATCAGCTTTTAGATAGATAAGGAAGGTGTTGTTGTTGTAAAAAATAACAGTTATGCAATAATTAAACATTTATAAGGCATTTTTTCTTACAGTACCAGGGAATAGGACACCCAATAGTATATCTATTTTATAGATGATAAATTAATTTGCCAAAATCACACAGTTAATAAGGAAAAGGGTGAGGTAAGTGGTGCAGAGGAGAGAGTGCCACATCTGGAATCAGGAAGACTCATCTTTATGAGTTCAAATCTTACTTCAGACACTTCCTAGCTGTGTGACCCTGAGCAAGTCACTCAACCCTGTTTGACTCCTTTCCTCGCCTGTAAAATGAGCTGGAGAAGGAAATGGCAACTACTCCAGTGTCTTTGCCAATAAAACCCCAAAAGGAGTCACAAAGAGTTGGTCACGACTGAAGTGAATCAACAACAATAACGTAAAAGAAACAAGAACCAACCTCATCCTCCCTCTAAGGCAGTGCTTTTTTGACTGTATATACCATGCTGCTTTAATTAGGGATAAATATTTGACTACTAAAGTATCTGTCAAATTATAAAAGTATCAATAATATATCTCCAAACTAACTCCCATAATTAATTTATAAATTTATAAAAATTTATATATAATAAACATTTATATAAAATTATATTATATGTAACAAATTATATATAAAATTTATAATAAATAAATAAGTTTAAATCTCTAAAATTGGATTCTTACACACTTTTCAAGAGCACAACAAAATCAAAGCATCAGAATATCAATAACATTGTTTTACGTTAAATTTTACACAGGTACACTACTCAACACTTTACAGGGGATCTTGTCTTCTCTGTCTCTCTGTTATCTACTGAGTAAAGTACAAATTTCTTACATTCGCATTTAAGGTCATCTGTAATCTTGTACTATCCTAGGCAGCTAGATAGGGCACTGGGACCAGAGGAAGGAAGACATAAGTTCAAATCTGGCCTCAGACACCTACTAGCTACATGATCCTGGGCAAGTCACTTTGCCTCTGTCTACCTCAGTTTTCTCCGTGGTAAAATAGGAATCATAACAGTGCCTTCCTCACAGAATTGTCATTTGATCAAATGAGATAACATTTGTGAAGAGACAGTGCCTGGCACATAATAGATTCTTAGTAAATGCTTGTTTCCTTCTCTCTATTTCTGGTTTTACATCACAAAATACTCTGCTCTGCATACTCTGTGTTCCATCCAATCAGGTCATTCATGTTTGCCAGACCGACATTTTTGCCTTGTCATAGAATCGTAACTCACACTGCTCCCTATACCTGGCATATTCTTTCTTATCTAATTCTTTGCTCCTTCTCTTCTCCTCCATCCACTCAATTCTCGCCCATCCATTACTAGCCAAGCTCCAATACTACCTCTTCCAAGAAGCCTTCATTGATATCTCTAATCAGTAGAAACCTTTTCCCACTCCAACCCATCTTCTCCAATAAACATATTATGAATTATTTTGTATTATAATCATTGCTTAAAGAAACAGTGTGATGTAATAGAAGAAAGATCTGGTCTCAGGCCCAGGAAGACCTGAGTTTCAGGTCCCTCCCTGACACATGAGCTGTGTGATACTAGATAATTTCACTCAATCTCTTGGGGCTCCAGGCAATTCTCTTAAGCCAAGGGGTCTTCATTTTTTGCATGCCTGTATCATGGACCCCTTGAGGAGTCTGGTGAAGCCTATGAACTCTTTCTCAAAGTAATATTTTTTAATACCAAAAATAAACTGGATTTCAAAAAGGAAAAAGTTATATAAAAATAGTTATCAAAATATTATTTTAAAAAAATACATTCATAGAACCCTGGTTGAGAAGCCCTGTTCTAAGATAATAGATTGCAGATAAGTTGCCCACTTGCACTGGTGTAGGAAGTTTTGTCCCCCAGGACTTCCCTATGTCAATGAAAAGTCCATTCCCTATCCCCTAATTCTTGCATCTATGTTATTACCCTCTACTGAACTATAAGCTTCTATAGAAAAGGTATCATCTCCTATCTAAACTATATCTTCCCAGCCTACTAGAACAGGGGCTTCCAAACACCAAATACTTAGCACAGTTAACCCTTCCACATTGGGACTTTCCCCATTGCAGTTTCGATGTATCATGGGTCGGCATAAGAAATTAAACGTGAATTTTGGGAGTGTTGCTGAAGCTGCCAACACCACTTGAAGGCTAGCAGATGACACAGAAAAAGTTTAGAAACTCAGAAACGCATAAAGTATATGTATAGTATTGTACAATATCAAAATATTTCATCTTTTAATACCATAATAATTCTGACTTCTCTTTGTCTAATTGTGCAAGGGCCTTATACAAAGGAAAGGTCAAACAATTTTATGTGGATTTTCCAGATCACAGGAGTACCTCACCCCTAGCCCCAGAGATGTGGAAGGAATAAATATAAATGTTTGTTAGTTAAATGAATGGATGAATAGTGAATGAATGAGCTTTCAAACCTACAATCTCAACTAATCTTCCCAATAACTCTGTAGGATAGGTTAAAAACAAAAACTATTATTATTCCCATTATATAGATGAGGAAACTGAGGCCCTAAAAAGTTAGTGTCTTGCCTGTAGTCATACAGTGAATAATTAGGGTCATGTAGGAAGGGAAGGCAGATATTCTTATTTTAAGTCAAATTCTCTTGTTTAATATATAAAACAGACATTCTTGCATAGGTGAAGTTGTGCTGTCACAGTTTCTTCCTAGTAATTAAGTTCCAGGAAAGAAAGATTATGCAGTGGATAGAGGTCCATCTTTGAGTCAGAAAAAACTGAGTTCACACTCTGTTTCTAACTCCTATTAGTTTAGTCCTAGAGTCATTGAACAATTATCTCTGTGGCTGAATCTTTATAAGCCTCTTTGGTGATCTCTGTGCATGCGTACATGTGCGTATGTGTGTGTGTGTGTGTGTGTGTGTGTGTGTGTGTGTGTGTGAGAGTGTATGTGTGTGTGTATGTATGAGACTATTGAAGGAAAGTCTTAGAGTCTGTGCTTTGTAACAACAACAATAATGATACACATTTATAAAGCACTTTAAGGTTGGTTAAGTGACTTTCCCACTGTCATCAACCTACAAGTCCTTTGTAATCAGCAAACATGATATGGTGGGATCTTGTATTCTCTCTACCTTTCAGTCAAAACTGTGAAGATAAAGATGGTGAGGTATGATAGAGACAATCATTTAGGAAATCAGACCTATTAACTTTTCATAGTTCATTAGTAACAGTGTTGATTAATCAAACAATAATCTTTCACTAAGTAAATATTATGTGCTTAGCTAAACTGTGCTAAACTTTGTAGTTACAAAGGACAAGCATGAAATAGTCTTTCCTTTCAGGGAGCTTATGTTTTAATTAGGGAGACAATGTTTATATGAATAAATATATAAATATTACAGAGAAAACAATTATAAGACAATTTGGAAAGGAAGGACACTAGCAACTGGGCATTGAGGTCACGTAGGTGGTGATGCTCGATTGAGTTGGGAAGCAAACCAGTGATTTTAAATGAACAGAACGAGGGACAGGTTGAATTCTGGGATAGGGGACAACTAATACAAAGGCACAGAGATGGGAAATGGAGTGTTGTATGTAAGGAGCAACAGTAGACCAGTATGATTAATTCATAGAGTGCATGCAGAGGATTAATATAAAAGGGGCCAGGTTGAGAAAACTTTAAACACCAGACAGAGAAAGTAATACAGGGTGCTTATGCCATATGTGATTCTAGAGGTAACAGGGAGCTGTTAAATTTATTGAATAAGTGAGGGGTTACATGGTAATACTCGTGATTTATGAAAATAATTTTGACTACTTTATGGAAGATGAACTGGAGTAAGGAAAGATTTTAGGAAGAAAGATCAAGTAGGAGGCTAATGCAATAATCCAGGGAAGAGGTGGTAGCTATGAGACTGAGAAAAAAGGAAAATACATGAAAGATGTTATAGACAAAAATGACATGATTTGGCAACTAATTGAATATGTAGGTAAATCATTCTCATAAAGATTTTATATCGATGATGAAGTAAATATATGAGTTGGAAGTTATCGATTTTGTATATTAGATAATTATATTTTCCTTGATTTCTCCCCTGCCATTCTTTTGGCAGCTTGCCCTCCCTGAGATAACTTTTTTTACAAGCTATTTTTTACCACTCTAATTATGAGATCCGTCAATACTTTCAAGATTGTGTTTCTTCCTACACATATTTTCTGTGTGCACTTGTTTTTGTATAATCACTCTTCCAAATTTTATCTTAAGTGATATTTCTACTTCCTTATATAATATGTTGGAGGCTGGGATGTTAGAGTACAAATGCATAATTTCCAATATCATTAATGATGAACATATATAAATATATGTGTGAAACGATATGGGCAAATCTGTTCCATTTTCGATCTATTTGATTTTAAACATTCTTGCTATATTGTATAGCAGTTGGATCACTAAATCATAGAATTTGAGAACTGAAAGGGACCTCAGCTACTATCTAGTCCAGGATTTTTAACTCAGACATCCCTGGATCCCCAAGAGAGCTTGTGGTTAGATTTCAGTAGATCTATGGACTTGGATAAGAAAAAAAAATACATCTTAATTTTCACAAACCTCTAACTAATATTAAGAATTTTCCTCAATTATTAATGCAGTCAAGAAGCATTCTGAGATAGGTTCCATAGGCTTCACTGTCAGTTGGGTCCATGCCAAAAAAAAAAAAAAGATTGAGAACTCCTATTATCCTACTCATTTCCTAGGAAGAGTACACATTGAAACATATCTGATAAGTTGTCAAGACTCTGCTTGAAGACCTCCAAGTAGGAATAACATGCTATTTCTCAAGGCAACTCAATCCCCTCTTAAACAACTCTAATTGTAAGGAGGTGTAAGTGATTTGTTTTATTTGGTTTTCATTTTTGTTTCCTGACATCAGGCCTAAGATAGCTTCTCTACCACTCCCACCTTTTGCTCCTGATTATCCCCTCTTGAACCAAATGGAACAAGTTTGGTAAATCTCTACAGAGAAGTCCTTCCATATCCTGAAAATAGCTATCTTGTCTCCCACTAACTCATCTCTTCTCCAGGCTAAACATGCCCAATTCCTTCACTTAATCTTCGTATGATATGGCTTAAAGGCCCATCATCACCTTAGAAACCCTCCTCTGGATACTCTGCAGATTATCAAAGTCCTTCCTAAACTGTGGTGCCCAGGAGAGGTCTGACAAGGCCAGAGTAAAGTGGGAATATTACCTCCTCATTCCAGGGAGGCTACATTCCTCTTAAAGCACATTAATACCAAATTAGCTTTTATTTTAGCTACAAAAATCACATTCCTAATTCACATTGAGCTTGCACTCTACCAAAATGTCCACATTTCTCCCCAAATAACTGATTCTTCTGCATACTTCCATATCACATCAAGTTTTCTGTGGACTTGCTTTCTCTATTATTCTCATTTGTAGGGTTTTACAAATAAACGAATATACTAAATTATTGTTGTCTTTGGTACCCATACTGAAATACTGGGCAAGGTTTTAAGGATTTTCTATCTAAAGGGATTCCTATGCTGTTTTGGCTTTCCTATTATGCTAATTGCTTAATATAGATTAATTTTTTTCCAGTAAATGGTGATAATCAAGTTTAATATATTTGCTCCTTTCCATTGCCTTTTTTTGTCGGGTGGTGAGGGAGGACATTGACAGCTTATTTGAATAGGTCAGTTTAAAGTTCTTCTAATTATCTACAATGTCACCTTATCTCCATTATTTCCTCTAAATTGACATTGATTTTATGTTTGTTCTGATGGTCTGGTTCTAAGTAGACAGTTGATAGCTGGCAGAGTAGAGAAAATGTCAGGTCTAGAGTCAGGAAGACTCATCTTCCTGAGTTCAAATCCAGCCTCAGAAACGTACTAGCTGTGTGGCCCTGGACAAGTCATTTAATCCTATTTACCTCAGTTTCCTCATCTGTTAAATGAGCAGAAGAAGGAAACGGCAAAATACTCCAGTATTTTTGCCAAGAATTCTCCAAATGAGGGCACAAAGAGGCATTTCTGATTGAAAATGAAGAAAGAAAAAGAAAAATAACAACTTCCTTACTCCATGCCTGATACTCCATCTCCCAAACTGTGCTGAGTCTGTTACTGATTTTGGCAAAGAAAGAAAAACATAAGAAATACCTTCTCTATGAAGTTCTATCCATCCATGGACCCTCTGTTGCTTAGATCAGATTTCTGGCCTATTCACAATAGGACTCTTCTCTTAGCCCATTTTCATTAATATTAGTTTAACATAACAATAATCTGATTGCTATTGCAGACAGTATGCTGGAAGACAAGAGCCTTATAGTCATCTCACAGTTTTTTTAGGACTTCTCTAAATAAATTTCTGTTCGACTTATAATGTATGCAAACCTGAATTCAGGGTTCAACTCCACTCTTTTGTACTTCTTTTTTGTTCAGCTTTGTAAAAACATATGAGGACAGTGCTTTTTGGTCAATAAACTTCAGTCTCTATCCTGGATTCTACATGTCTCTCCATCAATTGTATTTCATTATTTATTTTAAAAAGTAGATAAAAAGAAGAATTTCCTGACAGTGAGATAATACACATTCGAATGGATTATTGAGGGAGGCTATAAAATCCAGAGGTCTAAAAAGAAATCACCAGTTAGTCACAAGCCTGGCATGGTATCAATACAATCCTGCTTCAAGTCAAAGGGGTAAGCTAAATAACAAAACCAGATCTTTTCTACTTCTAAGGCCTTACAATTTTATTTTCAAAATTCATGAAGAATATATAAACGCATTCAGGAATTATGAAATGTAATCATTTTATCTTAAAATAATAATGGTACAGTACAAAGCAACATCATATAGTTAGTTGAGTTCTAGGATTTGAAGTCAAGAAGAGGGGTTCAAATCTGCCTTTTGTACTTGCTAGGTGTATCATCCTGGACAATGTAATATGTTTCAAGCAACTCTCTAGGACTTATCCATTAAGTCAAAGGTGGATAGCAACTTGAGTTGATAGAAAAATCTCCCACATTGGGTTCAAATCCTAGCTCTGCCACTTTGGACAAATCACTTAACTTCTCTAGGCCTCAGTTCTTCATCTATAAAATGAAAGGTTTGTAATAGATGCCCTCTAATGTCCTTTCCAGCTTTAAAAATATGCTCCTATGGTCTTTCTTGTGTTCACCTAATCAAACGTAGTCACAAAGTATTTTACCCCTACACAGAGCTCAGAAAGTGTTACTGACATAACATTTCCATGATGTATATATTATGTGTGCCACACATTTTCAAGAAAAGAAAGGTTTTATTACTTGTAAAAAATAATAAATAGCTAATGCTTTTAATTTTCAAGTCCTTGCATGTAAAAGGTTGGGATTTAAAGAACTGATAAAAATATATCGTATAGATCTTATAATTGGAAGAAATCTGCTGGAATCACATGGGTTATTCTCCAGTGGGGACTGACACCTCCACCTGCTAGAAGGATGGGGAAATTAGGTTCACAACACTAGTATCTATATGACCGTTCTGGTAACTTCATCTCTTAGATGTATCACATAAAGTGTACTGTGGGAAACTACCCTCTTTGTATGTCATCGGCAGAAACTGTATCATTGTCATATGTCAATATATCAAATATCACTGGCAAGAAAATTCCCTCCAGAAAACATGTACCATCTCTTTTTTCTTTTTTTAACTTTGGGGCTTTATGAATCCTTTTATTTATTTATTATTAGTAAATTTATTTATTTTTAGTTTTCATCATTTACTTCCACAAGATTTTGAGTTCCAAATTTTCACTCCATCTTGCCCCTCCCCCCACCCCAAGATGGCATGCATTCTAAATACTCCTTCCCCTAGTCTGCTTTCCCTGCTATCTCTTCCCCTTCTCTTATCCCCTTTCCCTTCTATTTTCCTGTAGGGCAGGATAGATTTTTATACCCCATTTCCTGTATTTCTTATTTCTCAGTTGCATGTGAAAACATTTTTTTAAACGTGTTTTTAAAACTTTGGGTTCCAAATTTTCTCCCTTCCTCCCTCCCCACCCACCCTCATTGAAAAGGCAAGCAACTCAATATAGGTTATACATGTGTAGTCATGCAAAACACCTCCACAGTAGTCATGCTGTGAAAAACTAACTCTATTTCCCTTAATCCTATCCTGACCCCCCATTTATTCTATTCTTTCTTTTGACCCTGTCCCACCTCAAAAGTATTTGCTTCTGATTACCCTCTTTCCCAATCTGCCCTCTTCTCTATCATGTCCCTACTCTCTTGTCCCCTTCCCCTGATATTTTCCTGTAGGGTAAGACAGATTTCCATACCCAATTGAGTGTGTATGTTATTCCCTCCTTAAGTCAAATCCTATGAGAATAAGATTCACTTATTCCCTCTCACCTTCCCCCATTTCCCCTCCACTGTAAGAGCCTTTTCTTTTCTGTTGTTGTGTTTTTATTTTTTGTGGGATAATTTACCCCATTCTACTTCTCCCTTTCTTCTTCTCCTAGTATATTCCTCTCTTACCCCTTAATTTTATTCTCCAGATATGACCCCTTCATTTTCAACTCACCCTGTGCCCTCTATCTATCTATCTATCTATCTATCTATCTATCTATCTATATACATATGTATATATATATACATATATATATACATGTACATATATAATTTTTTCCCCTCCAACTATCCTAATACTGACAAAGGTCTCATGAGTTACAAATATCATCTTTCCATGCAGGAATGTAAACAGTTGAACCTTAATAAGTCTCTTATGATTTTCTCTTTCCTGTTTACCTCTTCATGTTCCACTAGAGTCTTGTATTTGAAAATCAAATTTTCTATTCAACTCTGGTCTTTTCATCAAGAATGCTTGAAAGTCCTCTATTTCACTGAATAACCATTTTTTCCCCTAAAAGATTATACTCAGTTTTGCTGGGTAGGTGATTCTTGATTGTAATCTTATCTCCTTTGCTCTCCAGAATATTATATTCCATGCCCTGCGGTCCCTTAATGTAGAAGCAGCTAAATCTGGTGTTATCCCGATTGTGTTTCCACAATACTTGAATTGTTTCTTTCTGGCTGCTTGTAATATTTTTTTCCTTGACCTGGGAACTCTGGAATTTGGCTACAATATTCCTAGGAGTTTTCCTTTGGGGATCTCTTTCAGGAGGAGATCAGTGGATTCTTTCAATTTCTATTTTGCCCTCTGGTTCTAAAATACCAGGGCAGTTTTGCTTGATAATTTCTTGAAAGATGATGTCTAGGCTCTTTTTTTTTTGATCATGGCTTTCAGATAGTCCAATAATTTTTAAGTTCTATCTCCTGGATCTATTTTCCAGGTCAGTTGTTTTTCCAATGAGATATTTTACATTCTCTTCTATTTTCTCATTCCTTTGGATTAGTGTTATAGTGCCTTGATTTCTCAAATTGTCCTTAGTTTCCAATTTCTCCATTCTAATTTTTAAGGAAGTATTTTCTTCAGTAAGCTTTTGGACTTCCTTTTCCATTTAGCCAATTTTGCTTTTTAGGGCATTCTTCTCCTCATTGGCTTTTTGGACCTCTTTTGCCATTTGGGTTAGGCTATTTTTTAAGGTGTTATTTTCTTCAGTACTTTTTGGGTCTCCTTTAGCAAGCTGCTGACTTGTTTTTCATGATTTTCTTGCATCACTCACATTTCTCTTTCCAGTTTTTCCTCTACTTCTCTTACTTGCTTCTCAAAATCCCTTTTGAGCTCTTCCAAGGCCTGAGACTGATTCATATTTTTCTTGGAGGCTTTGGATGTAGGAGTTTTGACTTTGTTGTCTTCTTCTAGTTGTATGTCTTGATCTTCTTTGTCACCAAAGTAAGATAATATAGTCTGACTCTTTTTGTGCTGCTTTCTCATGATCCCAGCCAATTACTTGAGTTTTAAACTCTTTGTTAAGGTAAAAGTCTGCTTCCAATGTGGAGAATGTACTGTCCCAAGCTTCAGGGGTTTGTACAGCTGCTTTCAGAAGTACTTCTAGGGACCTGTAAATTTTTAGTTCTTCCAAGGTGGTATGATAAGGGGCAGGGTGTTTCCTCTCCATAGCCACAACAAGCTCCACCAGGCCACCACTCCTCCTCCCCCCAGGACTGCCCCTCAGAACTGCAACCCAGATCCAAGCACAGGCAGAGCAAGAGGTTCCTGCCTCAGCACTGGCAGAGAGATCCCTGCAATCCCCCTCTGATTAGCCACTTGATTCTCCCTCAGTCTGTGGGCCAGGAGCTCAGGAAGCAGCCGCTGCCCCAGAGGCCATGGGACTTGCAGCTGAGACCTAGCTCCTCTCTCACCACAGTCACAGACTTTTCCCACCAACCTTCTAAAGTTGTCTTTGGAATTCATGGGTTGAGAAGTCTGGAAACCACCACAGCTGCCTGTGATTCAGCCCTCTGAGGCCTGATCCAGGGTCACTGCGACTTGCGTGCCCACTCCAAACTGCACTCCTCTCCCTGCCCGGCTCAATATACCTTTCTGATCAATCATCCAGGTTGTCTTGGGCAGTAAATTTGTTTCGCTCTGTCTTTTTGTGGGTTCTGCTGCTTTAGAATTTGTTTAGAGTCATTTTTACAAGTATTTGGAGGGGTTTGGGGGACAGCTCAAGCAAGTCACTGCTTTCACTCCGCCATCTTGGCTCCACCAACCATCTCTAACACAAAAAAATAAGTCCTAGAGAGCTTCCTCAGCTACAGAGAGGTTAACTGAATTGTCCATTGTCATATAACTAGTGCAGATCAAAGACAGGACTTAAATCTGGGTCTTCTTAATTTCACATTCAGTATTGTATCCTCCTAGCAAGCTGCTTCTCACTGTTACTCTGTGTGAAAGTTTATTTTTTCTCTTTTGAAAATATAGTAATGAGATTCTAGAAAGCCATTTTGTGGGCAGGGTAAGGAACAATAAAATCTAAATTCATCAGAAGAAACCTGGGTAAAATAAAATCTGACAGAGCTGAAAACTTGAACAAGGAAAGGATTCATTTGGCTCAGTATATGTAAATTATTCCTGCTTTGACCATAGATTGAAATGGAAAAGAGTTAGAAGGCTAGAAGTATGAAATGAGGTATTTATTTTCATACATGGTCAATGTGTCAATTGCACTTGATTATTTGTACTTATTAAAAGAGTTGGTAAGGTCTATTGGTGGGGGAGCAGAGGAAGAGACTTTTTTTTTTCAAGAACAGAACATCTGAGAGCTGGAGGGATCCATCAGATAAAAGAAGCAGGAACTCAATGGGAGGGCCATCCTAAAGCATATGTTTGACCATGTTATGCTTCTAAACTCAAGAAGCTTTAGCGGCTCTTTATTGCCTGTAGGATAAAATGAAAACTCCTCTATTTGAAATTTATAGTCACTCACAATCTACCTTCAACTTGTCATTCCAGACATTAGTATCCCTCAAGTACTTGATATTCTCAACCAAACTAGGCCACTTGCTGTTGTTTATACACATTTCTAGGATCCCAAGCTGAAATTTTGCATATTCTTTTCTCCTAACTGGAATCTTATCTCTCCTCATTCCACCTCTTGTAATCTCCACATTCCATTCAAGGTTCAACTCAGGGGTGACCACCTACATAAGACCTTTCCTTATTCCCCAAGCTTTTAGTACCAAACCTCACTACCCCTCCCCAATTTCTTTGTATATGTGATATACAAAACATATATGTCTGTGTACATATGTACATACATATTTACATGTATATCTACATACAACACATATGTGTTTATATAATACTTATGTGTCTTCCACAGAATGTAAGGTAAAGCCTGTTGCATCTTTGTTTTGTTTCGTTTTATTATCATTATCACTGGCATTTAGCACTATGCCTTGCACATAATAGAAGCTTACTAAATGTTTATTGAGTGAATAAAAGAAGTCTAAGAGGGCATATGAGCTCAAATTATAAAAAAGATATTTATCTGATGGTTCCTTGTTGGAAGAAACCAATCAAGAGTAAATAGACTTTTATATGGATGGTGCCTAACAGGGAAACCACAAGGCTGCTAGTGAGAACAGGCCCAGATATAAGCTTAGAATCATACTTGAAGATGCAGACTTTCACTTAAGACCAGAACCTATCAATAACTAACTATTGAATATGTTGGGACAGAAATGACTCAGGGAAGAGAGTAGAATTAGGTAACTAAAATCATTGAAAGTTCCAGTACAACAAAGAAGGTAACTACAACATCAGTGAAGGATTAGCTAGAGCCCAGGGGAGGTATCTTTGAGGTCCAAAAGAGATGCATTTTGTTCATTGAAGGGTCCCAAAGGGAGAATAGTAATTCCTGAGTCCAAAAGCACAGAGCTGCAAGAGAAGCTAGGGAAGCAAATATAGTCAATTCATGATTATCTTAAATGCAGAGGAATCTTTGTGGGTTAAGTAGTAAAGTCCCTTCTTAGAGGAAATGAAGATAAAAGTCAAGAATCCAAGATGTTTTTTTGATAGTTTTTAAAATAAATGTTAATTTAAAAAAAAAAACTTAGGCTATATTTATGTCTATTTTAAGTACCAAAAAGAAATCCATGTTTTATGAAACCAAGGAACAGGAAGGAGACTTCTTATTTGAGCATCTCCTTTTGTACACTGTAATTTTACCTGAATGCAAGAAGACCAATCAACAGTAATTTATTAAACACTAATTATGGCATTCTGCTAGGCAGAATGTTTCTTATCTACCAAAAAAAGACATATTTCCTGTTAAAAGAGGAAATGTTTCATTCTATTGGGATACCCCATGTGTATATATAAGAATATAAAAAAAAATAAAAGTAGATTTTTTTTGTAGGAGAGGACGGACTAGAAATTAAGAGGATGAAGAAAGATTTTATGGAGGAAGTGGTGCTTAAACCAAGCTTTGAAGAAAACTTGAGACTCTAAAAGATAGTAGCAAAGAAGAAGTACACTCCAGGTATGGGGGACAACCTATGGAAAGGTATGGTCTTGGGAGACAGAGCAATGTATATCAGGGAAAGCAAGGACAGCTTGACTGGATCAGAATGTGAAGGGGAATAAGAATAAAAAGGCAAATTAGAGTCAGGTTGTGAAGGGCTAAATAGGCCAAATAGACAAGTCTGTATTTGATGCTAGAGGTAATGGGGAGCCACTCTGGTTTATCAACCAAAAGTGATTTTGTGAGACCTCTGATTTGGGAAAATGACCTCGGCAGCTACGTGGAGAAAAGAAGGGAAAGGAGAGAGACACGAAGCAGAGGAAATCATCTAGGAAGCCAGTGAAAACAAGAGGTGAAAAAGACCTGAACTAGGGTAAGGACTTCACAATTAAAGAAGAAGGGACAGATAAAAGAGATGTTATAGAGAGAGAAATAATAAAATTGATGTCTAATGCGAGAAAGTAAGGAAGAGTGAGAAATCAAGGATGACTCTAACATGGGCGATTGAATTTGGGCAATTGGAGGCATGATGGCATTCTCAACCAAAATAGGGATAATTATTAAAGGGGTGAAACACAATGACTTCTTTTTTAGACGTTTTGAGTTCTAAATGAGCTCTAAGTGACCAAGAAGTAGTTGTTAAAGAAAACTGGAGCTCAAGAGAGATTAGGGCTAATCTACAATTAAACCTCCTAGAGATAGATAGTAGATGACAAGATAACCAAGTGAGATTGTAAAGTAAAAAAGAGAAGAGGGCCTGGGACATAACCTTAGTGTGTAACTATACTCAGGAGATGGAACTTTGATGATGATCCTAGAATGCAGACTGAAAAGGTGAGGTCAGAAAAAGAGAAGGAGAACTAAGAGAGAGAAATAGCATGAAGGACCAAAGAGCAAATACAATTCAGGAGGAAAGTGTAGTTAGCACTATCAAATGCAGCAGAGAAGGAAACTATGAAGATTAAGATTAATTTGTCATTAGGAGATTATTAGTAACTTTGGAATGAGAAGAAGAAAAATCACATAACAAAAGACTGAGAAATAAATGACAAGAGGAAATGGAGACTAAGAGTAAACAATTTTTAGGTATTTTACTGTGGAAGTCAGGAGAGATTTAGGACAACAACTTGAGATAGCATTGAGTAACATATATAGATATATACACATATGTATATACATGTATGTATATCATATATACACATGCATATATGTGTGTATACATAGACATACATGTATATACATTTTTAATGATGGAAGAAACATGGACATGTTTGTAGTAAGCAAGAAATGATTCAATAGATAGGGAGAGCACAAGGATTAGAACAGGTAAGGATAATTTAGCAGAGAAGATGAGAAGAGATGGGACCATGCTGACATTGGCAGAAAGAGATCTCTTCATCAGAGACAGGAGCAAAGGAGGAGAGAATGGGAAACGATGTCAAAGGATTTTGAGATGAAGATATAGAGACAAAAGATCTCATAGTAAAGGGACTTTATTTTCTTATTAAAGTATGAGGGAGGTGTTTTTGCTGTGTCACCAGAGAAACACAAGAAGAAGGTTGTGAACTTCTTATTAAACATTGAAAGAAATGGTTCCCATACCTCACTAAACAGCTGGTGGTAGAGTTCCTCCACCCCTTTTTAATCAGATACTCCTGGAGCAGCACAAAGCTTGTACCAGTTTAGCTGAGAAAAACCTATGTCCTGACTTTCTACATGGCATAGAGATAAAAGTGTAGGTTGTTGTGATGGATAGAGTAAGTTCTGGCCAAGTACTATGTCTAATACTGACATTCAAAATTTAGAGAACTGTGAAGACCTTAAAAGTAATTAGATGATTCAATGGTTAGAAAATAAGTCCTAGAGGACAAATTCAAGGGACAGGTTATTTAACCTGGGAAGAAGAAGGCTAAATAGTATTTATGTAATAGATTTCATATAGATAAAGGGCCCTTTCCAGCTGTTCTTCATCTCTCCTAAAGAGATTTTTTTTTCCATAAAGAAAGGAAATGTGCTTCCACTGAAGCATAAGGAATTTAGATTAGAAGCTAGAAGAATATCCTAACAATGAGGGCTATTAAAATGGAAAGAGGTTACTAAAGAAATTTGTGGAATCCCTTCTCTGGAGGTTTTTAAAAACGATATTATCTTATCCATGTGAAATAATTAAGCTGAAGTCTGGGGAAGTAGACAAGATGAACTCATAACATCTTTTCCTATCCCAATATTGTCTGATCTTTTAATAATACTTTGTACTTGTGTTGGACTTTATACATTTTTACAAAGTGTTTTCACATTTTTCTTGTTTTATTCCCTCAATAGCCTTGTAAAATAGGACAATCATTTTTTTTTTAAATTTAACAAATAGGGGAACTGAGATACAGACAGATTAAATGACTTGCCCAGGTTACACAGCCAGTTAGGGAAGCTGTATAATGTAATTAAAAACATATTGACTCTGAAGTCTTCTCAAAAGACCTGAGTTTAAGTTAAGGGTCTTCTATTTAATTGCTGTGGAACCGTGGGTAGATTACCTAACATTTCAAAACCTAAGTTTCCTCATCTGTAAAATGGAGATAATAACAACCTGTACTACCAACTTCACACAGTTATTAGAAGGAATAATTTTTTCAAATCTTAGAACTCTATATAAATGTAAGTTACTATGACATGACAGTATGATGGAGCCTAATCTTATTTATTTAAGAATTGTAGAAGCCGAGAAGGCCCAGGCCTGGCCAGTCATTGAGAGAAGTCTCCCCAGGTGCCCCAGGAATAAAATATTAGTAACATCTTCATCATCATTCACATTCATATAATACACTAAGATGTTCAAAGCAATCACACATACTATATCATTTGATCCTACCCTGTGAAGTAGATGTCATTCTTATTTCTATTTTAGAGATGTAGAAACTGATGTTCAGAGAGGTTGTCTTTTCCCAGGGGCACATAGCTATTAAGTGTAAGGGGCTGGATCCAAAATCAGGTGCTTGGAACTGGTTAATGCTCAAGTTCATTGTTCTTTCCATGTCACTGTGCTGCCTCACATCACTGACTATAGTCAGAACAGGGTACTACCAAGGTCAAGGTCAAAGGTTCACTCCTTGTATGGTCTTTAAAAAAAGGAAAATTCTGTGTGGCCAGGTAACTTACTTGTACACACACACACACACACACACACACCCCAACCCAAATAGTCTTCTTATTTCTCAAACCTTACCACTATATTACCCAGTTCTATTTCTGGATTCAAGAAGCTTCCATTGCTATTTTCCAAGTTTCATCCATGCCAGTGTTGAGATAGTTAACAACACAAGCAAATGTCAAGGAATTCCTCAATCCAGAGATGCTAAGAACCCCCTGGAAAGTAATCCTTCTCACCTTGATCCCTTTGACAGGACTTCAACTAATCAAGAGGCAAGGTTAGAAGATAAAATTTTGAATTAGTATCAGTCCTTGGGCAGTTGCTAGATGGCTAACAAGTCTACAGGAAAAAAGGGCAGTTATACAGCCTTAAGGTTGTTTAGTCATGTCTGACTCTTTGTGATCCCATTTAGAGTTTTCTTGGCAAAGATATTGTGGTGGTTTGCATTTCTTTCTCCAGCTCATTTTACAGATGAGAAACTGAGGCAAACAGTGACTTGCCCATGGTCATACAACTAGTAAGTATCTAAGGCTAGATTTGAACTTGTAAAGATTGAACTTGTCTTCCTGATTCCAAGCCCAGTGCTCCATCCACTGCACCACCTAGCTGCCCATTAGATAGAAGATGCTGAGGTAAAATGTTTGATTTGAGATAGTTTGAGCTATCCAGGAATAAAATGGGCTGTCTTGGCCCCATGACTAGATTTATTCAAGGATAGGTTGGATGGTTATTTATTGGGGATGTTGCAGAGAGGATTCTTATTCTGGAATATGTTGGAATATTTGGCCTCTCAGGTCCTGTCCAACTCTGAGATTCTGTGACGCCAAAGGTCAAAATGGCTTACTATACTAATATTTAAGCATAAAGTCTACTGCCATAAAAAAAATCGAGGCTATCTTTTGAGTCCTAATCAATCAATAAACATTTATTAAGCACTTAATATGTGTCAGGCATTCTGCTAAGTGCTAGGGATACAAAGAAAAGCAACATAGTCCCTTTCCTCAAGGAGCTCAAATCTAATACAGGATACAAAATGAAAATAACTATGAATATATGAAATATACAAGGAGACAAAATGAAAATAACTACATATATACAAGATATGTGTATATTATATAAATAAAAGGTAATCTCATAGGGAAGACACTAACTGTTGGGGGCAAGAGAGCAAAACTTGACCCAAAACCAAATGACCAAAGTGACCTGGACCTTTGAAAGGCTTATAAAAGGAAGCAGGAAGCCATAAAAGAAGTAGAAAGCCAGAGTAAGGAAGAGGGCACCAGAAGTTAGCACAAGTGGCTAAATAGAGGAGCCATTGTAAGCAGACTTCTGGCTCAGTGCCAAGGATGGGCGTGATTGGAGCATGAACTATGGACTTGATGAATTCTACATTACTGATCAAGAAATAGCCAAAAAAAAGAGGCAATGGGACTTTTTTTTTCTCTTCCCTTCCCCTCACATCTAGGATGATCTGAATGTTTCACTAATCACTATCATTCATCCCACCTTCCATCTCTCCCTAGTAGACTTAGTGAAAAGCAGCTATTGGTGAGGGGAGGGGGTTGTAAGTCTGGGGCTTTTCCCCTAAATGTTCACTTTTACTTTTAATATTTTTAAATATAACTGTTGGTGAACAACCCCCCAGTCATTATTATTATATTTTTAATGTAGATATTGATAAAAGAGAGAGAGAAACTCCCCTTTTAGAGACAAAAGATTTGTTCTACTGAACTGGACTGGGGACTGATCTGAGAAAATCAAAGTGGAGAACCTTAACACATATGCTGAATACTCCTGAATTTATTCCCTTTATTCATGGAAGCCTAACAATGGCAGTGGGGAGAAAAGGCAAAGCTTTGTAGCCTGAGACTGCTTTGATGACTGGCTCTTCCTCACTTCAACAGAAGTCTTACCTCCTAGGAGAAAGGGAGAAGTGAAAATGAAGACTCCTAGAATGAGGATTCTACTGACCATGTAAAGTTTGCAATTTGACATTTGCCCTCATAACAAGCCAGCTGCCTTATGCATAACTTGATCACAAATTCCCCCAGTGGTGAAACATATATTACATACCTCCCCTTTGTCTGATATAATCTTTTAACCACCAACAACATAACCATATGCTAGCCTGGCTCTCCAGTTTGGCAATTGTGATGGTCAAAGAATTGTGGCTTCCTTCCCTTTGTAATTCTCATAAATCCTCAGGAGATGTAGCCAAAAAGTCAATGCCAGATGGCTCTAGAGATGATGCATGTAACGATTCTGCTGTCATTAAGTCATCCTGGATGGAACACCTTTACTCTGTATCCATATGATACTGCCAACACTCTTCTCTGAATTCTGGACTTTGTATAATAGGTCCCATGACTTCAGTTAGAGTAGGAGTAACATATCTTAACCCAACTCAAGAGTTCCTAGAAAAGATTAACTTGTGGTTTTTAAAAAGAAACAAAAATGAGAATAGGTACAAATAGCACAGCTTTCAGAATATATTCTTGCTTTATTATCAATGCTTGGATAAATCTGAATGAAACCAGATAGATAAGTACTAAGATGTTACCCCACTATTAATTCAGTAGGACTAACTCCTATAATAAAATAAGTTGAATAATGAAAAAAAATTGACAAATCTGGTTGCCCAATCTCCTATCTCTTTGTTTTGGGACATCCTTAGTGTTCTGCACCATTCTTTAAGCTTCACCATTTGTTTATGAGCAATGAGTTGCAATAGTAAGATCTAGGATAAGTTTCTTATTCACAAACTGCTTATACTTCAAGTACGGTAAATTATGAGAAAACTAGAGTGGTTTGGTCATAATCTGTTGGGGGAAAAAAACTTGCTCAAAATTATGATGTGGAAGGAGAGGGGTGAGATGAATGTAAGAATAATTTGAGCCATTTTGAGGAGCCTACCACAATCAAGAAGTTCACTGCCTGTAATGGCTTTGCAAAATCAATATGGATAAATGACTAAGGCATCTTGGTCGTGTCTCATGGAAAAATAAGAGCCTCTGGCACATCATATTGATCAGCCTAAATTGCTATGTTCCTTTATGGAGTTTTTTTCAATAGTAGAAATAATTCCAAGACTTCAATGTTTTCATAGAAAAAGTTTCTGGATATGCAATATATAATATAGCCAAGAAAACTTAATGGTGATGTATAATGACCACTTTATTGAATAAAACTGAAAATTTTCCCACTAAAAAAATTCCTTATGAGCAGTTAACTCATATTTCTGGTTTCAGTGTCTCAGATAGATTCTATATTGGATATACCCTCTACCCCCAAATTAAGACACAAGTCAAAATTTAGTAAATCTGGGGAATCTAAAGAGATAGGGCAGTTACTTGCAGCATATTGCATTACATCAAAATTTTGGGCAGAGGTGGTCCAACATAGTTTTTAGTATCAAGTGGCTCTGGGAATCAACATACATTTTACTTTCTTTGCTTAGAGAGGAAAATGTTTCACCCAGTAGAATGTAAGTTCCTTAAGGGTAAGGATATTTTCATTTTTTGATACTAAGTGCTAAAGAAATGCTTGCTGGTTGATTAATAAGCACTGAGCAAAAGACTACAAAAAGAGCTGCATCTGAGAAAACATGATTGAGGTTAAAGTCAATTCTTGGAAAATAATCCCCAAAGAGATTTATGGCAACCGGAAATTGTAGTGGCTTCAGAGGTAGGTAAGGAATTTCTTAGAAACACAAAATAGTTACTGGAGTAGCAAGCACATGGTGCCACAGTGTCTTTTGTCATTTTCAGACTAAGCAAACTCTAACAATTTGAGGTAAAGCATATTGATATTGATCCGTGAGTATTTCTGAATAGATAAATTCTTCATTGTACTAATGAGTTAAACTCAATGGAATGTTATTGGGGTTTTTTTCCCCAGTAACCAGTTAATTAAATGGCTCAACAATGGTTGACTTGTCCAGCAAAAGAATGATAGAAAAGCCATGTTCCTAGAAATGTGGGTGGCTGTTGGTCTGGGTTGTGCTGGTACATGTTTAAGAACACAACCTGACCAAAATAATAATAATTGTTATTATGATTATTAATTAATAATAATAGTTTCATTAAGAGTTTTCCCAATTCCTTAAATCTAGACAATCAACAGAACAATAATCAAGCCATGACTTGCAGTTATTTGCTAATTTCCAAAGTTTAAATGTTCACAGTGAAAATTGAATAATTGCCTCTTATAAGCCAGACTGCATTTAGTTTGCATTTTGATACAAGTTTGATGTAGGCATTTCATTGATTTGATGTATATTACCTTGGAGAGGGTGAGTGTTAGAAACACTGATTTGGTAGCCTGAGAAGGCGATAATGGACACTGATATATTTTTTTAAGTTCTATTTCTTCAATTACCAAGCATTTTTTCTCCCCTCTCCACCTCTCTTCCAACTGGAAAAAGAAAAAAAAAACCCTTGTAACAAATACACACACTCAAACAAAACACATTCCCACATTGATGGTATCCAAAAATGTGTTTCATTATGCATATTTATAAAGTCCATCACCTCTCATTCACATTTCACTTTTTTACTAGGAGATCTGACGAATTAATATGAGAATGAGCCAATGACAGAAGGGAGAGAGAGAGAGAGAGAGAGAGAGAGAGAGAGAGAGAGAGAGCTGACTGCATGATCACCTGGAATTCTAGAAAGGAGAGTCTCCATGAAGTACTGGCAAATCCCAAAGCAGCAAAAAGCAGTAACTTAAATGAGCAATTATCATTTGATTTTCTATAGTGATATCTCCAATTATCAGATATTGTTAAGTCTGTGCAAGGTCAAATTTTAGAGAGAGACCTTCCTTTAACAAGCATGACAAGGAAATCAAATGTCTACAAACACTGGATATGAGTATTTTCAAAAGGTAGTTTTCTTGTAATTGTTAGGCTCAACATCCCATTGAGTTTTAGTCCAATCCAATCCAAAAAATATGAATTAGAAACCTACTTTACACTATTTACAAAGCACTATATTAGATGCTTGCCTAGGAATTTCAAAGACAAAATAAAAAATGGTCCTTGCCTTCAAGGACCTTAGAATCTAGGAACATATACAATGATTAAACAAGTAAGTACATAAAATATAATTTGAGGAGGGATATAGAGAAGTATAGGAATTAAGAATGGTTTCCCAAAGGAGAGGACATATAAACTGTGCATTGAAGGAAACTGGGGATACTAAAAAGTAATGATAAGGAGGGAGTGCATTCCATGAATGAGGGAAAGTCAAAGATGTAGACAGGAGATGGAATGACCCATACGAGGATTTGCAAATAGGCCAATTGACTAGAATATGGAATTCATAAAAGGATATAATGTATGCCAAGACTGAAAAGGTAGAACTTTAAATATGTAGTTGATGATTTCACATTTTATCATGGAAATTAGATGGAATGACTAAAGTTTTTTGAGCAGGAAGGTATGTGGAAAATGGATTGAAGAGGGGAGGGACTAAAAACTGGGAACACAATTGGTTTAACAAATGCTTGTTGACTTCTAAATATGCTACAAAGTGAATGTCTTTCAAGGATGGATCCACTCAGGTTACTGGATACAATTTAGGATATTTATATGACGTGCAACTTGTTTGATTCCAGCCCCAATCCTACCTCTGCTGGGAAACTGTGGTCAAGCAATATGAATAGCTACAGCTGCCCTTGAGTGTTACTTTAATGGATCTTTATCTGTTCCTTGAAGCGTCCCTTTTTCTTACAGATTGTACACTCCATGTCCTTGCTTCCAATAAAAGCATTGGATAACCTATAGCTTGAGAAGAGTTAGTAGTCTTCAACTACTCTGCACATATGCTGAATGACAGGATCATAGATTCAAGTTTGGAAGTGATTTTAGAGGTCATTCAATACAACTCTTTCTGCAGTGAGCCAGTCAGTCAGCTATTTCTCAAGTATCTGCTACGTACCAAGTATTGGGATAGCCCCTGGGGATGAGGAAAACCAAGGCCCAAAAAGGTTGTGACTTGCCAAAAGCCACCTACATAGTAAATGGTGAACATCAGGTTCATCAACAATCTTGGTCTTGCTTGAAGCAGAGATGGTAAGTTATCCCACGGTACATTGAAAGGGCTCATATCGGGAACACAGCATATTTCTGATCAGGACTAGCTATTTCTTAATTTTAACTTGATGCAACAAACATTCACAAAGCATAATTAAGCCATGGAGCATCAAAAAATTCAAGCCTGGTTAAAAGCTTTTTAGCAAGTGAATACAAGAAGCAAACTGACTTAAATTATTTCAATTAGCAATCTCTTTAAGGACAAGTTGAGCTCAGGATACAGGGTGGAAGTCATATTTAGTTGCCTACTCATAATACTTAAGAATAGATTTATGTTGCCTGCTGTTGTCTAACATTTTTATTGTTATTTTTCTGCTTTGCTTTGCATGTCCCCCCAAGAAGGGTACAAACAGGCAAGGAACAAGCAGACCTTTATTACTGCAAATCTTCTCTTGGCCAGCTACACCCTAAATCATTTTAGTAGGCAAATTCTAGGAGTGCAGATGGACGATAAAACATAACTACTAAACCATAGTGCCTCCTAGCATACTTGCTCAATGCATGTAAATAAGGACTTGGGGGACCCCAAAGACCAGGCATATAAATAGACACTTGGGAATGCTTCTGATTACTAGCATGCCCTGATTTTTAATATTGGCCAGTCTAGAAGTTTGACAGATATGTCCAGCCCTGGGGAACTACCTATTTCATCAGTATCTCCACTGTTCACCCTAAATATACTATATATTTATACTTTTGCATACCTCTGAAACAAATATGTCTTAGAAACAGTACACAGAAAGGTTTTTCTTACTGGACACTTCCAAGCTATTTGCTAAGGTTTTGGGGTTTTTCTTTTTCTCCACAGATAGCCTAAATTTTGAAATGACAAAACAGTTCAACTTCCCTCTTATCTAAGAACAAGTCCATTATGAGAAACTTAAACATGACCCCTGTTTCCTAGCAGCAAGCAATGCTGGTTGGCCTGAAAATACCGCCTTTACTGTTATCATGTTTGTATGTGGAGTTCCAGTGAAATGGAATAATCCTGGCATCGCAAGAAAGAATTCCATCTATAAAGTATTTTATTTTAGGGAATTATCAGTGCCAGGCCTGGATTTAGGTTACATTTTAACAGTGAGGAGGGGAGCTGTTGCCCCAGATGGTGGATGTAAAACGTGCCATAAATTTTAATGAAGCAAATAAGTCACTAATAACCCAACTGCCAATGCTGCTATGTTTTGGGTAAGCCTTAATAAGGCAAAATTAAAAAGAAGCATGTAGCCTTTAAATAAGTGCCTAAGTAGCCTAATATAATTTACTAATTCAGCTATTCACACTCTGATTACACAGCCTCTGGTCATCTGCCCAAGTACAGCTGCTTCATGTAAAAACAAATAAAAAAAAAGTTTATTGTCCACCAGATGTCCCAGGCTGTAATACTTATTGGGAGATTTCGGGTCACCCAAAGTTCAGGCTGATTTCCTAAACGATTTTTTCTTGGACAGCAACACGACCTTGGAAGGGATTCATGTTCCGCCTTTTTAAGACTAGTGTAAGTCTTTCAGTTGTTGGATTCCAATCCTTATAAGGTTAGAGATGAGGTGACGGTCAGAGTAATGTGCTAGGATAGTGGGAAAGTGAATATGGAAACCTTACATGTCTCAGGAAGACCCTGGCTATAGACACTTAAACTTAGGAACAATAACCTTGTACACCAACCCTCACGATTGCCTTCCATAAGTGACAAAAAAACTTCATTTTCTAAGTAGGACAACTGAAGTCCAGAGTGGTTAAGTGACCCATTTAACATCATATAAAATCCAGGGCAGAGCCAGCAATAAAATTCAGGACCCCTAGACTATAGGAGCTACATGATAATAATAGTTCACATGTATATAACACTCTATAGTTACAAAGCACTAAAACCCCTAATGGGATCACGAAGAAATGGACACAACTGAAACAACTCAACAACAACTTTGGGGCAGATAGGTGGTACAGTGGATAGAGTGCTGGGCTTGGAATAAGCAAGACTCATCTTTCTGAGTTTAAATCCTGCCTCAGACACTTACTAGCCTAGTGACCCTGGGCAAGTCACTTAACCCTGTTTGCCTCAGTTTTCTCATCTGTAAAAATGAGCTGGAGGAGGAAATGACAAATGATTTTAGTATCTTTGCCAAGAAAGCCCCAAATGGGATCATGAAGAGTCAAATGACTGAAATGACTCAATAAAAATCATGTATACATGAGAACTTTACAATGATACAATAAAATGGAGGGAGGGGGCAGTGAGAGGGTCTATGACTCCACTCCCTTCAGGAAAATAATTTTGGAATTATGGAAAAGTGAGACACATATTACTGAGCAGGCTTTTCAAGGATCATATAACTAGAACTGAAATTACCTCAGAAGTCTAATTCCTTCATTTACTGATATGGAAATTGAGTTCCATAAATGTTTGAGGAGAAGGAGAAGTATCACACAACACTTTAAGATTTACAAAGCACTTTATATATGTAATCTTGATCCTCCTAACCACTCTGGGAGATATGTGCTACTATTTATTCCCATTTTGTTGATGAGGAAACTGAGGCTGAGAGAGAATAAATGACTTTTGCAGGGTCCTAGAACTAGCTAAACTTCTGAGACAGCATTTGAACTCAAGTTTTCCTGACTCAAAGAGTTAAGTGACTCAAGGTTACGCAGGTGGAAAGTTTCAGAGATGAGATGCTGAGGAACTAATAGTAGTGATAGGTCATGAATCAGTCCACTACCATTTAGTTCTGGAGAGACATTGCTAGCAGGCAATGGCATCTCCCTGAGAAGAAACTCAAAAGTCTCTGGTTCAGAACTAAGGAGGCAGAGGAGTAGATTGATGTGTGCTTCTGATCTCCGATGAAAAAGGATCCCACCACAGATCCAGGGAAGTTGAGACATGTGGAGTCAGGGAAAGTAAAGCCAATTCTGTCTGGCTCATCGCTCACTCCAGCACATGCAACCTTTGGGAGAGACATGAAGATTCTTGAATTCATTAAATCAGTCCCAGTTATCATCAAGTTCATGAATTAAAATCCTTTTACCCCAGTTGTCTTCTGGGAGCTGAGCAGAAAACTGCTTACTGCTTAGCAAACTTGTAGTTGGGTTGAATGGAGTGAGGTCAGGCTATGAGAGGTGCCCATTGCATATGGATTTGATAATAACAAGTTAATCTTTACTTTAATAATTTGATTAAATACTTTTGTAAAATAGTAACATTGATAGAGGTGGTTTGAAAAAGCATACCCAAGAGATATAAAAAGTGGCAGCTGAGTAGTATAATGGATAGCACTCTGGACAGAAAGATCTGAATTAAAATCCTACCTCAAACAAACTACCGACTGTATAAATATGGGTAGTTTTCTCATATGTTTAAAAAGGGGACAATAATAGCACTTATTCCATAGGTTTGTTGTGAAGATCAAATAAAATTATATATTTATATTATATACATATATATACACACATGTATATATACAGAGAGAGAGAGAGAGAGAGAGAAAGCACTTTGCAATCCTTGAAATAATACCTAAATGCTTGTTATTATTGCGGTAATGGTGGTTTGGAATGGCCAACAGGTAGGAACATATGAACCAAACAATTTGATTGGTGGAGGAGAGACTCAAACACTCAGCTCTTGATGCTAATGAAGATGGTCCACCCAAATGGCAGCTGAGTTAAAAGGGTGATTAGGAATCTGTTCCTCTGAGACGCTGACAGAAAAAGAGTCAGTTTAGGTAATGCTCAGAGTGCCCTCAGGTGCTAGATGAGATGGTAGGCATTGGAATATCAAGGAAGACCCTCATCTTAACAAAGAAGCAAATTGAGACTCAGAGATATTAAGAGACTTGACTGAGATCATACAACTGATTTATTGTAGGACCAATATTTATACCAAAATATTTACTAGGCTCAGTGCTCATTCCACTACCTTATCCAGAATAGATAGAAAGTATGTTTGAAAGTGGGCAGTAGATAGAGTGCTGGAACTGGAGTCAGGAAGATCTGAGTTCAAATGTGACCTCAGACATTTACTAGCTATGTGACACTGGGCAAGTCACTTGACCCTGTTAGTCTCAGTTTCCTCACCTGTAAAATGAGCTGGGGAAGGAAATGGCAAACCACTCCAGTATCTTTGCCGAGAAAACCCCAAATGGAATCACAGAGTCAGACACAACTGAAATTGACTGAAGAACAACAACAACATTTGTGAATGCTCTCAGTTCCTATGGTAGAAACTAAGTCATATAACAGAAACATGATCTGCAACCTGGGCCATACCTGAAGCCTGTCCAGAACAAGGCAGTTCACATGAGCTTATGCTTTAGGACATTAGTTGAGGAAGCAATCTGACCTAAAACAGGTATTGCTGAAACTTGTTGAGATGAGAGCCATGACTATAAAATAATAATAATCACTAATTATAATAATAATGAATAATAGTTACATAGTTTTCAAAGCACTTTACATTTGTTATTTTGACACTCATTTTAAAATTTATTTTATTTTTAATTTATGCACTAAAACAACCATTTCCGTAACATAGTATAATAAAAAAGATGATTTCACATGAAACTGAAAATATGTACAATTTGCTATTCCTTTTAAATATACAGCAAAGTTGTCAGGTGAATTTCTTATTTTCCTTTTTATTTTATTTCTTCCCTACCCTCCCCCTGCCCTAGAGATGGCCACCATTAGACACAAATACGTGTGTGTGTGTGTGTGTGTGTGTGTGTGAACTTATTCTCTACATACTTCAATTTATCAGCTCTTTCTTGGGATGCAGATAGTGTCTTTCTTCATGTGTCCTTTATAATTAATTTGGGTAATTATAATAGTCAAAATGCTGCACTCACTCAAAGTCATCCTTAAACCAATAATACTGTTAATGTATACGATGTTCTCTTGGTTCTGTTTATTTTACTCTTCATTATTTTGTGCAAGTCTTTCCACGTTTTCCTAAGATCAATGAACTCATTAATTTTTTTCATTTTTTTATTAATCTATGTTGATTTATCAATAATCACTTCCATAAGCTTTTGAGTTTTAAATTTTTCTCCCTCTCCCTCCCCAAGGTGGAGTGCAATCTGATATAGGCTCTACATATGCATTCCTATTAAACATATTTTCAAATTAGTCATGTTGTAAATAAGAATTAGAACCAATAGGAGGAATAACCAGAAAAAGGAAACAAAACACAACAGAATTGCCCAAAGGGCTGTAAAAATATGCATACCCTTTGACCCAGCAATAGCACTTCTAGGACTATATCCCAAAGAGATTGTACAAAAGGGAAAAGGACCTACATGTACAAAAATATTCAGAGCAGCTCTTTTTGTGGTGGCAAAGAATTGGAAATTGAGAGGATGCCCATCAATTGGGGAATGGCTGAGCAAGTTGTGGTATATGAATGTGATGGAATACTATTGTGCTATAAGAAATGATGAACAGGCTGACTTCAGAAAAACCTGGAAAGACTTGTATGGTCTGATGCTGAGTGAAGTGAACAGAACCAAGAGAACATTGTACACAATAACAGCCACGTTGTGTGATGACTAATATTGATAAACTTAACCCTTCCTGGCAATACAAGGATCTAAGACATCTCCAGAGGCCTTGTGATGGAAAATGCTATCCACATCCAAAGAAAAAACTATGGAAGTCAACTTGCTATTTTTTTCTCTTCTGTTGAGTTTTCTCTTTCTGTTTCCTCTTTCTGATGGTTCCTCCTTTTGGTTTTAATTTTTACTTACAACATCACTAATATGAAAATATGTTTCATATGAATGTAAATGTATAGCCTATATCAGATTGTGCACCGTCTTGGGGAGGGTGGTGGGGAGGAAGGGGGAGAAAAATTTTAAACTCAAAAGCATATAAAAGTGATTAATGATAAATCAAAATAAATTAATAAAAAAGATTTTAAAAAGAGATAAAAAATACAACAGAAGAAAAAAAATAGCAAATAGTATGCTTCAATCTGCATTCAAACTCCATAGTTCTTTCTTTGGATGTGCATAGCATTTTCCATCATGAGGCCTTTGGAAATTTCTTAGATCCTCCCATTGCTGAGAAGGGCTAAGTATATCAAGGTTAGTCACTGCACAACGTGGCTGTTACTGTGTACAACATTCTCTTGGTTCTGCTCATTTCACTCAGCGTCAGTCCATACAAGTCTTTCCAGGTTTTTCTGAACTCCACCTGCTCATCATTTCTTATAGCACAATAGTATTCCATCACATTCATATACCACAACTTGTTCAGCCATTCCCCAATTGATGGTTATCCCTTCAATTTCCAGTTTTTTGCCACCACAAAAAGAGCTGTTATAAATATTTTAGTACATGTGGGTCCTTTTCCCATGTATATGATGTCTTTGGGATATAGCCCTACAAGTGCTATTGCTGGGTCAAAGGTTATGCACATTTTTATAGCCTTTTGGGTGTAGTTCCAAATTGTTCTGCAGCATGGTTGGATCATTTCACAACTCCACCAACAATGCATTTGTGTTCCAATTTTCCCACATCTTCTCCAACATTTATCATTTTCCTGTTTTGTCATGTTGGCCCATCTGATAAGTGTGATGTAGTACCTCAGAGTTGTTTTAATTTGCATTTCTCTAATCAATAGTGATTTAGAGCATTTTTTCATATGACTATGGATGGCTTTAATTTTTTCACTTGTAAACTGCCTGTTCATATCCTTTGACCATTTATCAATAGGGGAATGACTTGTATTCTTATAAATTTGATTTAATTCTCTATGTATTTTAGAAATGAGACCCTTATCAGAGACACTGGTTGTAAAAATTCTTTCCCAGTTTTCTACTTCCCTTTAAATCTTGGTTGTTTTGGCTTTGTTTGTGCAAAAACTTTTCAATTTAATGTAATCAAAATTATCCATTTTGTATTTCATAATGTTCTCTGTCTCCTGTTTGGTCATGAATTCTTCTGTTCTCCATATATCTGACAGGTAAACTATTCCTTGCTCTCCCAGTTTGCTTATAGTATCAGCCTTTATATCTAAATCAGGAACCCATTTTGACTTTATTTTGATATATGGTGTGAGATTTTGGCCTATGCCTAGTTTCTGCCATGCTCTTTTCCAGTTTTCCCAATAGTTTTTGTCAAATAGTGTAAACTCATCATTTCTTATAGCACAATAGTATTCCATCACAATCATGTACCATAACTTGTTCAGCTATCCCCTAATTGATGGGCATCCCTCCAATTTCCAGTTCTTTGCCACCACAAAGAGAGCTGCTATAAACATTTTTAAACATATAGGTCCTTTTCCTATGTAGAATCCCCTTTTCCCCAATCATCTTTGGAAATAGACATAGTAGTGGTATTGATGAGTCAAAGGGTATAGATAATTTAATAACTCTTTGGGCATAATTCCAGATTGCTCTCCAAAATATTTGGATCAGTTCACAATTCCACCAACAATGAATCTTCATAACAACCCTGGAAGTTAGTGCTATTACAATTTCCATTTTAAAGAGGAGGAAATTGAGACTGAAAGAGGTTGTGTTACTTACTCAGAGTCACACAGTTAGTGTCCAAGGCAGAATTGGACTCAGGTCTGCCTGAGACAATATTGATTTTATGTAAAAAATCCAAAAGACTTAGATATGGAGAGGCTCTTCTCACATATGATTGAAAACATATATTTAAAACCAAGATCTAGCATTGTTTACCATGGAGAATCATTAAAAATTTCCTAGTACAGGCAAGAATAAAGTACAAGCCAAGAGAATGAAATTAAAAGTCTAATCACTGGTAAAGTTGAGACAAAAGTATCCTTATTTACACAAGATGTGAGGGTGTCCTTAGATAACTTGAGAATCAGTAAAGAAAGTAACCAGGATGATTAATAGATATTAATAATATAACCTAGTAACAGGATATAAAATGTCAGCTTTTTCTTTATTATTAAAAATGGGAAGAATGAAAAAGGAGAAATTTAGTTCAAAATAATTTTAAGATATATAAAATAACTGGAAGTTACCATACCAAGCTACTTATAAAACATATTAATATAATTTAGAAATACTCCTCACAGAAAAAGAGATAAATTATTTGAAAATACTTATTGCTCATGGTTGAGACTTATCTATATACTACAAATTACAACAGTATGTAAATTAATTGAAATATTTATTGACCTACTAAAATTACTAAGGGAAAAAATCTTCAATCTAGATGAAATAATAAAAAAAATCAGTTGGAAGAATAAAAGGTTCAGAATCATGAGGAAAATAATAAGAACGAAGAAGACATTGGAGCACCAGATCTCAAACTATATTATACAACAGTAGTCATAAGAGACTGATTTGTATTTAAATTTAAAAAAAACATAAAAAATAGAACATCTGAATAAACTAGATAAGCAGGAAGTGGAAATCAGATTATTTGTCCATATTTTGCTTCTGCCTTCTCTGCTAAGGACAACTATCTTTGGTCAGGAATAAACAAAAATGGCTAATAGAGAATCAATATCAAAACAAATGGTGAAATAGCAAGATAGTGCCACACAAGCTACATGTTTAATTATTAAAATAACTCAAAGATGTGATTATTTGCCAATGATCTTTGAAAGATCATGAAAAATAGAATGGTTACTACATGTTGTAAATGTTTTCTCACTTTTCTCAAAAGGGAAAAAAAATTGGAGTCTTCAAACTATAGAATAGTGGGTGTGACTCTGGCAAAATTCTAGAACATAATAATAAAGTATCTAATGAATATCTAAAAATGGCTGCAATTATTACAATGTGCCAGTGTTTATGTCAGCTTAACTTTAATTTCTTTCTTGCCATGGTTACTTAGATGAATAGATCAGGAGAGTGCTGTGGGTACAGTTTACTTAGATTTTCTCAAAGAATAACAAACTATTTCATGCTTCTCTTGTGGAAAAGAGGGAGTGATATGAGCTAGACAATGGTACAGCTAGGTAGATTCAGAACTAGTTGAAGGAGTCAACCCAATTATCAATGTTTCAAAGTCTAATAGAAGAGAATTATCCAGAAGAGTGCCCTAGAGATCTATCATTAATAAATTAATATATATTTATTAAGCACCCACTATGTGCCAAGTGCTGTGCTAAGCACTGGGGATACAAAAAGAGGCAAAAGAAAATCCCTGTTGTTAAGGAGCTTACAATCTATTAATTATTTGATTAAAGGCGTAGATAGCACGCTTGTGAAATTTTTGGATGGCAACAAAGCTGAAGAGGATTGCTAACACAGTACCATAGAGCCTGGATCCAAAACTCATTACAATTCGATTGATCAAGCATTTATTAAGCACCTACTGTGTGTGCAAGGCATGGTGGTAAATGAGGGGGAAGGGGGGAGAGTAAAGACAAAAAACAAAACTGCCCTTGCCCTCAAGGAGCTTTTATTCTGTTGATATGGCAAAACCTATGGACAGATGAATGAATACAAAGTCTATACAAAATCAATGCAAAATCATTTTCTGTGATGGAGCACATTTACAATTGGGGGTGGGGAGAGGAATGGATCAAAAAAGTTCTCTTGTAGGAAGTAACATCTGAGCCAAGCCTTGAAGGGAGTTAGGGACTCCAAATGGCAGAGGAGATGAGGGAGAGTATTCTAAACGTGGAAGAGTTTGTTAAACGAAGAGCCAAGAAATGGAACATGTGTACAGGAAGCAACAAGTGGACCAATATGCTTTAGAATATAGGCTAAGTGAAGGGGAATAATATGAAATAAGCATACAAAAACAGGTGAGTGCCAGGTACTTGAATTTCCAAATGGAGAAATTCGTATTTTACCCTGGAGGACAACGAAGGAAGCTGGCAAAGGTTCTTCGGAAAGGGAGAAATGCACTCTAGCATCTGTTTAAGGGATATTGATATGGCAGTAGAATAGAGAAGGAATCAGAAAGCAGAGCAAATAGGACCAATTAGGAGACAATAATTGAGGAAAGAAATGATGGCTCTGTGAGTGGAGAGAGAAAGTAAATTCAGATGTGATTGTAGAGTGAACAAGTATTGCAACTAATCAGATATGGAGGATGAGGAAGAGTGAAGTGTTAAGGATGCTCCCAAGTTTGTTCATGTGAATGATGGGAAGGAGAGTCATGTCTCGATAGAAATAAGGATGTTAAGAAGAAGAGTTGTTTAGGAAAAAAATAAAACAATAGCCTGCTTTGGACATATTGGTTCTTAGATGCCTATATGGGAGTCACTGGTAGAGATATCTAGCAAGTTGAAAAAGAGAGAGAGCAGAGAGAGGCAGAAACAGAGACAGAGAGACAAAGAGAGAGATAGCGAGAGAGAGTATATATGTGTTATATGTCTATATCTATATCTCTATATATGTGTATATATACATGTGTCATATACAAATATGTGTGTATATACATGGTGCCATATACAAATATGTGTATATGCATGTGTCATATACAAATATGTGTATATATATGTGTGTCATATACAAATATGTGTATATATACATGCGTGTCATATACAAATATATGTACATATACATACATGCAAATACATGTGTGTGTGTATCTTGGAAGACTAGAACATTAGATTGAACTGGCCCCCCCGAGAGAAATCAGAGCATCACACCCAATTGACTTTAATTGAGAGCGCGTTTATTTGAGCCGGCCGGCGACGGACCCCAGGCGTGCATCCCAGGGGCCGTCCCACCGAGGGTTTCATCTGAGATATTTATACTGTCCGGTTACAAAACAGGGTCCGGTGGGGTGCCGGGAAGGGAACAGGGTCCGGTGGGGT
>NW_020940355.1:1024233-1031912 GCF_900497805.2 Vombatus ursinus | reverse complement strand
ACAGGATGTTGCACCCCACCCTTGAGGATTTCACCCAGGGTGTTGTAGCAGCCAGGGGAAGCTGAGCCAGAGGCCCCGGGGCGTGGTGCCCCTGGGTCCCTAACGGAGGGTCTATCACAAGATACTCTATTAACGTAAAATAGGGAATAATGTAAAGTCTTACACCTGAGCTCAAAAAATAAATTTCCCATGTAAAATAGGGTGGGGAGGGGGCATTGTCTAGACTGATGATCTCAAATTCAAAGACAAACTTCCTATTGACTTAGAAAACCACAACTTAACATAATCTTTGTTTCTTTATACTTTTCTTTATTTTGTTAAACACTTCCCAATTACAGTTTAATCTGGTTTGGGCCACTGAAGAGTTCTGCAGCCAGAGGCTGTGAATTTGACACCTCTGAACATCAGACATCACTTTTTCTAGGGGAAGGGGGGTTCTTGAGGTTTTAGCAAAATGAAAGCTGATAAGTAAAATTTTTGTTCAGCATTGTCCAACTCTTTGTGATGGATGCCATTTGGGGTTTTCTTGGCAAAGATAGTAGTGTGGCAAAGATAGATCATTTTACAGATGAGGAAACTGAGACAAACAAGGTTAAATGACTTGCCAAGGTCTGAGGCTAGATTTCAACTTAGATCTTCCTGACTCCAGGCCCAGTGCTCTATCCACAGTACCACCTAGATGCCCCTATGAGTAAACAGTATGATGTGCCAAGTTTAAAATAAAAAGTTAATGTTATTTTGGGTTTCATTTAGAGAGAAGTAGCATTCCATACTAGGAAAAAGAGACCCATTGTATTCTGCCCTAATCAGATGACACATGGAATGTTGTGTTACTGTGCTTAAACTTTTGCAACTCCCTCTTCAGAGGGTCAGTGGTAAGTTAGGGAGCATCCAGAAAAGGATAAACAGGATGCCAAAGAGTTTTTGTCCACTTGATATTGTATGAGAATGAGTTAAAGGAACTGAGGATGTTTACTTTGGAGAAGAGAAGACTTTGTTGGGGCATGAGAGTTCCTTCTAAGTATTTAAAGGGCTATCGGAAAGATTAGATTTATTCTACTTAGTCTGAGAAGGCAGGCAAAACTAGAAGCATGAGGTAGAAGCTGGGAAAAGACAAATTTGGGTTCATTCAAGCAAATGTTTCCTAACAAATAGAGCTATTTAGGTGGAAGAAACTGCTCTAGGAGGTGGTGGATTCTCCCTTCACCTCCAACGTTAATTGGAGTTGAGTTAACCATAGGACAGAGGGTTCAGGTATGAGTTAATCCAGTTGACCTCTGGGGTCCCCTGCAACAGTATAATGTTGTAAAAAGAGGTTAAGAAGAAAAGGCCAGAAAGCACATCTGCTCTGTTTTAGTGGCACTGCTATCTAGCTTACATAGAAGAAAAAAAGTTTACTTCTAATACAGGATAGTGGGATAAAATCATTTGGTAAATTGTCATCAATTTTCATTCTTCTTTGTATTTATGAACCCCGGTCTAGGAAAGATGAATCATTCCCACTGCTCATTCCTTTCCTTCTATTGAGAAGGACTCAACACGACTTTCAAATCATGCAAATACTCACACATCCAGAAATTCAGGGCCTGAAATAAAGCCCAACAACAGACAAATAAGACTGATAAGAAAAATATAAACCATATGCCATAGGACTGGTACTGTGGTATGACAATCTTCTCCAAGAAACACAGTTGTTCTGCCACTCTTTTTATTTTTCCCTTTGCTAATTTTACACTTTTATTTTATATATTTTAATAATAGTAGAATAGGAAAAAAGATGTACATAAAACTGTGAATCTATTAGGTACAACTTGCTATTCCTTTCAAATATGTAATAAGTTGCCATGCAACTTTCTTTTTTTTCCCCTTTTTGCTTCCTCCTCCTCCCCACCCCCGCCCTAGAGATGGCTACCATTAGACAAAAATACGTTTGTATACATATATATGTAAAACCATTTTATACACACACATATGTATATATATAATGTATATATGTATATGTGTGTGTGTGTGTGTGTATATATATATATATATAAAACCATTCTATACAGACTTCTGTTTGACTATCTGCCATTCCTCCATATAGGAAAATATGAGAAAAATTACAAGTTGGTAAACTTTTTGTAGGCCATCCTCAAACTTATTTAGAACCTTACTATAAGTCCCCATTTTACGTCCTAATTTTTTTTCTTTTAATAATGGCATAGTGCATAGAGCATCAGGCCTGTAGTCAGGAACACCTGAATTTAAATATGGCCTCAGATACTTATTAGTTGTATGACCCTAGGCAAGCCACTTAACTTCCCTTTGCCTCAGTTTCTTTATATGTAAAATGAGGCTAATAATAGCACCTACCTCTCAGGGTTGTTGTGGGGTTAAAGTGAAATAATAATTATACAAGTGCTTGGCACAGCATATGCCACCTAGTCAGTACTATATAAACATTACCTATCATCATTATTACAATTATTAAGAGCACAGGCATATCTTTTTTATTCTATTAATATTTAGAAAATAAAGGGGAAAATATACCTTTTCTAAAAAATGTATTATTATTTTGATAAAAACACAGTATGCTCACAACTTTCTGATTTGTTTAATTTCAAACAAGACTATGGTGGAGCAAAAGACAACAAAAAATGAAAAAGCTTCCATTGAATTTTAAAATATAAATATTACTTTTAAAAAGGTATTTTGAAATATTTCTAACATATTTCTCCTCTTGAAGATGTGAAACTCCCAAATGATTTTAATGAGATTTCATGACCTTGTCTAAAAATAATAACAATGGCTAGCTACACTGTTCTAAGTACTTTACAATTTGTATCTCATTCAATCCTCACAACAACCCTAAGAGGTAGGTGCTATTATTGTTCCCATTTTAGAGAAGAGGGAACTGAGGCAAACAGAGGTTAAGTGACTTGCCTAGGGTCATACAGCTAGTAAATGTCTGAGGCCAGATTTGAACTCAGGTCTTCCTGACCCCAGACCCAGAGCTGTCTCTACTGTGTCACCTAGATGCCTATATATAACAATAATAAAAACACACTATACTGGTGAAGTGTACTAATAATAACATCAGAACTCCTAAATTGAATAAATATCAGATATTTTAGAGCTAAAAGATTTAACGAATAGATGACCTAATTTTGAATATGGATGCAGATGAAGAACCTCAAGAAGGGTGAGCAGGTGATGCCTCAAAGAGATGCAGGGTCTTACACCTGCCCATTAGACATGTGGTGTTTAATTAGTCATGAGCGATCATTTTGTGGTTGTTGTTGTTCGGTTTTGACACAAATGGGGAAGAAGTCTTTTCAGCCTCTTTTTATCAGTGGTGCCCCAAAGCCAAGGCAGGTGTCTGTGGGATTAGACATAATTACAAAGAGAAAAAGAGAGAGGAAGGAGAGAGAGAAGATAACAACCCCCAGCGGAGCTGGAATTTGAGAGCTGGGAGCAGGTGCAGCAAGAAGGCCCATGTATCCAACTCATTTACTCTGAGATGTCATGCAAAGGCCCCAATATTAGTCTTTTCAACTGGGAGCGATGCTGGCAGCATGCAGCCCCTCAGCACAAAGACCAGCCCAGTTTGTGTAATGCCGGGCTGGCAGTCCCCAGCACCATGGCGACCGGGGCAACCTGGCCCTGATGCCCTCCTCCATGCCTTTGTCAATTGGCAGTAATAGGAAACAGAGTGTTGCTTCTTACCACTGTGCAGACAAACACATAACAACCCCCCTTTCAGCTTAGCCTCATGAATTAACAATTACTGTATTACGTGGGAAGAGGGCCTCAAGAGAAAAAGGTACCACAACTAAAATTTTATGTTTTTAAAATTGTCCCTTCATTTTGTTTTTCAATTAGGATTGGCCTCTTTGGTTAGTGTATTCCCACAGGAAAGAGAGTAGTCGTTAGACTTGGGGGCAAATGTTATCATCTCTTAGAAAAGTAGTTTGCTTTCCACGCATGAAAAGACTAATCCATGGTTGGAACAGAGGTGGGTGGGGATACAGAGCATCCTGACAAAAGTATAGATAAAGCAATCTCTCTCTCTCTCTCTCTCTTTCTCCCTCCCTCCTCCCTCTCTCCCTTCTCTTTCCTCTCTCTTTTCTCCCTTTCTTCTTTCTCTATACTCTCCTCTTCTCTTTCTCTTTCTTTTTCTTTCTCTCTTTTTTCCCATCTCTTTCTCTCTATCTGACTGCCTTTCTCCATCCCTCACTCCTCTCTATCTCCCTCACCCCTTCCCTTACTTCCAATAGCAAAGACACCTGGACTATACAAAAGGCCCCTACACTCTAGAAATCTCACCCACCCACTGAGTACATGTGATTTTGCTCTCTGCCAGCCAATCTGACACTGCCTTGATTCGAATCTCTGTTACTGCTACCTTCCTATGGCTTATAAAATCAAGCCCCGATTTATTTAGCTGTTCTCGTCATTGTCTAGTGGTTACAGAATGGGACAAAGGACTTAGAAGACAAGCCTAGATGATCTATAAGGTTCCATTCAGCCCAGATACATTTTGAATCTATGATTTTGAGTTGAGGCAATGTCATTGACTTTGCCTTGTGACCTAGAGCTTTCCGTACTCAACAAATGAAATGCCATAATGAGGTCTCCAAATAAGACTCTGATGAGTCCTAAATAAAAGTATCCCTTGAACCCAGGCAGAAAAAGGAAGCTGTGTTTTCAAAAGGAAGTTAAGAAATTCTTTCTGACCTTGAAGAAAAATCCAAATATCGAGATTTCAATTTAGGAAGTTAAAGAAGGGGAGAATAGACATCTAGCCCACCCCCACCACTAGCACATCCCAAAGTACCTTCAGTACTTACAGCTGAACATCAAAGTGTGATATGAATTTCTGAAAGGAGAAAAAAGTCTTCCTACTTTTTTTTCTCTCCTAGCATATCAACCAGGAGAAGTGAAAAGTACGATCTGTTATTTTTGATGCGCTAGATTATAGAATGACCTTATGAACTATGCCTCTCATCACACATTCACATGATGGTACAGAGGCACACATTTCCTCCCCACACAGAAAATCAGAATGTATTAGCAAAATGCATAGATGCTGAGCTTTCCTCCATGTTGTACGGTGCCTCATTGCTCTTAAGCCCAAGGATACTTCCAATAGTAGTACCAATTGTTAATCCATTGCTTTCTTAACAGTCAGGAGGCTCATTTTGTCTGCACTTCTGAAAAAGTCAATTCAGTGACCCACTTTCTGTTCATGTCTGCCTAATGCATATACAATATTGTAGTAATAATAATAATAATAATAGCTAGCATTAATAGTATTCTTGAGGTTTGCAAAGTGCTTTATCACTATTATTTCACTTTATCCTTATAAAAACCCTCAAGGTAGGTGCTGTAATCAACTTTTTACAAATAAAAAAGTGATATTGAGATAAGTTAAATGACTTACCAGGGTCACACAGCTAACAAGTGTCTGAGGCTAAATTTGAACGCAGGTCTTCCTAATTCCAGGTTTAGTTCTCTATCCATAGTGCTATCCAGTTGTCTCATAGGATGCCCTTCAAAGAAGAAAGGAGCTGTGATGGAAAGCCCTTCTCTTCTTCCTCTTTCTGAGAATTATGTTCTAGCTCTTTGTAATTTTGTTGCAGACATGATTTAATTGGTGTAGGAAAGACTAAGTGAGAGGACCCTCTCTACCAATGCTGATCAACCATTTCTCTGTTATTTAGTCTTAGAGACGTTCTTAGAGACACTGAGAAACTATGGAACTTTACACTGTCAGTATATGTCAGAAGTAAGAATAAAAGTTGGGTCTTCCTAACTCCTGAGACCAGGCTTCTATCCAGCAAGTTATACTTCTTCTCAGGGAAGAGCTATGTCATTTACTTCTCTCAAATACCCATGTGGCTACTAGAAAGACTAATCCTTAATACTAACGAAAACAACAGGTGAACAAGCAGAGTTCCACAATAAAGGATAGCCATCTTTAGCTGCTGGGTAGCAAATAATTCAAATAAGCTGAATAGGAGAGAGAAAAAATATGTTAGAGCATGAGGGGAGGACTTTCAGAGATCCAAAGCCATAGACACCTTTAAGAGGAGCAGAAGCTCAATAAAAGATGTCCTGCAATGCACAGGAGAAATATATGGGATCCAGAAAGTGGAGTATCTTACTCACCCAGAAGAACAGTAGACAGGCCAAAGCCAGAGGAGAGTTGATGACTGCAGAAACTAAGTGTTCCTACTTAGGTTCTCTGGGTCCCAACTGAACAAGTGCACTTTTTCTATACTGTATAGCCCTCCAAATGTTTGATCATTGCTTTCACAGCCCCTCCTAAATCTTTTTATTGGTCAGCACCCACCATATCCTGCTCTGACCCAGAGGCACCACAACTCCCTAGCCAAGCCTAACCCTATGTGTCCTCTTCCCCTAATTTTACATTTCTAACTCTTGGAAGATTAATCAAATAAACACTGCCATTCTTGAAATGGCACCAATCGATTGCCCTACAATTTCAATCACCCTCCTTGTGACTTTCCTCACCAAAATACCTTTCCCTTTCTACCATCTTTCTCTATGTATTATCTTCCTCTGTTAGAATCTAAGCTCCTCGCAGACTGTTTTCAGTTTTTTTGTTTGTTTGTTTTTTGTACTTATGTTCTGATATTATATTACAACACCAAGCACAGAGCAAGCATTTAATAAATTATTTTCATTCATTCATTTTAATTTTTCAGCTTAATATATTCAATTCCTACAAGCTTTTGTCATCTGACACAATCTCCAATCCTTTCAGAAATTTTTTTGCCTACTTGTAAACCTGCTAAAACTTATCAATGCCCTTCCTAAAATATGTGTAGAACTAAAGACAACTTATTACATGTGTTCTAAGTAAGGAAATTAATAGCAGGACTACCACCTTTGTTGTTCTTACCTCTATGCTTCTCTTAATGCAATCTAAAGTCATGTTAGCTCTTTAGCAGGCTACACCATCGTCGAAATACAGAATCACAGAATCTGAATCAGAATAAACCTCAGATGTTATCTACTCCAACCCATATCTATTCTTCTATACAATATCCCCTAAAATGGTCATCCTACCATCAGCTTAAAACTTCTAGTGAAGAAAAGCTCACTATCTCTGGAGGCAACTCATTCTACTTTTAGATAGTTTAAATTATTAGGAAGTCAATGAAAAATTCTCCTTATTTGAGAACCTACATGTTGAAATTGAGAGCCTCTGTTCTCTGTTTCTCTTCTGATTTAATTCTTTTGGCAGGCTGTCACATTAAACTTTCTCTTTGCTAGGCAAGGACATACCTGTTCCTGCAGGTTCAGTCACTAGAAGTAACTATTAATCATAGAAGACACAGAACTACAAAATTCATTTAGTATGACTCCTTTATTTTAAATATTTAAAAAAAGGCACAGAGAGGTTGTGACTTGTTGTGGTCACACACTTTATTAATGGCTTCTGAATAATGGTTTATTTCTAGTGAGGATTTAATGTCTTGTCTCTCAATTAGACATGAGTATATTCAATCACCTTCGATCTGTAGCTGGTAGATGTCTGCCAAAGCCCTAATGCAAAGAGAAGTTATACTCAGCTATTGTGGTCTTACATACTATAGAAATTCAATTTCCATCTACTTTTTATCTTTCTTTATCTTTCTTTTCCTTCCCTCCTCTCCCTCTCCACCCCC
>NW_020940355.1:947025-1024223 GCF_900497805.2 Vombatus ursinus | reverse complement strand
GGGGATCAGGTCTCCAGATGATAGCCAACCATTCCTCTCAAGGTTCTATGGATAACTCTGAGGGGCTGGAATTGTTTGTACAGTTGCCCAGGATCCCCCAACCAGTGTGCTCACCATTGATATCAATCAGCCATCAAGATTTAATGAGGTCTTTTTTGTTTGTTTGTTTGTTTGTTTGTTTGTTTGTTTGTTTGTATGAGGTTCAATCATTTCAGTCATGTCTGACTTCAAGACCTCATTTGGGGTTTTCTTGGCAAAGACACTGCAGTGGTTTGACATTTCCTCCTTCAACTCCTTTTATAGATCAGGAACTGAGGTTAAGTGACTTGCCCAGAATCACACAGCTGCTAAGTGTTTGAGGCCAGACTTAAAATCAAGAATGTGAGTCTTCCTGACTCTAGACCTGGCCCTTTATCCACTTTTACTGAAATGGTATAGTAAGAGATTATACAAAGAGTCCCACTATTACATACCAGATCTATGAGGAAAGGGAAATGAGACATAAAGGGCATATGTAACAATGGGATAGCCTAGCTCCTAATTACCACAAGATCTTTTTTTTTTCTCCTTTCTGGAATCTTCACAAAGTTACCCTTAGGTATAGTTCTCCTCTGGTCTTCAGAGATTGATTCCTTTTTGGAATCATAAAGATGACTTTAATTCTATGTCCAGTTTATACTCAATGTGTCTCTCAGCTCTTAATCAAAATGGGACCATCAGCCACCACTGCTCAGGGGACACTGCTCTCTACATAAATCTTCAGAACTTTCAAAGTTCATAAGGTCATGTTCAATATGTGAAAAGAAGAGAAAGAACTCAATCCTCACCCTCAAAGGCAACAATCTCAACTACCACCAGACTGCCCAGGTGCTGAAATGCCAATCCTGAGAGGTGTTATCTGATTCTTTCAACTAATTCTAGTAAATTTTCTGTTTGTCATCATCTAATTTATCCAACGATCAAAGAACAAATTCATTCCTACAATATTTATCAATGGTTTCTTTACACCTAATTTATACTTTGGATTGACTCAACTGGGAAATCTTGGCCTTCAAGATTTAATTGGGGTGGGGTATACCATTAACCTGACCTTTAGAGCATGCCAGCCAGTTTTCACAGAATGGGGCCAGAGGGGTCAGGACATTGAAATATCATTATGTAAGGTGATACAGAGTTTCTTACTTCTTATATTTATGAAGTATGGCAGGGCTGGCTCATTTCCCTGTAATATATTATAACTTGGAATTCCTAGTAGTTAGAATGGGAGAAGGGGTCTTTCAAGCCATTTAAGACATGTCTCTCATTAGACAAATGAGAAAAAACTAAAGTCGAGGTTAAGTGTGTTTCCCAGGGTCACACTGGTAGTGAGCATTAGAAGTGGGACCCTATTCTAGGTCACCTTTCTCTAGAGCCATTATTCTTTTCATTATACCATTCTTCCAGAAATAACCTCAGCTGAAAGTGATCTATTAATTACTTTGGAGCAGAGTATCCTGAATAAAAGTCATGAAAGAGTTTTTTAATTAAATTCATCTTAATTTCTCCGGAAGGGACCTTAGATACTGTCTAATCCAACTCCATTTTACAGATAAGGAAACTCAGACCAAGAGAGGTTGTATACCCAAGTTCACACAGGTAACTTGTAACAGAGTGAAGAATTGAACCCAAGTCCTCTGATTTCCATTCTAGAATGCTTTCATGACTCTTATAATACATCAATATGGGACCTGACTTCACTGGACCTCAGTTTCCCAGCCATAAAGAAAGCAGTTAGACTAGATGGCTTCTTAGGATCCAACCTTCTCTAACATTTTAGAAGTCTATTTCTGCTTTCATATTCCACTTCCTAATTTCATTCCCTTTCCACTTGATGCTGATCCTATATTTTTGACTCCTCCCCCTCCAAAGCTCCAAATGCAAGTCTATAAACTGCACTGCTAATTTTGTCTAGCCTTTCACACTTCCTTCAGAGACAGCTCCTGGGCTTCTGAGATGGACATCTGTAATGTCTACAGAAGCTCTCTGCTCCTCAAATGACAGAGTGCTAATTGATTTTAGTCATAGGTGAGAATGTTCTGCAGGCCCACCATGGATTTATGAACCACAGATCAAATCAGACACTAGAAACCTAAAGTTAATGGCCCTATGGACCCTGCAAGAAAGAAGTTTAGATATTAGATAATCTAACAACTATCTCCTTTCCCCCCCCCCTTTTTTTCTTGATTTGCAACTCTTGCTAGATATCATATGTCAAATCGCAGAAGAAAAGCCATTTGAGAAAAAAAGCTCAGTATACTAGTGAAACTTTTTAGCTTATGTGATCTGAGAAGAATAAACAGGTTATCATGCATGGGGATTTCCATGCTATTTTTAAATTTATTTTATTTTTAATTTATGGAATAAAATAAGCATTTCCATAATATAGTATAATAAAAATGATTGCAACTGAAACTGCAAATCTATAATGGACAACTTGCTATTCCTTTAAAATATGTAATATTTAAATATTATAATATCCATGCTATTTTAATCAGCAGGGGCTCATTCCTATTATTGAGAACCACACAATGCCGAGAAACAGACAGTGAGGGAGGAGGGATGGGAGCTTCAAAGTCGGAGTCAGATTTTAGGTTAGTTCTCCTCTCCAGATTAACCATGCACAACTGTTGTTCCATCCATCACTTCTTTCTCCTGACCCTTTGTTACACCTTCAAAAATCAAGCTAAGTAGAACTAACAGCAGCAGATTGAAGAGCATAATGGCAACTAGGTGGCATGTTGGGTAGAGCGCTGGGTCTGGAGTCAGAAAAACTTGGGTTCAAATCTCACGTCAGGTACTGACTAGCTATGTGACCAAAGGCAAATCACTTAAATACTATCTGCCTCAGTTTCCTCATCTGCAAAATGGAGATAATAATAGCACCTACCTCACAGGATTATTGCAAGGACAAATGAAGTAATTGTCAAGTGCTTTAAAACTTTAAAGTGATATATAAATGCTAACTAGTATTATTATAATGAGGGAAGAGGCCCACACCAAAAGATAACTTATAATTATGCTCATTTCCCATTTGTCTCTACTGACAGAGATAAGTTATTAAACTAGCCTTTGAACTTTGGTTAATAAAAAGCTAAAAGCTATCAGTTTCGCTGATTTTACCACCAAAAGATTTCTTCATTAAGCTGGGAATGAACCCAATGTCATTTTCCATGACAATTTTCCGTGTTTCAGCAACATTTCTGGCTATCCATTCTACAACTATACAACGTCAGTCATCAGAAGGCCCAAATCATTTCACTTCAGCAAACATTATCAAACCTAGTCCCTATCCTTAAGAAGCTTCTTATCCAGTTGAGATGGCAGAGACCAATACACATAATACAACGTACAATGTACTAGAGTTTAAGAAAGGTGTAAAATGTCATCAGAATTCAGAAATAGGAGAGATCACTCCTGACAGACAGGACCAAGGAAGACTCCATGGAGAAAATGCTATCTAAGTTGGACCTCAAAGAATTGATAGGACTTCAGCAGAGAGGAAGGCATTGCAGGAATAAAGTATTTAATAAACAAAGAGGTGGTAGAAAGTGAGGCCCATGTCCAAGAAATGATGAGTAGCCAGTTTGGCTGAAATGGAGGCTGTCAAAAAGGGAGCAATAGGAGACAAAATTGGAAATGTATATAGGAGTCAGACTTTGGAGGGCCTTAAATGCCAGACTACAGAGTTTGAACTTTACTTACTCAGTAATGGGGAACTATAGATGATTTAGGGATGAGGAAATGGCATGTACAGGGCATGCAGCAGGTGATTTAGGGCAGATTGGAGGCAAGAGGAACTGAAAGCATGGAGACCAGTTAAAGGTCTAATATAATAGTCCAGGGAGAGGTAATGAAGGCTTGATATATTTGGTAACAGAATGAATGAAAATGAAAGGACAGATTTCAAGTATATAAAGGATGTAGAACTTGGTAGATAGAATTGTTTGCATAAGAGGCCTGGGAAATAGAAGCAAGAGAAATCAAAGATGAATGATACTTTCAGCCTAGTTGACTGGACCAATTAGTGTCATTACAAAAACAAAAAGAGGTAAATCAGGAAAAGAGGCAACAGGAAAGATGAGTAACAGAGTGCCATTAATTCATCCAAAACTCATCATATACTACCATAAAAGAAAAGATCTAAATTCATGTCTTTCTAGATGCAAAAAGAATTTAAATAAATCCAAAAAAGTATTTGCCAATAACACCATCTACTTTTTTATTTTTTGAAGAACAGCATATTTATAGATGCTTCCTGTCTTTTATGCCAAATACAAAGTTGGCAGAATCTATCTAAATGCTATACATACAAAACCAAAGAAGTGCCTGATCTTGAAAAGACTAGTTTTGGAAGAAGAAAAAGAAAAGGTGTATTAAGAGCAGAGAGTAAGGAATGGACAAACTAAGAGGAACCCTGGTATCTGTGAAATATTAAAGGTCCTTCAAAAAGGCCTCCAAATTTTTCAGTAGCAATCCTGAAAAGGGTTCATAGAACATAGATAAAAGTATTATGGGCTGTGATCTCTTCCAGTGTACATTTATACCTATACTGAGGAAATCTCAAATCTATTCAGGTAAGGTAAACCAGCGACATTGTTTCCCACTTTTGAAAGAAAAATCAGATTCCCCAATCACAAGCAATTCTGCATTTCAAAAACAACACTTAAAAATAATTCAAACCAGTTAATATTAATAAGTGGAAAATTATTCAATTTAGTGTTTTCTGAATCTAGAGTCATATGATTTGACTCTATAGCTATCAACTAGCTAACTTTACCTTCATTGTAAGGCTTAATTTATTAGGTTTTTGCTCTGAAATAGTTGAGCAAAGGTTGACAGTCATGCTAGTTTCATCCTCCATCAGTCCTCTATCCCTAATCCAACTATAGTTGGATTATCAAAATAAATTGATCTTGTTCACATTTTTAGAGATTAATAGCACAGAAGTGTTGATATTTGCCCATATCCTTGTCTCCTTGTGTATCAATAGCCCCTCTTTGTCAATTCTTTTTAGCTTTTCCTTCCTTCCTTCCTTTTTTCCTTCTTCCTTTCTTCTTTTCTTCTCTTTCTTTTTTACTTTGGCTTTTTGAAGTCATTGTCTCCATGGTACAGAAAATAAATAATGTTGGTTTGATGATTATATGAATCAAGGGTAGAAATGAAATTAATTATTACTGGAAAATTTGCCACATTCAGTTTTACTAAAGTCATCACATGCTTGAATGAATTTTGTTTGCCCCAGCCTGTTTTACATGAAATAAACCCAAATAATATTTCAAATTGATTCAATTCAACATTCATTAAGCACTCCCTATGTATGAAGCAGTGTGCTGGGTGCTGAGTATACAATGATGAACCCTCGGGAAGCTTACATTCTGCTTGGGTAGGAGTTGGGCTTAGATGAGTTATAACCTGTACTCAAATCAATAGAATACAAGATGACTTGAGGAGACAGAGAACACAAACAACTCGGAAAACCAGGAAATGTTTCACATAGGAGGTGAAGGGAGCTGAAATTTAAAGGAAAACAATTACCAGCTGAACTCATTTTTCAAACTTATTAGTCTCTAAACCCAATACCTCCTTAACAAACTGCCCGCTGGATCCTGTTTCAAAATAGTAATTCTTTCCCTCTCTGTTCAACTATTTCAGAGCAAAAACCTAATAAATGAAGCCTTACAATGAAGGTAAAGTTAACTAGTTGAACACAGCACTCATTCCTGGCAAACAAAACTAACTCAGGTAATATTTATTAAGAACCATTACGTGCTCAACGATAGACTAATAAACTCAGTAAAACTTCAGTACACCAGAATTTTGGTGAATGAGGTCTGAGAATTAAATTTTCTGGTTAACTAAGAGGTGAATAGAAACACACCCTTTTTCTTCTTTTTTTTTTAACCTCCACCTCAAAAAAAAAAAAAAAGGACTTCATTTCTTTTCTTACCCTGGCTCACAATCCAAGGTCTACTCAAGTATCTTGTCTCACCACTGATGGACACTGGTACTTTGGCCCTCTACTTCTGAGGGCTCACAATATTAATGCTGGACTTGGTGTAGCCTAATCAATTTAGCCCAATGCAATTAATACTTTTATGCTCAAAAGATCACCAGCATCAACCTCCACGGAAGCTAGTATTACAGACATAAACCATGGGGCCTTTTAAAATTTTTTTGATGAAAATGTTTCTAAAATATACTAGCTCTCATTCTGGACTTTTGAGTACATACCCAGTAGAGAAAATTGAATCTTTCTTTGCTGACTGGGAGTGGAAAGGAGGCCAGGGTGCAAATCTCAGGGCTATCATTTTGAAAATAATTTCTCTTTAAAGGATGTTGTGGATATATAGGACCATGCATAAAATCATTAATTTCTTCCATAGAAGCACAGCAATCTATGAAAAAATGCTACATATAGGTAGCTAGTACCATAGGAAATACATTACAAATGAGTAATTGGCCAAATGATACTATAGAGGTCTGGTGCTTTGCAGTAGAATTTCCTTACAGTTGTTTAATGATGCTATTGTAAAATGACAATGCTCAAGGTTACATTATATGGGGTATGCCTGTATTCAATTTTATTATATTATTATTATTCAATATAATCAATAATTATATTATTATTTAATATATTATTCAATATATGGTTATATTCAATTTTATTATCCTTAATGATTTAGATTTTTTTTAAAATTTAAGCCAAATATTACTTCCTTGGGCATAAACTTACCCAATACACATTTACCCATTTATTGAATTACCTTCCTATTTTGTCATTCAAATTTGATTTGTATAGCTAAATTTGCCTCCATTTTATCTTCTGTAAAATGAGAGTGTTTAATAATATGTTCTCCAAATTCCCTTCTAGGCCTAGTCTTTTATGATTTGAAACAAAGTTTATGCTTTCATTTCTGAGGTATTAAATTTTTTAAAACAAGTATATTTCTTTTCTGCAAAATCCTGTGTTGGAGTGAAATGAAGGGGAAAGAAATTGAAGTATGTTCCATTTAAAGGGCAGTTTCACACACAAGCATAAATGAAAGAACAGCTTGATATTCTTCATATGAAATGATTATTATTTTCACCTCTTTCCCCTCCATCACCCCACCACTACCACCACATTAGGAAGTAGTTAAGGTCCAACACTGATTTATCTAAAGTCTGTTATGTGAAGAGGAAAGAAGAGAGGGAAGGGAAGGGCAGTGGAGAGGAGGAGAAGGAAAGGAAGGGTAAGGAAAGGGAGGAAAGGGGAGGGAAAGGAAGGGGAGGGAAGAGGAGGGGAAGGACAAAGGGGAGGAGGAGGGGGAGGGGAAGGAAAAGGGAAAAAAAGAGGAGAAGGAGAAAAGCAAAAGGGAAAGGGGAAAGAAGGGAAATAAATTGGAAACTTCCTTTTAGTTTAGTAAAACAATTTTTCCTATTAACTTTCCATAGCCAACAACAAATATTAAAAGATTGAAGCAGACACTACCTTCACGAGTTCTATTAAGCAGTCCAAAGATCCAGTTCCCTAGATTTGGTAAATTCTATACTTCCATTTGCTCTAGGTGATCTCTGAGCAACAATGGCATAATCACTATTTCTTCCCCCCATTTCCAGTTGATACTGTTGAGAATATATTTGGTGTATTCAGAGTAGGCACACTGTGTATGGTTAAACTCCCATAAAAGACTCCATGGTGGGTGGAAACAACTTAAATTCTGAAGAAACATGAATATTTGACTTCAGAACCAGAGCTTCCTTAGAGAAAGGATGTATATCGATATTTCTGATTTAAGAAGACAAGTCAAAATTCAACCCAAGGAGTTTTTTGAGCACACTCCACTATAGCAACTTTCTAAAACTGTAAATTTCTGAAGATGTGATAAATTCTTCTGACAAGAAGACACCAGGGACAATAGATGTGGTTTCTACTAGGGTGGGAATAAACTATTGCAGTTGCTTATTTTAATACCTCTATTTTCGTGGAGGGAGAGATGAGAGAGAAAAAAAAAAGAAGCTATCCAAAAAAGGATCAAAAGATCAATAGATATCCAAAACTTTTTGAACAACACCTCCCCCACCTTTAAATATGTAATGGAGTTCCTCTGGCCTGGCATTCAGTTTGAATATTTCACACACCGATGTTAGATATTTTGGGTAAGAAATTTAGCACATCCTAGAAGGAATTGGATGTAAATAAAATTGCCTTCATTTTACAAAGCTATATTAGTTCAGAATCAGCTAAAAACTTGCACAGTTTAGTCACTGGGTTGGGAGGAGAAAGATTTTAATTTTTGTCCCAAATTTTAAAACCTCAACCAAAGAGAAATTTCAGTTATATTCAATTAAAAGTTTGGGATATTTTTAGGTTTTCTTTCTCTATCTGTCAGTTGTCAAAATAGACTGTTTGGAACAGAAATAATTAAAATACCTTCCCAAATATTCATGCAAAATTTAGACCTTAGTTAATTGGTTCTCATCAATAAGAATTTTGGCCTACCTTCAAGGGGCTTTTATTCTCTTAGAAGCAAAAACAAACACACACACACATATATGTATATATACATATATATTTAATATGTATGTATACATGTGTGTGTCTTTAAAATAGAAACGAGAATTGTTTGTGGAGGAATGTAGACGAGAAGGCCATTAACAGCTGAATGTGGTATGTAAGGAAAGGCCTTCTGGAGAAAATGATACTTGAGCTGAACTTTGAAGGATACTAAATATTCTAAGAGTCAGAGAAGGTAACATATGCAGGCAGAAGGGACAGCCTTTGCAAAGGCATAGGCATGGAACATAGAAGGCTTTAGTTGGAGAACAGCAACAATGTCAATTTGACTAGACTCTAGAGTCTGTGATGGGCAATAATGTATAATATGACTGCAAAGGTAAGTGGGATTATTTAAATACCAACATCAGCTATCTGAAGAGCCAGGCTAAAGAAATTAATTTCATTCACAGTTTATTGACTTCCTTCGGCACAATAGTTTTCTTTTTTTCATTACCCATTTAGGGAAGATTCTATTAAAGTCTATTTGAAAAAACAACTCTTTGAGACCTGACATTTTAAAATAGTCAATGCTCAGTTCCATTTTCATCATGAAATGACAGGTCCTGTCCTAGAGAGAACCAGGGTAAATAGAACTAAACAATATTTAAGATGTCCCAACAAAGAGAAGATACAATGCTAATGTAGTTCCTGTACTGCTTCATTAAGTAATTTATTAATTAAAATCTCTCATTTTTTCTTTGCTGTTATTCAGAAGAATTAAACCAACTGATTTGCTTCCAGACATAACCTTCCCAAAAAATCACAAAGAAGGCAAAGCATCTCAAAGTCCAACCTCTTCATTTTACAGATGAGGAAACTGAAGCTCAGGAAAGATTAAGTGACTTGTCCAAGGTCACACAGGTAATAAGAATGAGAGGTAAGATTTGAACACATGTCCTCTGACACCATAGTCAGTGGCCTTTACCTCCTTTTCCCTCACATGTGTTGAACTAAGTAGTACTTACTTCATCCTATGGCTAATCTAGTTGGAGGGTTTTCTGAAAAGAAGAATTGATACATTTAAAAAAAATAGAGGGCATCTGTTCACTCAGATAAGGCAATAAATAATGTTATTAGTCACTTTTTTCTTGCTCTAAACTGCATTTGTACTGACAACACCATGCCACATTTACTGCCTGACTCCATGTGCAGCTGGGAAATTGCTGCCCAAATGTTTAATAAATTTGATAAATGAGTTTATTTAATTCAGCAATCAGATATTGATGATTATCTAGAAACACCTGCCTTTTTGGCACTGAGATAATGCTCTCAGGCCAATGAACTACTGCGTATCCCTCACTAGTGGACATTTAAATTTAGCTAATAGTTAACTTTAAATGTCTACCATGCTATTCCTTCTGTTTACTTATCTAAACAGTGAAAGATGAGGGACACTGCTCTAAGACACCTGTTTGCAGGCCTATGCCAATATTTACTTATAATTTGATAGATACTCACTTGTATATGTATGTATATATAATGCACACACATATGTTTATATATATATACATATATGTATGTGTATGTATATATGGAGAAGTAAATGGCAAAGCACTCCAGTATCTTTGCCAAGAACACCCCAAATGGGGTCATGAAGCATCAAATATGACTGAAAATGACTAAAAATGTGTGTATGTTTATGTATATGTATATGTATATATACATACACACACACATATATACAGACACACATAGACATAGATACATTTACATATGTGTGTATTTATCATGCTTGTTGTCAAACTCTAGGCTCTATGCGATGGATATACAACTAATTTGGAAAGTAATTTGACTTAGATACCAAACCATGAACATTAAACCTTTCTATACTGAGAGGATGCATATGAAGACTTCAGTCATAACCACCACAATCAAATTTGCTGCCCTACTTTGCTAAAACTACAGCCAAAGGGACAATTATAGGATCAATGATGATTACTGTGTGACAAAACACAGTGGCTGGCACATAAATAACTCAGAGGGAAGAGAAATTCAATTTAGGGATAGTTACAACTCCCCCGAAGCTAAATGACTTAACAAATACAATTTTCAACATCTCTCTTGCAAATGTCCAGACGATTTCGTTCGGTTCCAATAGAGCGATGGCTATAAGACAACAAACCCCAGGTTCTTGGACCATCATTGTTTCTCAGTAGAACAAAATTAATTTTAAGAGGAAAAATGGACCCAAAACTCTTGCCAGTACCAAAAGGAATATGATTCTCAGAACTCATATCATTATTAGCAAATATCTGTTGTTTAACCACCCTGAGTCAAGCACATTATATGTTCATTTAATTTGGAAGAGATGTCATCGCTGTTGTCCTCAAGAAGCTTATAGCCTGAGCAGGGATAAAATGGATCCTTACTGTGGTAGGCTCACAACATTTAAATTCTGCTCCTAATGCTTTGCCAAAGAATAAATTGGAGTAGAAGTGAGACTTTGTCAGAATAGGGCTATCTTTTGTCAAGTAATTGTGGGGTTTTATTTCTCTAAAGAAAGACTGAGTGTTGCTTAATATCTTAAGGAAACGGAGCATGGGCAAGCCAAGCCAATCAGAGGAACATCTAGATTAAAATCATATCATCATTCAGTTGACCCCAATGTGACCTGATAATGTAGATGGAAAGGGTGACATGATACTCTGCAGTGGAGGGACATAGAGTTCAAAGGGCAGTCAATTTAAGGACAATTGGCATTCATCCTTCATGGAAAAGAGACAGAAGGCCTTTTGTTGAATCAAACCTCCCAAGAATACCTTGTGTGAAACAAGCTTTGAATGAAGGGCATGTGTGCTAGTTCATGACAAATGTATAGTTGCACAAGGCATTCTTATTTGTTAAGAGACAGTGAAAGTTTTGTGCTGTGCATTCTTAAAATAAATCAGAAACATTAGAGGGGTTTAGGAAGAAAGGCAAGAGCATATGTCCATGGTATCTCTTATTTGTCCTATAGCTTTTAGAAAAGACAAATTTGGCAAATTCTAGTTCTTAAATCTTTATTATTTCTAATTTTAAACATTTATTCTTACATTTAAATGGATAAATAAGATACATCGATAGAAATGTCTTCTGGATTTAAAGGGTTTTCATTTAAAGAAATTAATAATAATAATAATAATATTTATATATCACTTTAAGATTTGCAAAATTCTTTACATATATTATTTCATTTGATCCTCACAATATCCCCATGGAGTAAGTATTACACTATTCCCATTTTATAGGTGAGGAAATGGAGGCTTAAAGAGATCAAGAAACTTGCCCAGGGTGACATAGATAATGTATCTAAGCCAGGATTTGAACTTAACTGGTCTTCCTGACTCCAGGTTCAGTAATCTATCTACTGTGTCACCTACCTGCATAAGTGCTAGTTCATGCCTATCACATAGTAAGAGCTTAATAAGTGCTTGTTGACTGACTAACTCCATGGGAAGGTGGTAGCAGGTCAAACTAAGGAATACCCAATTGTTAGCTTGTTATATAGTTAGCTTGTTAAACTTGTTATGGTCTCATTGACATCATTTAAAAAAAAATAAGTCACTAACCTTTCCTTTGTTTACCCTTTTCTGGCTTTCATGATTCTTTGGTACAATGGAAAGAATATTGGATCTGTAGTCAAAGGACATGGGTTTGAATTTCAGCTCTACCACTTTTTTAGGCAAATTGTGTAACCTCATTTAGTTAATTAATTAGTAATTTTTTAAATTTTAAACTTAAATACAAAATAAGAAAAGAACTAACACTAAAATAATACAAAATAGGAAAGAAAAAAAGCATTGCCATGTGCACAGTAGAATATGAGAGAGGATTCGAAATACAAGACAATAAATTCCCACTTCAAGAAAGCCTATACAATATATGTATTTTGTAGAGAGCCATCCATCTTTTTCTTGCTTCTTTATAAGTTTTCTTTTGTTCTCTGCTATGCACTTTTTACTTAGTTCTTTTCCCTCATTCTTCCCCCACCTCCAGAAGGCTATGATTAAATGTGGAGATACACACATGCACACACACACACACACACACATGCACATATTCATACATATACCCATACAAATATACATTTCCCTACACATACATATGCTTAGATATCTGTAATCATGCTTATATATAGACATATACAGTCATACGAATCTATGTATCATTTATTTATTTATTTAAAGAGAGGATTGGACTAGATGGTCTCTAAAATCTGTTCCACTTCTAAATGTATGATTTTGTTAACCTTGATGAGATAACTTGAGGAATGACTAATAGAAGCTATTTTAAATCAGAGCTCAACATAAAAAAATATAGGGAACTAGAGTCAGACTAGAGTCAATTTTTTATATTTTAATCCCAGTTCCATTACTTACTAGCCATGTAACCTTGTGTAAGTGATTTTATCTTTCTGGGCCTCAGTTGTCTTATCTATAAAATGAGGGGGTTAAGCTAGTTAACCTCTGAACCTCCTTACAGCTTTAAATCTATGACCCCATGATCTTAAGATGACTTAATTTTTTTGTATCTATATCCCCAGAACCTAGCATGGTGCTTGCCACATACTGAACCCTTAATAATTATTCCCTCTTATTAAACCATGAGCTCCTTGAGAGCAGGGATTATCTTTTGCCTTTCTTTACGTGATAAGGGCTTAGGATACTGCCTGGCACATAATAGTAGTTTAATAAATGCTTGTTGACTGACTTGACTTTGGATACATTGAATAATTTTTTCTGGCCATTATTTTAAATAATTGCTTCCCTTTCATAAAATCTGAACTTTAAAAAAAGTTGAACTTTGTAAATCAACCCTTGGCAAGAAAACTGTTCACAAGTATTGCTTAATATAAATAGTCCTTAGTAAAAATAAATAGTCCTTAATGAAAAATAGGAGGGAGAGAGAGAGGGAGAAAAAGAGAGAGAGAGAGAGAGAGAGAGAGAGAGAGAGAGAGACATTCAGTCCCCAGACACACTGGCAGGTTAAATCCCTAGAGGGACACTGACTACTACTCCCCTTGGGATTCTTGGGATAACTCTGAGGAGCTGAAGTTTCTAATTCTATAATTCATGAGCCCCCATCTAGTATATTCTCCAATATCAATCAACCAGTTGATATCAATTAGCCTTTTAAAAGAGAGATTTACTAAGATGGTTAAAAGAATAGAAGTTATAGACATTCTGCAAATTGTGGGAACTCTCTTCCTCCTGCATATACTTGGCTGCTGAGCTATATATAGGGTAGGCTCAAATTTAAAGCACAAAGGTAGTGAGTCACAAATACAGGGAGTATGCAGGGCATAGTAATATCTGGTAACTCCTTGCCCTGGAAGTCCTTTGTTTCTTTGGAATAAAGTTCTACCTTGTTTAGCTGAGTTGATGCTTGAAGGGGATGGCATCCCAGCAAATTGTCTAATCCATTACTGACCTAGATCAGGCAGGTCACTAAGTTACTACACCATTTCCTTGGTTTCTAAAATCTGTTCCACTTCTAAATGTATGATTTTGTTAACCTTGATGAGATAACTTGAGGAATGACTAATAGAAGCTATTTTAAATCACAGCTCAACATAAAAAAGTATAGGGAACTAGAGTCAGACAACTTATGTTTTAATCCCAGTTCCATTACTTACTAGCCATGTAACCTTGTTGCCGGTGCTACCAGCTCCACTGGTCTTAACTACTATGTCTAGTTTCTAAGGGGACCTCTGATGGCTCTTCCTGCTTTTTGAAGTTTATGAAATCATAGCCTGGTGAATTATTCCATTTCCAGATAATCATTCACCTAGAGTTACACAAGAATAAATGCAAAAGTGACAAGAGTAAAAGAAGACCAATGACAAGGTGGGAAATAAGGTAGGGATTGACCATCCTCCTACCTGCTGGCTCACAGTACTCTTTATTTGAAGCCTATAAGGGAAGAAAGTCCTTGGTGTAATCAATGGAGGAAGGTCAATGGTTTACAAAGAACTTTCCTCACAACAAACCCCATGAAATGGGTATTACAAGTACTATTATCTCCATCTTAGAGATGAGGAAATTCCCAAGAAGCTCAGAGAGCTTAAGTGACATACCTGGGGTCACACAATGTCAAAACTAGGTTTGAGATACAGGTGGCCAAACTCTAATATCAGTGACCTTGATATCCTATCAGGTTACCTTTTATTCACTGAGTAACTATTCCTTATAACACATTGCACTAGAGAAAGCATTTGATTAGAACATTATAGCATTAGACTAAAACAGAGCAAAACAAAATTTAAAAAAAAAAAACAACTACCCTGGCTCTTCCTTCCATATGGAAGTGAGGTAGAAAACATATATAAATAGGGAATAATTAAGACCAATGGCAAAACAATATAACAGCCTATGCAAAATGAGAAGAACTAAGTTAGTTAAGTTCTTAGGGACTAGAGAAGTAATCAGAACAAGTACTGGTATTGATGGTCCATGCTCCATGTTATCAGATGGGCTAGTCCCAAAAGAGTATCTGGCTTAAGGTCTAAAGAACCCTTCCTCCTTAGAAGCACTTTAATTCAAGTAGATATATATATATTTAAAACCTTCATCCCCTAGTTGTATTCATGGCAGAATTCATGGCAGTGTGCTGCAACTCTGTAACCTAGAGGGTAGCAAAAGTAAAGACTAAGCAGCTATAAAAACAATGGGGACACAAATCACCCTCTCCATAGAAAGTGTTTCTAAATGCACTATCATAAAGTCCCTTTGTCAAGAAGGCCAGGGGGACATTTTAGTCATTAATGATGTAATGATTCCTTACAAAACAGTCATATTTCTCTGTATTATCCAAACATATGTAGCAAATTACCACATTCCATAAGAGACTCTTGGATAAGAAACACAACTATTCCTTTGACAAATCTTACTTTTTAAAAATGGACTTGGTAAATAAAATGGTTTTCAAAAGAAAATAATCCAAAACACACAGAGAACTGTCAGAAATGTCAAGCAAACTTAGTAGCATTGTGAACCAATCCAAAGACAAACCTTCTAGCGACATAGCTGTGAAAGAAAATACAAAAGAAAGTTGGCATGTCAAAGAACAATGTTGTTGAAACCTTTCCATGTGGTGGTTTCAAGGCCAGCTCACAAAACATCATGAAGCTATTTCTATACATTTGAAGCAATAACACTTTGGATTAACAAAAGGACAGATAGGGGAAGGGCTTTCTGAACCATAGGTGATGAAGAAAAGGAAAAGGAAAAGAAGGCAAGTCAAGAGAAAGGAAGGGAAGGGAAGAGAAGGGAAAGAAAGAGAAGGGAAGAGAAAGGAAAGGAAAGGAATACAAGGCAAGGGAAAGGAAAAGAAGGAAGGAAAAGGAAAGGAAGGGAAGGCAAAAGAAGATAAAAGAAGGGAAGGGAAGGGAAGGGAAGGCAAAAGAATGGAAGACAAGGGAAAGAAAGAGAAGGGAAGGGAAAGGAAAGGAAAGGAAAGGAATGCAAGACAAGGTAAGGCAAGGGAAGGGAATGAAATAAGCATTTATGTAATGCCTACAATATGTCAGGTACTGTGTTAAGCACTTTTATAAATTTTTTCTCATTTGATACTCACAAAAATCTTGTGAAGTAGGTGCTATTATTATCCTTATTTTATAAGTAAGAAACTTAAACAAACAGAGGTTAAATAACTTGCCCAAGGTCATACAGCTAGTAAGTATCTGAGGCCAGAGTGTAAGTTCTGTAAAGACAGGGACCATGTCTTACTCATCTCTGAATTCCCCACAGTAGCCAACATAGCTCTTTGCACAAAGTATCTGTGTTGTCATTGATATGGAGAATTCACAATGAAAAAACTCCCTACCAATTCTGTCCAGTACCTTCTCTGAAACTTTGAAATTTAAAGAGCTTCCTGGCATAGTGAAAAGTTAAGTGACTTGTCTAGGGTTTCACCATCAGTATGCATCAGGGACACAATTTGAATAAGTTTTCTTAACCCAATGGTTACTTGTCTATCTATTAAGCCATGCAAAACAAATTCAACACTTAATAAATGTCTGCCAAAAAACAAACAAAAACAAAAAATGAAAACTCCCAAACCTTCAGGTCAATTTTTTTTCAGAAGGGTTGATGACTACCTTAGCAAAGAAAACAAATACTTAACCCAACATTAGCAATCACCTCTACTAAACAACCAAGTGATCCTTGGTTACACTGATTCCTATGGACAAACTGTAACCAAATCCTATTTCAATTCATCTGAAGAATACAAATTCTACTTCATACCAACAACAAAAAAAAAATGGGTTTGACTAGACATCAGCTCCTCTCAAAAACATTTGGGGGTTTTAGTAAATTGTTAGCACAATATGAGTCAACAATGTCTTATAGTAGCTGACAAACTAATGCAGCCCTAGGATGCTGCATTAAAATTGTATTCTATTCTGGTCTGCCTAACAACTTTCCCCCTCCTCAGTCAATACAGTAATTTTTTTTAGGTAACCAGTATAAATGGGGCAAAAGGAGGAAATAAGATTGCAAAGGGGAACCTGGAAGTTTTGTACAAACTCTACCAGAGATCGAAGGAACATATTTTGCAAAATGTATCATATATTTACCAAAATTAACATCTTGGTAGATGTACCTAATTAGGAGAAACCATCCAGGTGATGATTGCCAGGGTTCCAGTCCTGTGATATGTAAATTCCAAACAAAATCCAGAACTCCATAGCTCCAGACCAATAGAACACTCGAAAGTTGGTGATAACTTTGGGATGATGATTTTGCAGTTTGACTGGTAACTTTTAGATGATTTGAATATGTTAGTAAACTAAATCCAAGGTGACACAGATAGGAGTTGGTCTGTTTCCCTAAAAAGCCCTAGCTCTTGCCCCACACTCCCAGTACCCTTCCATCTCCTAAGGACCCATGCTGTTCAAGTGCTCCCAACTCCAATCCTCAATTACCTAAGTGGCTCCTTCCCTTTCCATTCCCCTTCCTCACTCTGCCTGGTCTCCTTTCACAATCTCATCCCCCTGTCCATGCATCATCTGCCCTTGTAGCCCCACTTTTTCTTCACTTGTCTCTGTTTTTTGTGTTCTGTTTGCCCTTACACCCATTGTGGTTATTAAAATGTGATTGCTGCCCCATTTCCCACTACCAATCATGGTCTTTCTAGATGAGTACCCAAAGAATCAGGTGTACCTGTTCCTTTTTCATATTTTCATAAATTAATTATCAGGTCAAATGCATTGAGAAACATAGAGTCTCTATGGCACTGTTGGTTATAGTCCTGGTGTTCTCTGCCTTGGATAGGCCAAGACTGGAGGATTGTGTTTGATTTTCAGTACCACATCTTTGGAAGGGCATTTCAAACTGGAGCCTATTCAGAGGAAGGTGGCTTGAATGGTGAAGAGCTGTAAGATGAGAACCAATAAGAAGCTGAACAAATTTGGGACATTTAAACTGGAATAAAAACAAAACATTTAGGTGGAAAATGACAGCTGCCATCAAATATTTGAACAACTATCAAGTTGGAGAAGGATCAGATTTGATCAGCTTGGACCCTGAGGGCAGAACTAAGAACATTGAGTTGACATTAAAAAAAAAACAAATTGACGCTTGTTGACAGGAGAAATATTTCTCAACAATTAGTTATTCAAAAGTAAAATGAGCAGCATTAGGAGATAGTTGGTCTCCCCCCCTAAAAAGCTTCAAGCAAAGACTGGTTGGCTCTTTGTCAGATACATTGTTAGAGAGATTCTGATTCAGTTTTAAGTTTGACCAGATGGCCTCTGAGGGCCCTTCTAACCCAGAAATACTATGATTCTTTCCTTGCCACCAAAAAAAAACAATACTATTTCCACAAGTATGTCTATAAGTATGATTGTTAGCAACCCTCAGATAGAGAACACAGGACCTTTCCCATAGTATGGCCCTAAAATGTATTTGTTAACTATATTGATCTGTATTGTATTGGTTTGTGATAGTATATTGGTTTTGTGATATTGTCACAGTCCTTGAACAATGGGGGAAGCCATGATGTTAACTGTGTCAAAGAATAGTGACTAGTAGGCAGAGCAGCAGCATCTCTGCCTAAAACATTTATCCACTTGTGGGAAAATGTGGGTATGAGAATCATCAGCACCTCACAGCACAGTCAGACTGCTTATTCTCCTGATTCTTTGGAACACCGTGGGGAGAACACACACACTCACATTGTGAACAGCTGTCATGGATAAAGCTGAAAGCTGCTCACCAGATGTATACAGCTATGTTTGCCCTGCTTCGATGAAATCCTCCAATTGATTGAGCTTTTATTTCAAGTTGGGTACCAAAAAGGCGTTAGAATAAAAGCCAAAACAAAATTTAGAGAGCATCTTTCTTCCTCTCTCCATCACTACTTCTATGTACCCTCCTTCCCATTCCGAATTTGTTTGAATTAAATTTTTAAGCCTAGCAAAATTATTTTTTCCTGTACTCCCTTGCTTTCAGTTAAGTGACTCAGAAGAGAGAGGGAGAGAGAGAGAGAGAGAAAGAGGAATTGCTTGCTTGCTTTCCCATATGAGGCCTATCCTGATCCTTCCACCCCATCCCCCACCATCTCCCTGCTATTATAATCTTCCTCCTTTCCATATATTTCATATACATATATTTATATATCAGGGCTTCTTAACCTTTCTAGTGTCATTTATACCTTTGTCATTTGGATAAAGTCTATGGACCCCTTGTCAGAATAATGTTTTTAAAGGCATAAAATATAGAATTATAAAGGAAACTAAATGTCAGTAAAAATAAAAATAGAAATTTTCCCATCCAAGTCCATGGATTCCCTGAACAAATTTGTGGACTACAGGTTAAGAACCTATGAATATATTTGTCACTTGTATGCTTGTAAGTTTGTTGAGGACAGAGACTACTTCAAGACAAGTCAAGTCAAAAAACACTTATTAAGTACCTACTATATGCCAGAAACTGTGATAAGCACTAAGGACAGAAAGAAAGGCAAAAAAGAGTCGCTGCCCTCAATTGGTTCACAGTCTAATGGGGAAGACAACATGCAAACAACTATATATAAACAAGATATACATATATATCGAAATACACACATGTGTATATGTACTTGTATATCTGTATTTTCTTTATCTGGCATATGTGTGTGTATGTATAATATTGATGTGTGTAATATATATATACATATACACACATATACCAGATAAATACATCTAATATAAATATAAAATAAATAAATTTGTGTATATTGAGTATGTATATATACATATATGTATGTATACAAACACATGTACAAATATATAGAGAGATATATACTGGATTAATTAGATTTAATCTGAGAGGGAAGGCACTGAGGCATTGATATTAACTAGCCTCTTGCAGATGGTACGATTTTAGCTGAGACATACTGGAAACCAGAGAAGCCAGGAGGCAGAGATGATGAGGAAGAGCATTCCAGGCGTAGAGGACATCCAGTGAAAAATTTCAGAGTCTGTAGACAGAGTGCCTCATTTGAAGAATAGCAATGAGGTTAGAGTCACTGAGTCATAGAGAATTTGAAAGGGAGCAATGTGTACAAAGACTGAAAAAGTAGGAGAGGACCAGCTTCTGAAGGGCTTTAAAAGCCAAGGAGAATTTTATTTTCGATCCTGGCTACAACAAGCTGGGATTTGAATTCAACTCTCCTGACTGTATCCCCAGTACATCCCCATCTCCACACACACACACACACACACACACAGAGCAGTCTCCAGGAGCTGCAAACGTTTTTCTAATTAATAAGCGACCCAGCTTCTGTTCTGCTTTTATGGTTGCCTTGGCAGCGAATTGAGAGACTTTGTTGGAACCTCGTTAATTCTCACTTCACTCATGTGTAAACCTGCTAAGCTTGGAAATGAAGCTGGTGGTCTCAAGCCACTCCTTCAGCAGAGATTTAACAGCAGAGACCCTTGCCAAAGGCTCCTATTAGTTAGGCTTCATTACCCTCTTCTCCCCCTCCTGCAAATGGACTCTGAGGCACTGACAGGCACGTCTATGTATTGTTAGGTAGTTTATGAGCAATAATGAAAATTAAGCCCTGTGGTCCCGTAAACAGACACAGTCCATTTTGTGGAGTTGATTTGATCATGCTCATTCACATAGAGTCAGAGGTCTAGAATGGATAAAAAGATCATCTAATTTCCCCTTTTCTAGGGCGTCTCCCTCATTCCTGCTGTATGCTACTGCCATTCAAGGCCCAGCACTATCTGGCTTATACTCCAAGGTGCCACCGTGTGAGCTCTGTGCTACAAGCAAACTTTGCTTCCTGAAATGTGTCTGGTAAATGCCCCCCATCTTCCTACATTCCTTCTTAACACTCAATTAGCAAATATTTTCACATACAGTCTCTCATTTGGTCTTCACATCAACCACACAATATAGGAAGAATAAGTAGTGTTACTCCTTTTTTTTTAGGGACAGCTAGGTAGTACAGTGGATAGAGCACTGGGCTTAGAATTAGGAAGGCTCATCTTTCTGAGTTCAAATCTGGCCTCAGACACTTACTAGCTGTCTAGTAGCTACTAATAGGACAAGCAACCTAACCCTCTTTGCCTCAGTTTCTCATCTGTAAAATGAGCTAGAGAAAGAAATAGCAAACCACTCCATTATCTTTGCCAAGAAAATCCCAAATATGGTCACAAAGAGTTGGACATGGCTGAATAAAAACAAAATTCTTTTTTTTATAGATGAAAAAACTGAAGTTCAGAGAAAGGCCACTCAGGAAGTAGGTATTTTATACTGGAATTATGTGAGATCCTAAATCTTTGGACTCAGTTTCAGGATCTTTCTATTAGACCACAGTGTATCTCATGGAGCCAGCTAGGTGGTGAGTACACAGGAGAGAGAGCATTGAACTTGGAATCAGGAAGACTAGAGTGCAAATCCTGCCTCAGACACTTAATATCTGCGTAACCCTGGACTAATCATTTCATCTCTGTTTGCCTCAACCTCCTCATCTGTAAAATGGGGATAATAATAGTACCTATCTCCCAGTGTCGTGAGAATAAAATAAGATAATTTTGTGAAGTGCTGCACAAACCTTAAAGCACTATGCAAATGCTAGTTATTGTTTTTGTTCTTCTTAATATATGCTTCCAATGTCCTTTATGGAAGCAACTAGATGGCTCAGTGGATAAAGAGCTAGACCCAGAGTCAGGAAGACCTGAGTTCAAATATGACCTCAGACACTTACTAACCATGTGACCCTGAGCAAGTCACTTAACTTCTGTTTGCCTTAATCAACTGAAGAAGGAAATGTCAAACCACTCCAGTATCCTTGCGAAGAAAACCCCATGGACAGTACTGGTGTGCTATGGTCCACAGGGCCACAAAAAATCTGACATGACTGAATAACAACAATGTCCTATATACATCCTTATTGTTATTCAAATCCTACCCATCTTTCTTCTTGAAATTATCCAAAAGGGGATGGGGTAGAAGGGAAGGGAAGCTAGGTGGCACAGTGGATAGAGCACTGGCCCTGGAGCCAGGAGGACCCAAGTTCCAATCTAGCCTCAGACACTTGATACTTATGAGCTGTGTCACCCTGGGTAAGTCACTTAACCCTGATTTCTGATTATCCCAAACTACTTCAACCCACTTGAATCCCTTTCTCCTCTAAAACCATGCTTCTTGTGTATATGTTTGATTTAGTAATTGATTATTCCTTTGTGATATCTCTCATATTGTTATCTTGGATTATTATTTAGCTTTTTTGTTGTTTTTTAACTTGTACTTGTGAATTTTCTCTGAAACTAGATTATAAACTGCTAAAGAGAGGGAATGTATATTTCTATCTCTCACAACATTGAACATAGCACCTTACACATGAGAAAATTCAACATATATGTAATGACTAAAAAAACTCACTTTGAATGATAAGACAAAAAGAAATAGACATGACAATTCAAGAAACTTCACTATATAATGTTGAAAGTTTTCTGGGAATAAGTATCATACTCTGTTTTGGCACATTGGGCTCCAATTATGCATATGGGAACAAAAGACAAATATAAACAAACACCTTCAGATTCCTAATAAGATGTGAAGATCTGGCCTGGAGGTCTATCTTCCTAGACACCACTGTTCTATTGGCAATGAGGGGGCAGAGACAGAGATAATAAGTTGGTGGCAGTGGGGGAATTCAAGAGTGAATAGGAAGCATCATTTATGTGTCTCTGCTGCCCTCCTCAGAGAAAAGGCTGGCAGTGGGGCCTCAGGCATATCAGTTTCAGGAAAGAGGCAGAACCTTACTATAGCCTAGATAACCCTGGGCCAGATTTTCCTGAGAAAATGGTTTACTACACTGTAGGAAGGAATAAACATTTATATATCACCTGTTATGTGTCAGGCACTGTGCTAACTTCTTATAGTTATTATCTTATTTGATTCTCACAAACAACCTTGAGAGAGAAGTGTTATTATTATCCCCATCTTACAGTTGAGTAAACTGAGGCAAACAGAGGCTAAGTGACTTATGCAGGGTCATATAGTTAGTTAATGTCTGAGGCAGGATTTGCACTCCAGTCTTCCTTACTCCAGAAACTGCTAGGGGATCAGCTGCCTACACATTGTGGGAAAGATAATTTTTATGTTTATTCTAGGTAATAATGGTAGGTGATATTTACATAGTATTTTGATTTCAATATATGTGACATTATTATCTTATCTGATCCTTAAAATAACCTTGTGAAGTAGGTGCTATTATCATCCCCCCACTTTACAGATGAGGAAACTGAGACTGAGAAAAGATGGATAGGTGCTATTGTTGCCCCATTTTATAGATGAAGAAACTGAAACTGAGAAAGGTGATTTGCCCAGAGTCACAACTAAAAAGTTGTTAAATCCAAGGCAGGATTTAAACTAAAGTTTTCTTGGCTCCAAAGTCCAGCACTCCATTCACTATTCCACCTCGCTGCCTAATGATGCTGGACAACAGGAATGAGAGAATGGTGGGTAAAGTGTTAAGAAAATGGGTCAGAAGGAAGAGGTTAAAACATCAAAGACAAATTTCACTCATTTCACAATTTTTCCAAGGAACAGTCTTGCCAGCAGTGTCTATTCCTTATTTGGCTCATCTCTATGTTTGCCATTTGACAACAGGGAGAGTTATAGTTTTTGAGTAATGCCGCCTTCCCACCCAACCTGAATGGATCTGTAGCCTCCTAAACAGTACTACATCCCCTTTAACAAGGGACAAATCCAAGTTGCTTATTCTTGTCTGCACTATTTCTGAAGAAATTTAGAATTGATGAAGTGCCAAGAACACCAGATTTGTAGTCAGAGGACCTGAATTTGAATCCCAACCTTGCCATTTACTATCTGTGTGACTTTGCACAAATCATTTAACATCTCTGGGTCCAATTTCCTCATCTGTAAAATGAAAAGGTTGGATTAGATGGACCCTGGATTCCCTTTTAGTTCTACATCTATGGTCCTATAAAACGCAACAAATTCAAAGTTCTTTCTGTTTGAGCCTCAAAGTTCCTCACACCTAAAGATATTTGCTACCAGAATAGAGATATTTCATTTGGGGCAATAGAGGTTATCTGTTCTGTCATTCGGATAGGACAAATGGGGTCAGCCTTTAAAATCAGCTTCTGTGAGTTCTGTACTAGAGCCTCTGACATTCATCCCCCTGCTCTGACCACTATAGCATTCACCTGTTAGATGTATAAGTGTAACTCAAATTGGATTCTGCTTAGCCATTCATCATTTCCATGAAAATGTCTTTCCCTCCTTGGCAGGAGCAATAATCATTCATATTGATATGATGCATTAAGGTTTGCAAAGTAATTTCCTTATAGCAACTCAGTGAAGTAAGTAGGCAAAACACTTGCCATTTTATAGATGAAATAACTGAGGTTCCCTTCTTTCTAATGTACAGTGTCCTTGAACTATCCCTCATCACCCCATCCAATCTTGCTCCCAAGGAACATGCCTTCAAGAGCTTTACCTTTTTATCATATCCTATCTGGGATTTTCCAAGAAGATGTAATCAGTTTGGTAGATTTCACAAACAGTACTCCTCAAGTGAGGGGAGACCGTTGGCTACATGAGGATGTGATCTTTTTCTTCAATGCTAGGGAGATTTAAAAGTTTGATTCAATTAGGGAGAGGGGGATAATCATTATGTGAGATGGGTCGAGTTTGTGCAATTTGTTGTTTTCTTGTTTTTTAGGCATCTGAATGTCTCTTTAGGCATTCTCTTAGGCATCTTGAATGTCAGGGTTAGGGGTAGAGGAAATTATACTCTATGGCATATTAAATCAAAAAGGAATAGTCCCACTTTCAAGGAGTTTTCATTACTATTATCTTATTCTCAGCTTTATTGTTATTATTATTAGCAACATCTCATCTTTTTCAATGAGGTTCAGATAAAAATGGTACTGGGACAAGTCAATGTCCTGCTCTTATTCTTTTATATTTGATTTTCTATGGACTACTGAATAGGTAGATAAAATAACTAGTTGTTTTTTATAGTTGAACGAAAGCATTTAAGACTTTCACTTATCTTAATACTATTATTGTTATATTGTAAATGATGATGATGATGATGATAATGGAATTTAAATCTAAAAGGATTAGATTTTACCCTTTAAAAAAACCAAACATTCAAATGGGTTTTTCTCTCTCCTCTTTCCCACATGTTCTTTTACTGGGCCTCCACATAATACACACAGAAACATAAATCAAAATATCCCAACAAAAAGCTCACCTCACTCAAATAGGGGCCCCAGTCCTTCCCTCTTGTGCTTGCATGAAGCACATGAGACCCTCTCTCACTGAATTGCCCTAAATATAAAACTATTGGAAATCCTGGGGCATCATCTCCTCTCCAGGCTCACGTACAATTCCCATTAATGTTAATATGAGCTATGTGGGAGGATTGAGGAGCAACCATTCCCCATTATGCTTTATTACATTTTTATTTTATGAACTGGTCTCTGGGATGATAAATCAGTGCTTCCGTGCAACCATAACTCTTTAGGGAAAACCTCCATGGAATTTTCCTTCTTTGTGCTCTTCTGACACTGTCAAAAAGAAAAATCCAGATGACTAAAACCATGCCTCATGTTTATGACCTGTAACAACTATTGTACTGTGAATGACACCCCAAGAAAATGTCTTTTAAAAAAAATTTACACCCTCCCCAGTTTAGCAGCCATTGAGGCTTCACTCAAAATTCCTGCCCTGGAGTAATTAACATTGTATTGTGCAAATACCCACCCAGCAGCTGGCAATTAGATAACCCAGAAATGAAGTGTTTCACTTCATCAAATCATGCTAACAATTTGATAAGTTTCTATGACCCACAGGCTTCACAGTTAGCACTTACATATTTGCTCAGGAAAATTGCCATTAGGGGTATCTGTTCCCAATGGCAGACCACTCTTTGAGATGCCCTTCCTTGACTTTGAGAGGTAGGGAAGGAGCATACAGATTCAAAATTCATTTTTCTCTATATTCTAATCTTTCCACTCCTTCCTAATTCAGATTTTCCACTCTAGGAAGATTGGACTTCTCATGCTTTCTCCTGAACCTTTCCTAATGTAACACACCTATCTTCACCTTCAAATCTTTGCTCATACTATTCTCAACCTGTAAATATTCTTCAATTATCTGCTGATCTAACACGTCAATGCCTATACAACTCAAGTCCCACTCCCTTTCTCTATATATTTTCTATATATTTTTACATATTCTAGCCCCCATAGTGATATCAGATTCTTGTTGCAGTTTTTGCCAATGAAACAAAATTAAGCATAGCTTATAAACTATCCTGCTTTAATCCCCAATTGTTTTTATGTATACACATGCATGTGTTTGCATTAGCCTCATCTCCCCCATTTGAATTTTAAGCTTCTTGAGGGAAAACACTTACCTAAGAGTAAGATCATAGATTTGGAGTCAGAAGGCCCTTATGTGGCCATTTAGTACAACCTTTGCATTTTGCAGTCAGGACAACTGAAGCCCAGAGAGTGATTTGCCAAATGTCCTACAGATAGTAAGTGACAAAGCTAGGATCTAAACACAGGCCTTCTGATGCCAAACCCTTCCCTTGTCCTCTGTTGCACATAAGGAAAGGAGAAGACATTCAGAAGTAGAATATATATCTTATTTCATTTACAATATAAACTGAATGCTGAAAAAATGGGCTTCACATTCATCCTCATGGGCTGATTATGTGGCCACATTTCCTGGTCATAGTCCATCTATAACAGACTGCTTCTAGAACAGAGAGGTCAAGGGCAGACTATATAGCTAACATCTACCCAATGGATCCTTTGGTCACAAATACTGATTACAAGCACCTGGATAGAGTTCAAGCTTCCAATTTGCTCACTGAAAACCTGTATCTCCTTCTCTCCCAAGATCAGTGGCTTATAGCAGGAGTATCAAACCAGATTAAAATGTAATTGGGAAATACTTAACAAAATAAATAAAAATATATCAGATAATGTTAATATATAATTTTCTAAGTAAATATTGACTCATAGTGAGCCTTATGTATAATTTAGTGGCTTCATTTCTATTTGAGTTTGATACCACTGACTTATACTACCGATGAAGGAGGACTTTTGAAGTGCCTTCATTGCAGAACAAAAAGGACTCTGAATATCAAAGATATTATTAGTTATTTGGATAAGCCATACATCCCTGATTTCATTAGTTATAGCTGTGACAAAACTTAGGAGATTTTATATTGAGAGGCTGTGGCAAACAAAGAAAAAAAAATCCCCAGAAGGCCACAACTTCTAGTACAGAACTTCACCAATGTTAGCTAGAATAGTCCTTGCATGGACTAGGTCTAGTATTCAGCCCACACCTAAAGGTTTACCAGTCATTAGGACTTGTCCAAGTGTTTGCTAGGTTTTGAGAAACCAGGGTGACTTCCACACAATGATGGAGGCATCAGAATAGATCTTTAGTGCAGGAATAATATTAATATCTGTGGAAAATGATTTTTCATAGTAATCAGTATCTTGGAAAGTCAGAGCTGTACCCCACAGCCCCCTTCTTTAAAGTTCTTCACAAGGACATTACTGATAATGAGATTGCATTGAATCTGCTTCTCCAGGTCAAATACCCACCCAAGCCAGGTCTGCTCAGGCTTCTGGCTAGACCACCCCAGGCTTGGTGGTCTGATAAAACAGGTATTTCCTCTGTCTGGAGGTAAAGGATAAAGAAAATATCAGCCTCAGTTGAAAAGGTATATAAACTGGATACACCAAATCCCAAATGGAGCCAGTTCTGGACTGTAACTCCCATGCAATGCATGTCAAGAAGCTTGAGAGAAATTAACATGTGGACATACAACCTAATCCGTTTGTCTCTTTTCTTAGAACAAACTCTAGAAATTATCCAATTCAACTCCTTCATTGTAGAGAAGAGGAAAATGAGGTGCTAAATGTCTGGGCCTATCTTCCTATACAAGCATTGCAATAATAACCTGGTTATATTGGAGAAATTTTTATAGTCATGGTGATGGAACCATACCAAATCATCTCACCCTTTACCCTTTGTGGCCCACATTATTCATTTACAAGACAACTGCCCAGTGTTAGGGCCTGTAATCCGTGAGTATAAAACAAGGAAAAACCAACAGAAACCAAAAAGAAACCAAAGCTATAGCCTTGGCATCATCCACACTGTGGTCAAACCAACTGGGTTAGATTTACTACCGAGTAACTAGCTTAAGTTCTCTTTGACCTTATTTATATACTGTGGCTAGATATTTGAGAATTTATTACTTCATGCTAAGTAATGGAATTCAACACCTGGCTGCTTAAGTGAGTCTCCATATTGCAATGTTATTACTTAAATATACTCTATGGCATGATTATTTCAAATAACTTTTTGGTAATGGAGAAATAATTCTTTGTTGAACAAAGAATGCTTGTTAGTGATGAAGAATCTACTAGGACTTAGAATTTGGAATGAAAAATTCTTATTTATCTATCACTTGTTTTAAAATATGTATAAAGATGGAAGAAATTAATTCAAAAGATTAAGAAAGAGTGTTCAGGGTCACTTGGAAAATTAGCGCTGGAATTTCAACCTAAATATACCACATGATAATAAAAGATTCAGAACAGTGCAGCCATCCCTAGTTTATGGCAGTGCAATCCTACCAATCTTTGATATCATTGATATCATTTTGTTATTTTCAAGGCAAAGTGGTATGATAGAAAGAGTATAGGCACAGCTAGGTAGATCAGTCCTTGCCCTCAAGGAGTTTACAATCTAATGCAAGAAGACAACACACAAAAGGGGGGTGGGGAGACTGAGTATCAAGACTGGAGTTCAAACCAAGCAAAGGTATGAATGCAAAGTGGAGAATTAATTGGGAAATCCAGATTTTTGAGTTCTGTATAAAGGAGTTTTAGGAGGAGTTTAGTGAGCCATCCTCCAACCCTTGAATTTGAGGAAAGAGGAGGCTGAGGGAGTTGGGAAGGTGTGAAGTATCCAAAACAGAATAAATGGAAAGATGATGAGATTCCGTATGTCCAGCTCATGCTAGGAGAGCATAATGTTCCATAGAGTTCAAACAAACATATTAATCTTAGTTGTTATTCTTATTTTTTAGGGGGGGATTTAGAATATGTGCCCAATAAGATTTTTTTAATTTATTTTGTTTTTAATTTATGGAATAAAACAAGTATTTCCATAACAGTATAATAAAAATGACAATTGCTCATGAAACTGCAAATCTAGTATGTCCAACTTTCTATTCCTTTTACACATGTAATAAAGTTATTATGTTAATTTCTTTTTTTCCTTTTTTTCTTCCCCTTCCTAGAGATGGTTATCATTAGAAACAAATATATATACACATATATATATGTATGTCTGTATATGTATATATGTATGTGTGTATGTATATATGTGTGTGTATGTGTATATATATGTATATATATAAAATTATTCTATATGTACTTCTATTTATCAGTTCTTTCTCTGGATGCGGAAAGTGTCTTCCTTCATGTCTTTTGTACTTAATCTGTATATTTATAATAGTCAAAATGAGTTACTCACTCAAAGTTGCTCTTAAAATAATATTGCTGTTACTATATATAATGTTTTCTTGATTTGCTCATTTTGCTCTCCATTGTATTCTTACTGGGCTTGAAGTCAGGAAAACCTAGGATCAAGCTCTGCCTCTGACAATACTAGATTTGCGACCTTCAGTGCATGACTTAGCTTCTATCTGCCTCAGATACTTTCCTAGGATTTATCTATTAAGTCACAGACCCATCACCAACTCTTTTTTGGGGGGAGGAAGGGCAGGAATCCCTCATTTGCCTACAGTGAGAAAGTCAAAGTGAATTTTAGGATTTGTTGCTTTTGTAAAGTCAAATTATCAACTTCTGAAATTTTAAATCTATATAATATGACATTAAAAGAGAGTGTCTTTAAAGGGCTTATTTATATGAATCAGTGCACATGTATTTAACTAACAGAAGTACCTAGCTGCCTTTTATTTATTTAGTGCCTAACACAGGAAGAATGGTCTTCTGCTGAAATTAATTCAAACATCATTAGGCAACTATAATTATCCTTGTAAAAAAACACAAGCAAAAAGTTATCAATATTTTAAACTATTTTATAATCTGCCTAAATTTCCAGTCTTCACTTGGTATGTAAGACACACAGAATATTAGGTAAAGAAACTTTGCTTCCTCTCTGTCCCTCTTTCATCTGAGTAAATTAGCCATTCTGGAGTGGTTAAAAAGGCGAAATGATTTGATAAACAATTAAGTGTCTCAGAAATGTATTATAAAGTACTTATTTCATTGAAATAATGATAGGGTATTTTTTCCCTTTAAATGTTCTTTCAAAATTACAGCTAAGTAATTTGATAGTTTATTCTCATGTCTTTACTGGAATTCAGAATTCTAATAGAATAAGGAATCTTTAGATTAAAATATACTCACAAACACAATTGAAAAGCTAGCTCCTCTCCTCCTGCACTACCATCACCTCAAATTTAACTCTGGTTCCATAGCACCCTAGAAGCCTTACTGGCGTAGTTAGAGGAGATAAGCTGTAGTTCAAATTCCTGATGCCTTATGCTGTTGAGGTGGTGGTTGTTTTTTTCTAGAGTCTCCCATTGCTGACCTTTTTTGATTAGATTATGGATTGGTTTGTGCCACTAGTTGGATTCTCATTCATGATGCCTGCTTAGCCTGCTTTACTCAGTGATGGCAGCTGACTCAATCAACATTTATTCTGCCTTGACTTCTACAGAGCAAACCAATTCTTCTCATGAATAATGATTTGGGCAATCCCCTCTTCCCTCAGTTGTCTTATTTTCCTCTGAATCTGTGGATGACCCTTCTTCCTGAGGTCCATAAGTTGCATGGCCACAGGGGCTGGCAATCCCACAGAAAACCCCAAACAGCTGTGACTTAAGAGATTAGGATCCTTCTAGCAGATCACTTATAGGTCCTTGGGAACTTCCTTGACTTTTTACAGGTACAGATTTCAGTCTAAAATAGAGCTCTTTCCTGCCATAGGATGCTACTTGGTAGAATCCAAGTATCTATCTATTCAATGGCAGCTCTCTGGGTTTGCTGATATTCAAAAATCAGGTTGCTTTCTCAATGCTTGAGAACATTGGGGGCTTCTCACTTATTACATATGATGACATCATTGTTTTTCACTTCTTCTACCTGACATTCAACTGATACAAATGAGATGCCCATTGGTGGCAGATTATATGTGACAATCATTCATGCTTTGCCTGAGTCAAGCTACATTTAATAATTTAGCTTTCTGAAGTTTACAAAGGCATTTACATATATTAAGATAAAAGATTTAAAATGGAAAGAAAATATATAGCTCATCTAGTCTAACCACCATGTACTAGACCAGGGCTGACCAGATTGGGCTGGTACCTCAGATTTGAGATTCTAATGAAATGAAACATTTTGTTGTTGTCCAGTCATATCTGACTCTTCACAACCCCATTTGGGATTTTCTTGGCCAATATACTAGAGTAGTTTGACATTTCCTTCTCTATCTCTTTTTACAGATGATGAAACTGAGGCAAATAGGGTTAAGTGACTTGCCCAGAGTCACATAGTTAGTAAATATCTGAGGCTGGATTTGAACTCAGAAAGATGAGTTGTCCTGATTCCAAAGTCCAGTGCTTTAACCATCGCACCACCTAGCTGCCAATTAAGCAGTTGAGAAAAAGATTTGCTTAGCTAGAGCAGAGGAAGGACATTCAGAACAGATAAGGGATATTCAGCCTATGTTAGTACTGACCCAGCAGAAGTTGAATATAGTTTCCCCATCTTTATATCACCCAGGGTGATTAGTCTATCAAGATCCTGGGCTCAGCTGGAGCTCCTCATGGTTTTTTATGTATTCAGGAATCCAGGAAGTCACATCAACTAGCCTGGCCACATGGTAAGGAACACTGGTAGATATTGCCCCTACTACATTTTCATGTAACAGATGAAGAAATAAAGGATTAAAGAGATTAATCAGGGGTGGGGAACCTGAGGCCTCAAGGCCACATGTGGCCCTCTAGGTCCTCAAGTGTGTCCCTTTGACTGTTGGATTCAGAGTCCACAGGTTTTCTATCCCTGGGTTAAATGAATTACCCAAGGTGTCTCACTTTATATGCACAACAAATTTGTGTGATGTAAATAAAATGTTATTATTCCATTTTTATAGATAAGGAAACCTAGAGAGGTTGAATGATTTACCAAAGGTCAGACATCTATTAAGTTGTAGAGTCTAAGCTTGAACCCAGGCCTTCTGACTCCAATTCCAAGGTTCTTTCCATTATTTCATGCTGTGTCTCTCATATTAGAATTGTTCAGAAGAGGGATTTTTCAAAAGCAAATTACTGGAATCATCTTATTTAAACTATTATTCTGCTTAATGTACCACTAAATGTTACTTTGAGTAAAAAACAAAACCCTTTCCTACAAGGTAGATATTTGTACAGCACAGACTATCTATCACAGAGTAGATGGAATGCTCCAAGCTCTAGTGAATCTGGCTGCTTGGAGACATATAAAACTAATGATTAAATAAATCTGGGATTAATTCAAAAGTGATCCAAAAATAATGTCTTTAGATGGCTCCTTGTATTTATTTCCTACCCTGAAACTTCTCTTTCATTTATTCCAACATCCTACATTCAGAGGCAAGAAAGGAAATAGATAATGGTATTTGCTCTCCCATTTAGGAAGGTATCTGTAAAGCATAGTGGAACTTTTCCGACATGCAATCTGAAATCTGTGAGCCCTTATTCAAGTTATAGACTCACAGATCTACAATGTGTGAGATCTTATTCAAGAAAACAGTCACTCTTGACCTCAGTTTCCTTCTCTGTAAAATGAAGGGATTGAATAAAGTGAGTTTTCATGGGTTCTTTCAGTTCTTTACTTTTATGATTCTAAGACTTAAGTATCATATGTAGCCTGACAGAATTTGAAGATCAATCACTGGAGTACTTTCTTTCATATAATAAAGAGAAAAATCTGATTTTTTAAAAAATTGGTTTATTTTCAGGGGGAAAAAAAAACCTCCACAGTTCTCTAATCTTCTAATGGCAACAAGTCCTCAACAACAAAAGTAGAAATTAACCGAAAGATCCATACCAATCAACCACCACAGATGGCAAACCCACATGAACCTAGCCTGACATCAGTACTCCATGAGAAAAGCTCAGCCTCTGGGCATGAGAGATTCTCAGCATTTGAATGGGAGCCAGGGTGGATCTTATATACACTAAAGTAACTTTGGGTGGCCAGAGGAGGGGGCTGGGAAAAGGGTCTAGGTGAAAATTCTGATTGGAAGGTCTGAGAGATTGAATAGACAATAGGAATAGATAATGAAGGAAACTGCAAGGTAGAAGTTTGAAAGAATCAGAAGGTGGGGTTAGGGCTTTCAAAGACTGGTGAGGGGAGTAGATAAGGAACCTAAAAGTTTAAGGATTTTCTGGGACCTGCAGACAAAGGGCTTGGCAAGCCCTTGAACCAGAAATTCTAGTCCTCCCTGAACACCCTATATACCCCTATGTTATAATTATTAACTAGTTGGATTGGTACCCTCCATACTTGTTTGTATACAAAAGGTTTAGTTTCCTGCTGTTTGCTGATTTTTTCTCTGTCCTTTCACTGCTTGGGACTTTTCATCAAAATTCCACTCTCCTCTCAACCTCTACATGGATCTACTCTTTTGTTTCTCAGCAGTCAGTGCCAGTGGATTAATTAATATAAACTTTTATTAAGTACCTTATGTACCAGGAACTGTGTAAAATACTGGGGATACCAAAAACAAAAATAAAACCATCTCTGCCCTCAAGGGGCTTGTATTTTATGAGACTTTGTATGAAATATGACCTGTTTGCTATGTTTTCTTTTTTTTGCATTTTTAATGTGAACCATGGCAAAATAATTAAATATATGGCTTATATTGATTATTGTTGCTTATATATCAGGCATCTAGCCATCTTCCATCATGTGTCAGACACTGATGAAATCAAGATTTACTTTTGCCCTCCATTGATTGGCCTCAAAGACTAATTTATCCCAATTCTACCTTTTATACCCATGTTTAAACTTGACAGAATAGAAAGTTCTGGGTTTTATTAAGTCCCAAACATTTGAAAACTAGGTCAACCTAAGGAAGAAGAGGAAAGGTATACGACTGGTGATAGGGAAGGGCTTACTCATTCTAATTTCCCATATTAAGTAAAATTGGAATTAGAAAATATAACAAAAATGGGGGCAGATGGTGTTCTTCATTTTCTGTGAATGTTCCCCTTTTGAAGTTGGTTCAAGTCTACCTCAAAATTACAGGTCATTAGGACTGTGCAAAGTAAAACAGGTGCCTCTAAAAAGATGAGAAGGAGAAATGAAGGGATTATTATCTATTTCCTCTACTTACAATTCTGCTAGCCTTGCCACAGCTGCCTCCCTTTCTTGGTCAAATACTATGAGCCAAAAGGATTACTAACTGTGGTCACCAGACCAAACTGGTGAGAGACAATTAAATTAAAGGGACAATTAAAACCTAAGCAGTTTGTTAACATGAGTGAGGCAGAAGGGGTTTGGAGAGAGAACCCAAAGCAGAGACCCAAAGTTACAGCTTGAGATTGCAGGAAAACAACCAGGCCAAACCCATTTCCCAGGTGATGCTTAGCTAATCAAGGGAAAAGCTTTCACATGAACAAAATGGACCCTATCTTCCCCTGTTCTGATTCTGAGAGATGAAGGGAAAGTGATGCTTTTGGCTAAAAGGGATTCAGCAATTAAATGTCATTTTTAAATATCCAGACTACTGGGCCAGGAATAAAAGGGTGATAAGTATTTACATAAACAATAAAGTATATGTGGTCAGGAATTAGCCATCTTCTATAAAGTCACCAGAGGCTTTTATCTGGTATATGGGAGGAAAGGGGAAACAGGAGGTAACCAGACACAGTAAAAATCCTTGCTAGTTAGAGTCATCAGCAAATCAAAGCACAAAATGTCCAACACCAAACACAATATCAATTATAAGCATCATGATAATGCTATCCTCATTATTAACACTATTAGACAGCTCTTGAGAATCACTGAAGAGCCAAAGACAGGAGGTCAGGCATATTTCCAGGATGATCTAGCTTGGACCAACAGATCAAAGGAAAGTTAAGAGAAAGAATCTGAATGAGAAGGGAATGGGAAAAAAATTTTGAAAGCTAAATGAATAAAATAGCTTAATTCAACACATTAATTTTGATTCAATGAATGTTTATTGAATGCTTGCTGTGGCCAAGGTACTGTGCTAATGGGTAATATTTATCTGACTCTTTTTAATTTAAAGTCCTCTTCTTTCATGCCAATCTTGTGAGGTTGGTAGTGTAATTATAATAATTCCCATTTTACAGAGAAGAAACTGAGGCTTAAGAATACAGAGATCTATTGTCTAGAAAGACCAGGGATCAAATCCCACTTTCTACACCTGCTGTGGAACAAAGGTCAAGTCATCTTAACTTTCTGAGCTTAAGTTTCCTCTTTGGTAAGATCAGAATCTTGATACTACCTCATGAGTTTGTTTTGAGATTCAAAGGGGAAAATGTATGTAAAGGATGTTGCCAATTTTTAAGTGTTACATAATAACAAAAACAATAACTAATAATAAATAGTATTTATATAAAGCTTTAAGGTTTGCCAAGCACTATACAATTATCTCATTTGATCCTCACAATAGGCATATTATCCCCATTTTACAAATGAAGAAATTGAGGCAAAGAGAGGTTATATGATTTGCCCAGGGTCACACACTTGATAAGTGTCAGAGGGCAGGATTCTAACTCAGTTCTGACTCCAAGCCCAGCCTTTGATACACATTGAACTACATAGTTACCTACATAAATGTCAGTTATTATTATTGTTATTATTATTACTTAGGATTTGAAAAAGTGATTAAAAAAAAGGCAGCTAGGTGGTATAGTGGATCAAGCACCTAGCTTGGAGTCAAGAGGACATCTTCCTGAGTTCAAATCTGGCCTCAGATACTTCCTAGCTACATGACCCTGGGCAAGTCACTTAACCCTATTTGACTCAGTTTCTTCATCTATAAAATGAGCTGGAGAAGGAAATGGCAAATCAATCCAGTGTCTTTGCCAAGAAAATCCCAAATGGGGCCACAAAGAGTCAGATATGACTGAACAACAAAAAAGAATCAAGCGTAAGTCTTTTGACTCCCAAGTTTAGGCATAGTTCAGAGATCTTTCTATTATACCTCAGTGTCTCTTAGTAAGATCTACAAGATAAAAGAAGGGCTATTTAAGTTAACGAGTATTTATTAATCACCTACTATAAGCAGACCACATGGCATTACAGAAAGAGAGTTGGCCTAGGAAACAGAAAGTCCTGTGTCCAACTAACCAATACTGTTCTTGGGTTTTCTTGGTAAAGACACTAGAGTGGTTTACCATTTCCTTCTCTGACTCATTTTACAGATAAGGAAACTGAGACAAACAGGGTTAAGTGACTTGCCCAGAATCACAGAGCTAGGAAATGTCTAAGGCCAAATTTGTACTCAGGTCTTCTTGATTCCACGTCTAGTGTTCTATCCACTGCACCACCTAGGTGCCCTAGATTAAATCTACCTGCAGAATAGCAAAATTTTAAAACGGAAACAATTCTTTATGTCACTTCCCTTCTTCTCCCCTCATTGGCCTATCTTCTCTTTCATCCCAGACTCACACTCCCATCCTCAATCCTAGGAATCTAATACCATGGATCTTCATGATCATCCACTGTGTTTTACAGCCCCAGGTTTTCTGACTAGTCACACTTCTCCTATCTTCCCTTTCCATTACATTTCAAAGCCCTGTATCCCATTTGCTCAGGATCCTTGAGATGCCCTCTGGTAGTCAGAAAAACTCAGAACAACAAGTAAGGTAATGATTGTTAATGGCTTAATTTGTTTCATGAGTTGAAATGACTTAACATCTCCAGGTTCTGCATTTCCAGCCCTCTACCGCCCATCCTCATCCATTCTGTAACAGCTCCAGCTCAAGCAGATTAATCTTCTTACAACACTGCTGTTATCACCTCATTGTAGGTTCTAGTTGTCTAGGGGGTAGTTCATTTAAAGCAACAAACATCTATAGACTCAGGAAATCCTGAGTTCAAATTGTTGTGTCTGACTCTTACTAGTTTTGTGACCATTAGGTCATTTACCATCTCTGAGCCTCACTCAATGGTATAATATTTATTTAACTCAGTTATAGACTGGTTATGATCTATATTGGTAGAAGGAGTTCCCAAAGTATCAAAATTTTGGTTTCTTGACATATTCCTTGTGTTTAGAGCAACTTACCATTTGTCAGGGATGTTGTACAAGAATTCCTGTTCAGATAAGGATTGAATGATATGATATTATTAAAACTCTGATTTTCTATGATTCACTGCAATGAGACTAGAGTATTTGCACAGTTTAGATAAGACACAAATTCTGACCTCATACATCTTGCAGCCTAGTATGTGTAGATTATACATACATATCCACAGAACTATAATATAAAGTACATCGTGCTAAATACGTAAGAGAAAGCTAAAGTAGGAGAAAGTGAGGCATTAATGTAATGCCTTCTTTAAATCCAATTCACTTGCATGTCATAGCATTGCCTCCCTGATGTCATGGTCCTCCTCGAGAATAAAGGACAAACAGGTAAGGATATGCTATTGCAGTAATCCAAATGAGTAGTAATAACGATCTGTATTGGGGTGGTGGCAATGAGAATAGAAAAGAAGGGACAGGGCTGAGATATGTTAAGGAGGTAAAATCAACAGTACTTGATTGTCGATTGAATGTACAATGTGAGGGAGAGTGAATAGTCAAAGAAAGCAGCAAGGATTTGAGCTTGGTGACTGAGTATTTGGTGGTAGCATTGATAGAAGCAGTGATGACAGAGGAACTTATATTTGAGATATTGTTGCATTTGAAGTGGTGATTGGATGTCAAGATCATTCAAAGTCACTTTGCTTTGCTGCCTCAGTTTCCTCATATGTAAAATGAGGTTAATGATACTTGTTTTCCCTAACTCTCAAAGATTTTGAGGAAAGCTTTTTGGATATCACAAAGCATTATGTAAATAAGAATTATTAAAGCCACTGTTATTTTATTATTATTATTAGTGTATAAATGATGATAAATTTTATTTAGGTATGGTTAGAAAGAAATGCAGTCAATATCTATTGACTAGTTTCTAGATAGAATCTACTTCTCTCTAAAGCTTCTGAACCTGTGAGCCTTTCTTATTGAATTTTCCCCTTAAGGTTTTTGAGAACTGCCTAAATGGATAAGGTTCAAATCAGACTTTGAAATCTATTTTGAACATTGCTTTCTAGGTCATCTTACTACATTATTTTTTTTTAATATCCGCATATGCACAGCCTTTTCCTGACATTGATACTTTGTCCTTTTCTTCCCAAATTACAGATTAAATCATTTCCTGCTGTTTTTAGGAACCTCAGCTCCCAGTTCTATGGTTGTTCTAGCCCTTCTATGATGATCATTACAGCAATTCCTCTTCCTTGAAATACGACGATATTTTTACAGTCTTTCCTTTTGCTTAACCAAATGAGATCATCATCACTGATATTGAATTACTCAGATTGTGCAGGAGCACACAAGCTCTTCTCCTTGCATTTCTCTCTCACATTTTGCAAACAAACTTCTTCACTTTTCATCTCAATTAATATGTTTTTAATATTTCTGTGATCTGAGATCTTTACAATGTCACAGGAACTAGCACTTAATCATTTACCACCTTCCTCATTGCTTTTTATAGTATGTGCTAGTCTTGTATCCTTAATTTGAATATAAACTTGAGATCAGGGACCATGTTATACCTCTCTGTCTCTTGCAGTGCCTAGAAAAGTGTTCTGCCCACAGTCAGCATACAATTAACATTTATTGATTGACAGAACCCCCCTATAATACCTAGCACCACAGTGGACCCATAATAGGTGATCAATAATAATGGCTGTTTAACTTACTGAGTTTGCATAGTGTCTCAGTGACTGATAGCTTTCACTGGCAAATATCTCCCTTATCATCTACACCCATCCATTATAGACTTCCACTTACTTATTCTTAAATATTTAGTAATATGAAACCATCATAAAAAAAACTACTGTTACAAATTCGTTTAACAAAAAATGACCCCTGCTTTTATACCTTCTGCCATACCACAAAAGCACTGTGATTCAACTGTCAGAGTTTCTCTCCCTAGGCATTTATTTTATGAATTCATTCTAGATCTACTTTCTGGATAGGCAGGCTTTGATGTTGAGAAAAGGCTGGTGAAATCTCCTTTTTCTATTCTCTGAGGTAAATCTTGGCCTTTATTCAGTCACAGCCATTGAGCTCTGGGGAGCAAGTAGATTATGTATCATTAACCTTCTGCCTGGTCTTGACAGTCAAAGTTTAAATGGTCATAGTATATTTTATCCATAATCATAGTTTCTAAGTAATTTCTTCTCATTTATCATTACCCACTTCCTCCATGATAAGTAGGATGGCAGAGACTATCTCAGCTAGGAAGGAATATTTGGGACTCCTATTGAGATTATCAGCATTTTTCTGATAAGAGAATATTTGCATTTTCCCTACTGATTCCAAAGGGCAGCTGAGTGGCATAATATATAGAGTAAAGGGCTACAGTAAGGAAGACCTGAGTTCAAATCCAGCCTCAGATACCTCCTAGTGACCCTGGGCAAGTCACTTAACCCAGTTTGCCTCAGTTTCCTTATCTGTAAAAGGAGCTGGAGAAGGAAATGGCAAACCACTCCAGTATCTTTGCCAAGAAAGCCCCAAATGAGGTCACAGAATTGGAAACAACTCAACAACACTTCCTCCATGAATTAGTACTCTATGTGTTCTGTGTTACTATAGAAATTGGTTTACAAAATAGCTTTTATACAGTAGAACACACTGACTCTTTTTTTGGCAAATATGAAAGATTTTCAAATGCAACAGTTTGGTTCAACACTGAACATGTTGAGCTGAAAAGCAAATATAACTATCTGATTAATTGATTCTGACCTCATAAATATTATACTTTGGGGGCTCTAATGGAACTTCCTGAGGGTAAATTGTATGGTTCACCTCATTCATTTATATCTCTGGCTGACAGATGTACATTATGAAATGTCACTGAATATGCTGGCAATAAATGAGCTACAGCATTAGCATCTTGATTCTCTGTGCTTGTGTGCAAGTGTGTGTGTGTGTGTGTGTGTGTGTGTGTGTGTGTGTGTGTGTGTGTAAGGAACATTTCTGTTAAATGATTTCAACAGAAGTTTCAAAAAAATACTATAATATTCTTCACCTTATATAGTCTGTTCTGTTTCAATCCATCCCTCAGCATTTTTCATTGATCTTTCTAAGCCCTTGGATTCAATGAATTTATAAAGCTAGTTTCTCTTTTGTTGACTGGTTCCTGCTCCTTCATAATTAATGACTGTTTCAGACCTTTGGTAACAAGGTGCTCTGGGCATCACAGTTGTGCTATTAATATTCCTTAGGTTTACAAAGTATTGCATGTAATATTTAATATTGGAGACCAGACTCAGATTGCATATTATAAATTGGTGGTCCCTGCCAGGATTTCTTTTTCTTCCTCTTAATCATTTGGTGGCAGGTTTTGATTTTATTTAGAAATTTTATTTCTTACTATTTTTACTAATACATATTTGCTCAAACATCTAAGGAATCCAAACGGCTAACACATGCAAAGTTCAGGTTAACACAATAACATATGGTACTGTGTTATATTAACCCCCTTCAGAATATATTACACATTTTCTATGTCCCTGTAAGGTATGTAAATTTCAAGGAAGCATTAATCCTGCCACATGAAGGGATGATTGTTGTAAAGACAACTTAGCTTCTGGAGAAGACTAAAATGTAATCTAGTGTTCCTGTCAAATGGAACAATTCAGTAATGTACTTTGGGGACCATTATTCTTCCCTGGTATTGTGTTCATACAACTCAAGGAACTATAAAACATTCCATTTCCAAAAAGTTAATTTAAAAAATCATTCATCGCCATCCACAGTCACATAGAATGAAGGATTTGGATAAGACTACAAATCAAATTTCATGTCATTGAAATAATTACCATTATCATTATGGTCAATTCTTGATTTCCTTCTTTTATCATCTATCTCAGCATATCTATTCTCCCATCATCCTTAAAAGTTTGGGAGAAAGCAGATATTATCCTCATTCTATAAGTGATGTAAAAAAGATAGCAAGGAGATCAAGTCAGTCAATACTTAAAGAAATTAATTCAGATGATTTGAAAGGACAAGTCCTGAAGCTGAAACATAAATGCTTTGGCCTCATAATGAGAAGACAGGATTCATTGGAAAAGACCCTGATATTGGGAAAGATTGAAGACGAAAGGAGAAGGGAATAGCAGGAGATGAGATGAATAGATAGTGTCATCAAAGCAATGGACACGAGCTTGGACAGACTTTGGGAGGCAGCAGAAGACAAAAGGGCCTGGTGTGCTATGATCCATGAGGTCACAAAGAGTCAAACATGACTAAAAAAAGCCAGAAATCAGAAGTAATGCTAAGTAATGGCCACTAAGTAATGGTGAGTTGCCCACTCACCTCTGGCGTCTTTTGGTTTTAAATTTCTTTTTTTTTTAATCATCCTGTTCAATTTTTAAATGTTTAATTAATTTAATTAAATTTTAAGTCATCCTATTTCAAGTTTTTTTTTTTAAATCATCCTATTCAATTTGTCTGTTATTCATCTAAAGAAACCATTGTGTCTAAATCCTTTGAATTATCTACAAATTTCAATCCTCATCACTTCTAGCAATACCCCTGACATTTTAAGAAGCTGAGAAAAGGGAAAGTATGGAACCTGCTTAGATGATTTGATTTGAAAGGGCATTTGAAAGGAATGAAAAAACAAAACAAAACAAAACTGGCACCAATTCTCCTGTGCAGAGCTGGGCCACAAGCCTTTGGAGATATGTCAACCATTTTAGTTTTCTGTGAAATTGTCTGATAACTGCACTTTGCCCAGGTTGTGAAAGTATCTTAAGGGTCAATATGTTTGAAACCAAACTCATTATACTTTCCCCTACACTCTCCCCTCTGCCAAACCTCCCTATTTCTGTGGAAGATACTATCCTCACTCCACATATTCAATAAGTTGCCAAATCTTGCCATTTCTACTTTTATAACATCTCTTGCAAACAATTCCTTCTCTTCACTAACACTTTAGTTCAGGATCTCATCACCTCTTGCCTAGATATTGCAATAGCTGCCTAATTGATTTCTCTACCTCAAAGTCTCTTCCCATTCAAGCCTGTTCTACATATTGCCTCCGAAGTAGTTTTCTTTAAGCCTAGACCTATGTAATTCCTTAACCAACTCCAGTAGTTTCCTACTGCCTCTAGAATAAAACCCAGTCTCCTCTGTTTAATTTTTAAAGCGTTCTACAACTTGAGCCCAAATAACCTTTTCAGCCTCGGTAGACATTGTGTTCTCCCATGCTCCCCAGTCCAGCCAAATTCTGTCCTCAGTCAAAACACTCTATATCGCTTCTCAGTGACTTGGTGCTGGCCACCCTCCATGTGTAAAATGCACTCCTTTCCTGCCTCCACTTCAGTTACACTCTTCTTTTAAGATGCAGTACAGATATCTATTTTCTACAGGAAACTTTTCCTAATTTGCCACATGCTAGTGCTCTCCTAAAACTGCCTTGTATTTAATATGTATGCATACATGTATCTTTATATAGATATAAAGTACTATATTTTTATATATACTTGTAGTTATCCTCATTAAGCTAAGACTAGGGATCATTTCATTCTTTCTACCTATATCTCCAGTGCTTAGCACAGAGCCCAGCACACAGTAGGTATTTAATAAATATTTGTTGATAGATCGGTCGATTGCCTAAAAGTGTGGAATGTAGAAAAGCAAACCCTGCATTGCTCACCTGAAGCCTGGAAGCTCTGGATATCAAAGAGCAATGTAGCACTGGGTTTGAAAAGCTCAGGAATTCTAGTCTTAATTGCATCAGATTTTGGCTGGTGTTGGATTATCTAGCAGGGGAAAACTCAGTGATGAGTTATGAAAGATCAGTGATAAGATGTGTGTGTGTGTGTGTGTTTTAAGTAGTATCTCAAACAAAAATGCAGATGAACCCAAAGTGTTATTTTTAATGAGACCATTGCATACTGGTAAATTTTCTCCCACTGGAAATCTAAGTGTCCCCATGCACTCTTCAGAGCTCTAAAAACTCAGCAGAGGGAGGAGAGGCGGGGTAGCATGAAAGGGGGGTGCAAGGTTGTAGTCGTTTCACAGTTCTCCTCAGAGCATTCATCCAATCTCCTGGTGAAGCACGTACACCCTCATTTCTTTTCCAGCACTCCTCCAGGGCTGCAAGCCATTGCTGGGTATGCATTGCAAATCAGGGCCAGCTGACGCTGCTTGCACTCAGGAGGAATCAATTTGCCAAGCATTAGGGGAGTGGCAGGCGCCAAAGCGGCTGGAGAATCCAGAGGACATTTCTCAAGGAAAAATAAAAAGAAAAGGGGAAAAAATATGGCTTTACTTCTACTTTCCCCTATTTTCTGCATTCCTTGAGTTAGGGGATTTAAAAAAAAAGTGGTAGCTAGGGATTTTGCTTCTGTAATTTTTTTTCTTTTTTTTCCCCCTAAAAGCATCCATTATCTTGCTTTGTAGTCCTTTTCAGGCCCCTAAACTTATTTAAAGAGCTGGACTCCAAAAACTGGTTACTCGTTATAAAACGTTATGGTACCATCCTATAATCCTAAATCAGGAGTGGGGAACCTGCAGCCTGGAGGCCGCAGGTTCTCCACCCCTGCAAGTGAAAACAAAAGATGTTTCCTAACCCTGGAGAATAGTTATTTGCCTTGGGTGGTCCAATGTCACAATGACCTGAATGCCTCTGCCGCCACATTCATTCCCCTCTATCTTTCTTTGATTATAAACAGAGCTACTGGCTAAAAAAGAAATATCTGTATTACACACACACACACACACACACACACACACACACACACAAAATACGTGTGTTTGTATATATATATATAATTTTGCTTGTTGAAGTTGTTAAACAGAAAACAAGTGGTGGATCAGAATTCAAGCCCAAGTTTTTCTGCTACAGGTCCAGCATTCTTTTCAATGTTCCCCACTGCCTCTGGGTTTCTAGGTAATTTGAGGTTCATGGATGCTTGCTATACTGAATACGTCCGTGAGCTACAAGCTCCATTTTTAGGCATCTGATTATGAGGGGCCATTAAATGAAGAATTAAGCTACATGATATGGAATATTCTACATGTTCAGGGCAATACTATGACATTTCTTATATTTAACATAGTTTGAGGCTTCTGTATGTCTTAATTTGGCCTGGAGTTTGCACATCGCTTTCAGGGAGTTTTATAATTCTTTTCTTCTCCCCTGCCCCACTCCCAAACTACTTCACTCTTCTCCTATGTTTCAGTGGAATTTGGGTAGAAAAGAGCACAAAATTAAATAGGTCAATGTATACAATTTTCAACCTAGCACACAACTCATTAAAGATTGACTATTTTACAAATGCATACATTCACATATAATCAACATCTCCAAGTCAGTTTCTTTTATTTTGGCCTGAATCTCCCAAGATGGAGAATTAATATAGGCATAAATACACAATGTGTGTGTAAGTATATTCATATAGACATGTATGGAGAAGTATATGTGTATGTTTATATAATGTGGGTGTGACCAATACACTGAAACCTGTAAGTAAAATGAAGCAATTTAGTGGGGGAAAAAGAAAATAATTTTTAAAACTCCCTGAAGAAGTATAAATACTCAAGGCCAAATTAAACTTGCTGAGGCCTAAAATTAAATTTCAGCAAAGTCATAGCATTATCTTGAAAATGTGGAATATTCTGAAATGTGTATCTTAATTCTTTATTTAATGGTCTCTTATAATCAGAGGCCCTTAGTTGGAGCTTACATCACTTGTAGACAGACTAGAGACACTGTACACTTCTGTGAAATCCAAATTACCTTGAAATTCAGAGAAAATATGGTACATTGAAGAGGATGCTGGGTTTAGAGGATCTGCGTTCTAATGACATCATCTTTGCCATTTACAACCTGTGTGACCTTTAGCAAATCATTTAACCTTGTTGGGCCTCATCTTCCCTATCTGTAACTAGGGATTCTACCAGATTTCCTCTAACTTCCTTCTAAGCTATAAATCTATGAAACATTCATGAGGTTTCTTTCCAATTTGATTATAATCTCCTAGATTATAGAATTTAGACTTTTTGTATTCCCAGTACCTAGATCAGTGCTGTGTTTATAGCAGACTTTATTATGAAAGAAAAAAGTCCATTTTTAAAATGCAATGCAAACTTTTACCTTTCAGGTTCTAACCAAAACACCAAAACAAACAGATGCTCTCAAAACAAATTTCAACAGCAAAAGTCACGAGAGAGAGATTCAGGCAGGAGATAATTTCTGCTCCAAGTTCTGGTATCTGCTCCTACATGCTATTTCTTGATGAGGAGAGAGCTGGAAAAAAAAAAAAAAGTTTTTTCAGTCCCAATGATTAACAGCTACTAATGACCTCTTCCATGAACAAGTAGCTGAGAAAGACCCAGAACTGTCTTCCTTTCTAGGAGAACTCACCCCTGATGCCAAAGAGCTAATCCTTATTTCCCAAACCAAGGAAACACACCCTGCTTACCCAAACAAAAAGAAATAATAGGAAATAAGAGTTAACAAAATATGAATGTCATCAAGGATGAAGCAGGGAGAAAAAGCTATATTGTGTTTATTGTTCTGTACAATTTAATATGGAAGGATGAATTGGAAGGAATTCTGAAACTGTAAGGACCAGGCAAGGATAAGGAAAGAGATAATCCAAAACAGAGGGAAAATGAGAAGATATTTCTATCTGTCATTTACTATCTGTGTGATCTTGGAAGTCACTGGGGAAGAAAAGACAGCATAACAAAGCCAAAACTAGTAAGATGAAATTTAAAAAGAATAAATGTAAAGTCTGAAAGGAAGCTTAATATAATGGGCAAAGAACTGGCCTTAGGATCAGGAAGACCTAGGTTCAAACCCTGCTTCTGACACATGCTTGATATGAGTCCCTAGACAGGTCACTTAACTTCTTAGCAACTAAAACCACTTGATAGGATTATAAATGGCAGAGCAGGTGCGGATAATAGAGTGCTGAACCTGGAGTAAGGAAGATATGAGTTCAAATCCAGTATCAAACAATTACTAGCTGTGTGTCCTTGGGCAAGTCTGTCTGTTTCCTCAGTTTCCTCAACTATAAAATGGAGATTGTAATAGCACCTACATCTCAGGGTGGTGGTGAGGATCAAATGAGATAGTATTAGTAAAGCATTTGGCACATTGCCTATGTTAAAATAAAATTTCTTGTAAATTGTTAAAATGGAAGAAAACCCAGTCCAAAAAGGGGAACCTGGAGTGAACCAGAGTCCAATCACAGTTTACAAAGACTACATCTGTTCAGAGGGGAGTTGGAAAGGGTGAGGTAGTTATACTTTTTAAACAAAGGAAGGCAAGGAACTTGAAAAGGTGGGAATTAGGTAGGTCCTAGAAAGGAATGAGGCCAGGAGATCCAGGAAACAACAGGGGAAGTGAGGAATTCCAGGTTTAAAAGCAGTGGCCCTTTGATACACAAATCAGAAGACATTTCTGATAAGCAGTCCTGGAAGTTCAAGGCTTTAACACAAACAATAAGATAAGGGGGCATCTCCAAAAACCATAAAACAGGATGTGTCCCAGAGCCCCATAACTAACAGTTAGGGGAGTCTCTGAAGATAAGGATGTCTCTTGAAGCCACCAATGGCTCAGGGTCTGCTTCAAAGCTGGTGTGAGCTTAATTGGCTTCAGAGTTGCTGGTTTTCTGCGCATTCAGCTGGATTTACTCTTGTCACCACAAAGGATTATTGGTATGTCAAGCAACCCTAGACATCAGAAGTACTCCTGATTAGCCAGTTGTGCTATTCCATTGTTTAGCTCCCCTGTGAAAAAGGGAAGCTCTAGCCTATTAAATGGTTAGTACAAGCATTACAGAGCCCATAGTCACACCTGGCACATAGTAGGTGCTACATAAATGTTCACTAGTTATTATGATCTGAATTGGTAAAAGCAGTTCCCTCACTGAGAATTCCCTATACCCCATCCCCACATCCTCCCTGAAAAATATAAAGTGTTACCTTAGATTAAAAAAAGTCTACTTTTCAAAAACAAAATGAAGAAGACATAGCTAAATTGTGGTTTATCTGAAAAAGAAAGTAGAGGTTTTAGTGGACTGCAATTTTATATGCATAAATAGCATATATGAGAGTCAGAAAAATCTATTGTTATCTTAGACTGTATTAAGAGATGCATTGAGTCCAATATTTGGAGGTGGTAGTCTTGCTTTATTTTGCCCTGGTGAGACCCCACATCCAGAGTACTGTGTACCATTGGAATATCAGGGAGGGTACTGGGGATATTTGCCCTGGATAAGAGAAGATGCACTAACTGTCTTCAAGAAGTATTTGAAGGAGAAGATGCACTAACTGTCTTTAAGAAATATTCCCTATGGAAAAGGGATTAGACTTATTCTGCTTTGACCCTTCAGGGATAAGTTAACATCAATGGGCAGAAATTATGGAGGCAGATTTAAGCTTTATGTAAAGGGAAAATGCTTAAGAGTTATATGGTGAGTAGTTTTTCAGTCATGTCCGACTCTGTGAATCTATTTGGGATTTTCTTGGCAAAGATACTGACGTGGTTTGCCACTTCCTTCTCCAGCTCATTTTACAGATGAGGAACCTAAGGCAAACAGGATTAAGTGACTTGACCAAGGTCACACAGGTAGTAAATATCTGAGGCCAGATTTGAAGTCAGGAAGATGAGCCTTCCTGACTCCAGGCCTGGCAATCTATCCAATGCCCTACTTAGGAACTGTACAAAAGCAGAACAGGCCACCTTTGGAGGTTGAAGGCTCCCTGGCCCTGGGGATCTTCATGCAAAGACTGGATAACTATTGTTGAGTATAATAGAAAAGATTCTTGTGCAAGAAAAATTGGACTAGATATAGTCTGTAGCCCCTTCAAATTATAAATAAAGAGGTTAAACTATTCATAGATAATCAAGAACAGATATATGTGTAAATATGCTTATGTACTCTCATTCCTCTACCTCATTTTTAGAGGAGCAGGGGCTGAAGATAAACTGTTCTTTCTGGCTCATCAAGAGATGAATCATCCCTCAGCCATCCTGCTATTCCCATTGCTGAGTTACTTCCAGAGGATCTCCAACACCATCCACCAACCTCAAAGGACAGAGTGTCAGGGGTGATATTGGGACCTCGCCAGTCTCAGCATCTTCTAACAGCAGTGACTAAAGTCCCAGCAACCTGTCTCTTGATTTTCAGAAAGTGGCCCAGGTAGAAAGGTTTATAGTGGTATAGCATACAGTACAACACAATCTCACTGTCATCTGACACAATAGAAGGAATAATTCAGTTTATAAAATATTTCAGTTTTAAGAATTTTTTTTGCTGTACAGTATTTTTGGTACTGTAGATTTTATGTATCATAAAAAGTGAATATTGTCTGAAATAATTTTTTTCATTAAGATGTTAGCACAAAAGGTCATAGAACTCTAGAATTGCTGGTGAGAAAAATGTTTTGCATGTTACCAATTTTATTTTATGTATTGCATTTTGTGGCCTATTTCATGGTTACTGTATTAGGAAAAGTGTATACTAACAGAATTAATGGTTTGTTATGAAAAGTTTGGATGTGGAAAAGTGTATTTTTGGTAGTCTCTAGTGAAAGATTATAGTGTTTGGTAGTTGCAAGAACCTAAATCCCCATTTCCTATAAATTCAAAGTATTAACATTCAGCTTTTTGACTTTCATGTCATCTTCTAGGAACGTTATTCCCATTAGAGTTGAAGATTCATTTATAATCCTTTAGAGGGAAAATCAGTATTTAGTGAAATAGAGGACTTTCAAACATTCCTGATGAAAAGAACAAAGCTGAATTTAAAAATTGACATTCAAACATAAGACTCAAAAAGCATAAAAAGGTAAACACAAAAGAGAAATAATAAGAGACACAACTAAGTTAAATTATTTACATTCTTATATGGGAAGATGACACATGTAATTCCTAAGAACATCATCATTATTACAGCAGCTAGAAACATTCTATGCAGAGAGGGCGTGGTTATGAATTTATTTTGTTGGGATAATCTAAAAAAAAAATGAAAGCTTGAAAAAGGAGCCACTGGGAGAAGGGGGAAGAGAGAGGTAAAATGAGGGAATTACCTCACATAAAAAAGACTCACAAGGAAGAGCGTTTACAATGGTGGGGGACTTGAGGTGGGAGTGTAGAGGGCAATACTTGCCCCTCACTCTCATTGGAATTGTTTAAAGAGGGAAAATACACACAAAGAGACATATACTCAGTAAGATATGGAAATCTATCTTACTCGACAGGTAAATAGGAGGAGAAGGGGTTAAGAGTAACAGGGTAGATGATAAAAGGGAGGACAGAATAAGAAAGACAGTAGTCAGAAGTAAAACAGACTTTTGAGGAAGGATAGGATAAAAATAGAGAGAAGGATAAATAGAAGAAAATAGAATAGAGGGAAATGCACAATAAGTATAAATCTGAATGGGATAAGCTCCCGCATAAAACAGAAACAGATAGCAGAATGGATTAGAAACCCAAATCCAACAATATGTTATTTACAAGAGATACACTTGAAACAGAAAGGCACACACAGAGTTTAAAAAAAAAAAGATCGAGTAGAATCTATTATGCTTCAGCTGAAATTTTTTTGAAAAGTTAAGGGTAGCAATCAGAATCACAGACAATGCAAAAGCAAAAATAGAGCTAATTAAAATAGATAATCAGGGAAACTACAACATTTTGCTAAAAGGTACCATAGACAATGAAGTAATATCAAAAAATTTTACAGCAAGTTTCTCTGATAAAGGCCTCTTTTCTCAAATATATAGGGAACTGAGTCAAATTGGTAAAAATAAGAACAATTTCCCAATTGATAAACTGTCAAAGGATATGAACAGGCAGTTTTAAGAAGAAGAAATCAAAGTTACCTATAGTAGTATAAAAATGTTCTAAATCACTATTTATTAGAGAAAAACAAATTAAAACAGCTCACCCCAATCAGAAATGATAAATGCTAGAAGGGATGAAGGAAACCAGGTACACTAATAAACTGATGGTAGAATTGTGAACTGGTCCAACCAATAATTTGGAACTATGCCCAAAGGGCTATAAAACTTTGTATACCCTTTGACCCAATAATACCACTAGTAGGTCTGTATCCCAAAGAGCTAAAAGCAAAAGGAAAAGGACCCATTGTACAAAAATATTTATAGCAGCTCTTTTTGTAGTAACAAAGAATTAGAAATTGAGGGAATGTCCATCAATTGGGAAATGGCTGAACAAGTTGTGTGATAGGATTTTGATAAAATACTACTATGGTATAAGGAACGATGAGGGGGATGGCTTCAGAAAATTATGAGAAGATCTATATGAACTGATGCAAAGTAAAGTAAGCAGAAGCAGGAGAACATCCTACCCAGTAACTGTAATATTGTAATTACAATTAATTGTGAAAGACTTAGCTACTCTTATCAAGACAATGAGCCAAGATAATTCCAAAGGATGCCTGATAAAAAATGTTATTCACCTCCAGAGAAAGAACTGATGAGCTCTGAGTCCAAGTTGAAGTACAGTTTTCTCATTTTTAAATTTTTCTTGGTTTTTTTTTTGCAATATAGCTAATAAGGAAATGTATTTTGCATGATTTAACATGTGTGATTGATGCCATAATACTTGCCTTCTCAGTGGGTGGGAAAGGGCCAGGCAGGAGCCTTAAAACTCAAAAATTTTCCCTTTTCTGGTGGTGGCTGCTAAATGTTGTATGAACTTGTCTGTGGCTCCTCAGCGCTTAAATTCTTTCTTTCTGGCTGCTTGTAGTATTTTTTTTTTTAATTTACCTGACTACTCTGGATTTAGACTATAATGTTCCTGAGACTTTTTACTTTGGAGTTTCTTTTTAGGAAGTGACCAGAGGATTCTTTATATTTCTACATTGCTCTCTATTTCTAAGAAACATGGGCAATTTTCTTTTAAGATTTTTAGAAATGTGATTTCTAGAATTCTTTCTTTTTGGCCATTGCTTTCAAATAGTCCAATCATTTGTAAACTATCTCTTATAGATCTGGGTTCCAGGTAATTTGTTTCTTTAATGATATAACAAATTTTCTTACATTTATTCAGTCTTTTGATTTGTTTTCATATTTCTTGTTGTCTCATAAAGACAATGGTTTTTATTTGATCCATTCTAATTTTCAGAGAGTATGTTGGTTGAGTAAGATTTTGTGCCATTTGGGCCAACTTGTTAATTCCCTTTTCAATTCTTTTGCCTATAGCTCTCATTTCTTTTCCTTTTTTTTTTCCTTTGGCAGTCTCATTTCCTTTATAAAATATTTTAATTATTAAAAAAAACTGTTGCTTCATTTATCTCTTCCAGGAATTCTAGTTGAATTTGTATCCAAACTCTGTTTTACTTCAATTCTTTATTTATAAATATTTTGGAAACACTCTCTTCTTCTAGTTTTGTGTCTGAAGACCACATCACCATAATTTCTATTTATAGTAGGATTCTTTTTTTTTTTAATTTACTATTTCTCTAGTCAACTTCTTGACTTCAAACTTTATGTTAGGGCCAGGCTCTGGATACTGCTGGAGGGAATATCTGAGATTCTGAGATTGTCCTGCTGCTTCTTTGTTGGTGTACTGAATATAATGTTATTCCAGGGTCTCATAAACAGCTTATGCTGGGGATCTGAAAACTTTCAGTAATCCCAAAGAGTTCTGACCCAGGAAAAAGTCTGGTTTTTGCCCTGCTGATCTGAACTCTGCAAGTGCCTGACCTGTGTTTGGGTATGAGCAATATGCCTGTGGTTATGCTCTGTTTAGAGTTCCAGTAGACTGCTGCTGGATTAATCCTCTATTAGCCAGCTAGAAAGCCCTGCTGGTTCAAAGGAAAACAAATGCAGGCTCCTCTTAGATCTAAGATTCATACTCTGGCTATTCCATTACAGGCTTCAAATTAGACTAGGGGCTGTAACTGAGACCCACTCTGTTGCTAGGTTCAGAATCACACATCTGATGCTTGCTTCTTAACTTTATCCTTTCTAAGTACATAGTCTAGACCACTCACTGTAGAATGATGCCCCTAAGTGTAGAACCCCCTCCTCAATCCATCATGCATTTGCAACCCATAACTGAGCAAAGCACCTGCCAGCTGGCATCTGCTCCTGAAACCTACCCAAGTGTAGGTCTTTCTTTGCTAGTTGTAGGATTTCTTCTTGCCCTGGTACACAAATTCTCCCTGCTCTGGAATGTTCCTCATAGACTTCCTTGGCTGGTCTCTATCCACAGCATTTGCAAACCATTCTATTTATTTCCTTTGGCTAACAAGGCTAGAAAAATGACTAATTGTGATTTTATTTTCTTGGATTTATAGTTCATTTTCTAGATCTATTTGGAGGGGCTGTGAAGGAAGACTCAGCTGTACTTCTTCCTACTATTCTGCATCTTATATTTTTTCTCTTATTCTTCTCTCTTAAGGTGATTACTTACAGTGTCTTATTTATAATCTCTCTCTGTCTTTCTCCTCCTTCATTCCTTTCTCTAGTCTACCCTTTTTCTCCCTCATACCTAGTGTTAGCAAAATGCTTCACATATACCAAGCCATAGAGTCTTAGATTAGTGTTGAAAGGACCTCCAAGGCCATCTAGTTTACCCCCTTCATTTGACAGATAAGGAAATTGAGCCCAAGGGGGATAAGTGACTTACCTATGACCACACAGATAACTGCACATCAGAGGCAAGATTACTGGGCTCACAGCAAGTACTTAATAAATGCTTATTGACTGACTGACTGAACCCAGGTTCTCTGACTTTTGAACCAGTGTTCTTTCTGCTGTATCATGCTAAAAGAAATGACCTCAGCAGCAGGTGCTCTAATAATTCCTTCAGAGCCTGTAATCCTGAGAAAAATTATGAATGCACTCTTACCAAAATTCATAATTATGCTTGATGTATATTTGTTTAATTGAACTTTAAGACAATAATCCATTGCTTTTCACAGAAGGTACTATTCCTGGTACTATATTCACAGAAGGTACTATTCCTATTCATTATATATAGTTACCAGCAACCTCTACTACTTTTGTCTTGCCTTTAAAAAGAGAGTTAATCATGTCCTTATGAATCCTGGCCTTTTCCCAAATAGAAAGTTCGAGATAGATCTGTCCTCCTGGCCTTCCCCCATGTTCTTTTACTTCTGGTCATCAATTCATGTATGACATTCCTGGCATGAGGCCTAGAAAGGAAACCCCAGATCCAGAAAGTTAACTTACCCCAGTAGTAGACAAACACCCTTCACTTAATGTAAGAAATATCTAGAAAAAATTATTTGGAGACAGAAACCTGGCTCAAACAATGTAAAGCCAATCCTAGGAGAGGTTTATGAAGGAGTATTCTACATGCTGAGATAGATCAACTCACTCAGCAGGCAAGAAGCCAACAGCTCAGCTTCAACTTTAATTACATGACAACTAGTCGGTTTGTGCTGTAACTATTCCAGAGAAGGGAGTCAGCCAGAGAAGACCATGTAAGTCTCTCCCACATGGTCCCATCATGAGCAAACTTAGAAGACTTTATTACATTTGAGCAATGTGACTCAGACAAGAATGACACAATGTTTTTCTGCCACTCCACAATCCCTCCCTATGCCTCCAAAATGAAAAATTCTCAATTTATGGCACCATCTCACCAATTTCAATATGAATCTTTTGATGGTCCCAACCCTCAATTTAGAACAAATGTGTTTTTTCTTTGTTTTTTTTTTCTTTCTTTTAAAAGTGAGGGAGAGGTGGCTAAGGAAGGGTAGAGAGAGGGGAGGAGAAAATATGTATTTTTTGTTCTATCAATTTAATTCTACTGCTTAGTATAACACATCTAAAACAGAAGTTGAGAGATCTTAGGCACATGAATAGAGAGGACTCTTGAAGAAACCACAATGTGTGATGCTCATACTCTCTGTCTTACTCAAATTGTGCTCACACTGCCCACACTATTCCAGATCGGTCCCTGGAAAAGAAAGTCATCCAGAGAACATACTGAACCTGATTATTATATTTTGAAGTTCCAGTCAAAGTCTAGTGGCAATTACCACCATGGATGACTTTCTCCTACCCTTTTGTCTCCCTTCTTCCATAATAACTATTTTGGTTCAGTCATTGAATTTTCCACATTTCCTTTCTGCTTCCAGGATCTGCTTGGGGAGAGGCTGCCCTCCTGTGGAATCCTGAGAAACAAAAGAACAGCATTACCAGAAAGGAAATCTTTTATTCTGAACTGAGCCACCAAAAGAGCTACAGTCACTATGTACAGTGACAGAAAGGGGCACTCAATTTTCCACCTTCACCACTCTATCCTCACATTCAAAAAATGAGTCCAATATTCACAGCAGCATCCTCCAGACCCAAGGATACATAAAAACCAACAGCTATATAGCAAGTTTCCAGTATAAACACAGCTATATAGCAAGTTTCCAGTATAAACACTCTATACAGCAAGAGTATCTAAGTGTTTTCGATAGCAGGCTATGCAATAGAAATCCAGATTATGCAGTGCATGTAATTTTGTTTCTTTTTTAAATAATTACAATTGTTTTTTTTTAATAATTACAATTAATGCCAATCTTACTAGCATGACACCTTGCAACCTACTAGTTCTTGGGTAATAGCTAATTAGAATCATTTTTTTTTAAAGCAAAAATTTCAAAATTGTTCTTAGGTCAACCTAGCAAGCAGAATTTCTAGATTGCTCAGGGGGTTGGTTAGCCATTGGTATCCCCATTCCTACAGTGTAAAAACATGTTGCATTACTTCAATTCAATTCAATTCAAGACAATTATTAAGTCCCTACCATGTACAAGACCCTGTGCTTGTTTTGAAGTAGAGATGGAAAATGTTGCTGCTCAGTTTCCCCATCTGTAAAATGAGGGAATTGAATCAATATCACTTTTAATTCTTTGTCAATGATCCTAAGGACTAGATCTTGCCTTCGAGAAGCTTGAATTCTAATAGGGGAGATAATATGTGCACATACAGGGACACATAAACCAAATACAAAGTTGTCTTGGGAGGGGTAAGACAGTGGAAACTGGGGGCTAATGAAAAAGGTATAACTTGAGCTGAGTTTTGAAGGAAAAAGGGAGTTCTGTGAAACAGAAGTGGCAAAGGAGTGCTTCCAGACATGGAGAACAGACATAGAAAAAGTACGGGAATGGGAGATGAATGTGCTGTGTGGGGATACAAAGACAAAAAAAGTCTCCTAACTGCAAGAAGCTTTCATTCTTATGTGCAGATAAATACAATGTCATTTAATGTAGGAGGAAAGAACTGTTGCTTTAATATGATAGCTGTGTCCTTAAGAAGCTAAAATAAAATATCATTTTTTTAAACCTCTAGGGAGCCTGCTCTTGCCACAGCACTCACTTGGGTAAAAGAGCAAAAAAGAACTAAAATTGGCTTAAGACATGGAGAGTTTGTGTGTTCTTTGGAAAGCTTATATTCAGCGCTGTCATGGTTCTCAGTGCTGGTCTTACAAGCCATTACTTGAGGTCTGGGGGGACTTGAGCAGTTCAGAACATGGATGGCCTACACATTCTCCCCAGTGTCTTTTCATATTGGGTAAATTGTGGCCCACAAGTTTCATGGCTTGCTTGAGGTAAGATCATAAATCAATGTCAACTCAAGGGAAATAGAACTGAGGATCTATCTTGACTACTACTCCCTGGTCTATTTTCTAAATAGTCCTATGCTCATTGATACTTTAATCTAAGTTAACTGCTAAAGGCAATAGAGTAAAAACTCTATGATGAAGAGCAGGAGTGGGGAGAAGTGAGAGCATCAACTGAAAGAATGGGGATATTTAGTCTGAAAAAGGGAGACTCAGGGGACACATGATTGCTGTCTTCAAGTAGTTGAAAGCCTGTCATGTGGAAAAAATGGGAGAGAAACACATCAACTTCCACCAGCTGTTGAATCTGACATACCTCTGGGGTAGGGATGTCTGACACACAGCCCATAGACCCCAGGCAGGCCATGACACACCCAAATGTGGCTCAAACCAGATTAAAATGTAATTGGGAAATATTTAACAAAACAAATAAAAAATGCAGTAAAACATAGATAATGTTAACATGTGGTTTTACAAATTAATATGGCTCCCACATCAATTTTTATGTATGGTTTATAGGCCCTCATTTCTATTTGAGCTTAAATTAACATCCCTGCTCTTGAATACTAGGATTCCTGATACTTTTTTACCTTGAATTTAGTGTCCCTGTAAAGCTGAACCCCTCAAAAACACTACACAATTTTGTTCTAGAGAGAGATATTTAAAGGGGATCATAAAGATACAGAATATAGGGAAATTTTCAGCTAAGTCAGTCAATCACTTATTAAGCACCTTCTGTGTACCAGACAGTGTGCTAGGCACTGCAGATATAAAGACAAAGTGACACAGTCTCCTTTCTCAAGGAGTTTACATTTTACTAGTCCTTTCTCAGTCTTCATTCTAATGGACATCTCTGAAGTCTCTGACACTACTCATCACTCTCTCCTCCTTCATATGCTCTTCTCTCGAGGTTTTCAGATTTTTGGGACACCACTCTCTCCCGGTTCTTTTCTCTGTCTCCTTTGCTCCAGATCATGCCCTCTAACTTTACATGTGCCTCAGGGTTCTGTCCTGAGCCTTCTTCTCTTCTAATTCTATGGTGATCTCATTAGCTTCCAGGGATTTAATTACCATCTTTGTACTAATGATTCTCAATTCTGCCTTTCCTGCCCCAATCTCTCTGTTGACCTCCAACCTCTCATTTCCAACCACCTTTTAGAAATCTTTATTTCAAATTAGATGACAAGCAAACATATTAAACTCAATATGTCCAAAACAGTACTTATTCCTTCTCCTAAACCTCTCCTCAACCCCTCACACACAAACACACACACCCCTTAACTATTACAGTAGAGGGCAACATGATTCTTCCTGGCCCTGAGACTTGCAACCTAGAAGTCTTCCTGGATTTCTCATTATCTCTCAGTTCCTGTCTCCAAGTTGTTACCAAGGCCTGTTGATTTCACCTTTGTAACATCTCTGAAATAGGTCCCCTTCTCTCCTCTGACGGGGCAGAGCTGTGGTGCAAATATTAATCACCTCATACCTGGAAAACTGCAATAGCCTGCTGGTGGGTGTGCCAGACTCAGTTTCCCCACCCCCCCATATCCTTCATTCAACCACTAAAGTGATTTTCATAAAGTATAGGTCTAAGCTGGTCACCCCCCACTCAATAAACTCCAGCTTAATAAATGTGTATTGAATGAATGAATGAATGAAAGCTATGTAAATACATGATAGACAATAAATAAATGTACACTTCCTAGTTATGTTCATTCTTGAGCTTCATTGCATGGAACTCCAAGCTATCTTTTAAGTTCATCTCAACTTCAAATAGCCTTTTCTGATTTGACCAGAGGTTAGTGTCCTCTCCTAGATTATTTGTAATTTATTTAATATATTATTCATTTTATATCTTGCATTTAAGTATCTGTAAACAGTTATATATTCCAGTAGAATGTGAAGTCCTTGAGGACAGGGAATGTTTCACTTTTGTCTTTGTATCATCAGTAATTGGACAAGTGTCCAGTACATATTAGGTGCTTTGAAAATGATTAATCGATTTAGTTAAAAATTCCCTTATATTTTGTATTTTAATTATCTCTATTAAAAGTGTAGAGGCGATCTAACTACATGTATGTCTTTCAAATATCTACACACATTTAAATGTATCCTTTAAATATATAAAGACCTATATAATGAAAATGAAATCCTTAACAATAATCCTAAACCTAATTATCCCTTTAATAAGGATTATAATGGATTACAATTGATACCTATCTTAAACCTAGAGGGTCCTGCCTGGACATAATCATGAAGACCTTTCAACTCCTATGAGAGACAAAGAATGAAAAAGAAAAAAAAAAGACTACAAATCCAGGCTTCTGTTATTTGACCTAGTTTTGTGGCAGAGTACATGCAGCAAATAAAGGCATGAGGTCTGGAGCCCTACATCTCTCCTGGGCCACTGGACTTCATGGGTAGAAAAGCTCAGTTCACATTTAACAGTCTCACCCTCCATCCAGAGGAGAAGTAGAAAAAAATAGGAGCGGACCTATAAGGTTCCTACTCCCTCAATAGCTAGCAGGCAATAGAGAGATTACTAAGACAAAGCAAGGCTTTGTTTCTCCTTCATGGCTGCCAAGAGGGAAAATGTTTTTGAGTACATCCCACACATTGTACCTTTACTTCCAGTCAGCAGTGAAGAGAGGGTAAAAGTTAGAACTGAGCCTTCAAGGATCAGAATATCTTCAGAGGCTGGCAGCATGGCCTAGTGGCCAAGGCATTAGAATTGAGTCAGGAAGACTCCAATCTTGGATTCAAATTTTTCTCAGACATTTACTGTGTGATCTTGAACAAATCATTTAATTTCTCAGCCTCAGTTTCTTCGTCTGTAAAATGGGGTTACACTTGCTGGCTTCTGCGATTCCTTTCTGGCTCTAGGTGTATGGTGTTGTGTTTGGGATAACAGGGAAGAGAAAGCAAGGTCAAGAACCAAGCTCCAGAAGTGATGCCTACCACTTTGGATCAAACTAGGCAGCATAGCACCGGTCATTAACTCCTCATTTTGAGGACAAATTTGAGATCAAAATTAAGAGTAATGGAGGCAGACATTACTTTGATGTAAGGAATGAGCTCCTGACAATTAGTTGTCGAAAAGGGAAATCACCTTCGTGGGAAGGCCAGATGATCTCTTGCTGGGGATAGTGTAAAGAGGGTTTTCGTCTAGGTTGGACTAGATGACCTCTAAGGTCCATTCTAACTTTGAGAATCTTGTCATTCTATGAATTCAGCTTACTATTTTGGAATTAAGTGTACTAAAGCATACCCAATCAACTAATATGAATGCTTAGAGAACCAACTTCAAATACTTAGGTTCAAACACTGCATCTAATATATCCTATGTGATCTTAGGAAAATTACTCAACCAGACAGCTCTCTGAGACTATCAGTTTGCAAGATAGCTGCAGATCTACATTAGTAGAAAGAGTTTTCTCACTGAAAGCTCCATACACAAACAAAATCACAGGTTGCCTCAACTCCCCATAACCCCCTAAAAAAACCCACAAAATACAAAACACACACATAACCACAACACAAACCATATCTTCCGTAGTGTAAGAATTCTTCCTTGTTTCATCTCCATTATGAGTCAATTGGAAATTCAATAGACACATGGCTCATGCCTATACTTGTCATAAATGCTGTTATTTACTCTTCTGGGATACATTGCAACAATATGAAGCCAGGAAATGGTCAGCTCTGATCAGTGCTTCAAACTGACTTGAGTGGTCCCCTGACTCTCAGGACTTGCAATCCTTTATATTTAGGGGTACATGAGCTACTCAGGTGCATTACACCAATGCACCAAAGGTAAGAAAATCCATACACACATGAGAGTGCTAATTATATACAAATCAGATAGGAATGTACACCTGTATCAGCACAATTTCTTTATTGACTTAAGGTTAAATTCAATATTTCTTTAAATGTAATGTCTTCCCCTTAGGATAGGGTTGTGAGATTGGTATGGGATGGGGGGCGGTATTTTAGAGGGGAATCGGGTCTAACCAACCTGTATCATATCAGTGCTATTGAATCAGTTATAGAATCTTGTCAATTTTACCTCCATAACATCACTAGTATCTATCTCCTTCTTTCCAACCATAGAACCACAATCCTAGTTCAGACTCTCACCATCTCCTTCCTGGACTATTTCATTAACCTTCAATTTGGCCTCCCTAAATTAAGCCTGTCCCCAATCCAATCCATCCTCATCACAGCTCCTCACCTTGTCACTTCAATTCCTATTACCTCTAGGATCAAGTATAAACTCCTCTTTTTGGAACTTTACAACTTTGCCCCAACAAATTTCTCAAGGCTTAATATATATTATTCCCTTGACAGTCCCTATAGGTGAGTCAAACAGGATACTTTCCTGTTCCTTAGCATATGGTACACCATTTGTCACCTCCATGGCTGTGCCCTTATTCCTTGAATGTTCTACCTCCTCACTACCACCTCTTGGAATCTGTAATGCCTATTAAGACTCTACCCAAGCATTACCTAACTCACTAGACCTTTTCTGATCCCCTAAATGCTAATGCCTTTCCTCAAAAAATCATCTCATCTATATATGTACATATTTTCTGCTCCCTTTCTTGAGGGTAGAGATTACTTCACTCATGTCCTTGCGTGTCCAAAGCTTATAGACTCTGATACATAAATAGTAGGTACATAACGAATGTTTCTTGATTGATGGATTGAAGTATAATCTATCACTGGAGTGGCTTGGCTTAGCTTTGTGTTTTGACGATATATAATACAGCATCACATGTTCTATGAATAGTGATTTTATCTATTAGTTGAATAGTGTGCTCTTGAGTACATTGTTATAAGGAAAGCTACCATTTTGGCTCAAAGCATCAGTGTTGATCCTGATTCTTGGGGGACTCTTAGCAAGAGAAGGTCCTATGGAAGATCAATACCAGCTGCTTTCACTACCAAGATCCATTCTTGTGCAAAATTTTGCTTCAGTAAATTATTAATGAAATGAGAACCATAGAGTATTTGGTGCTAGGAAAAAACCTTAGAAATTCATCTAGTGCAAACCTTTATTTTGCTCACTGAAACCCAAAGAGATGAATTAACTTTACCAGCAGTAAAACTTACTTCTCCTGACTCCCAAACCAGCCCCCTTTCTGCTACACCACACTATTTTTCACTCTTGATGTAGAGCAAGATGTAACCTTGGTTTTAGGTTAAAGATGCTAATAAGTCATGTTAGTGGTGCTGATAAGCATGAGATCATATTTGGTCCCAATTTCTGAAAAGGAATTTTTTGTTACTATCCAAAGATTCTGGCAGATGCCTGGCATATCAACCTAAATTTAATCTCAAACTCTTAATCTTTTTTTTTTTCTGAAAGTGTATAAGGTGAATTAGGGGAAAATATTTCAAAGAGCTTATCATGTTGATAAATGCATTTCCCCACTGACCTTTTAGTACTTAGATGACATGCACTGAAGGTTGATGTGAAGTTACTTTAACCTACTGTCTTACATCATAACAAAACCATGCCATGCATCATCCATCTTACATGCTCAAAGAAGCTTCCTGTTCTCAGAAAAAATACATTTATGCATTACATATGTCTTAATCATTTCTGTGATCTATTAGATTTGTGCAATTTTTTTTACTCTTTCAGCCCTGAATTCCCTTAAAACTTTTCCCTACTATTTTATAAAATTAAAAAGACCTTTCTCCCAATATCCTTTCTTATTCAAGGCCATTATAAATATATTTGTGAAAGACTTCACAAGGCAGTTTAGTATAATTAAACTGGAGATGGTAGCTTGGCTCAGGCTTAGCTATGAACAGAAGAAATTGATAAATTTTTATGGGGTCAATGTAACATGGTGACTTAATGTTGCCCCAGTAGAACGTGAGTTCCTGAAGGGCAGGGCCACTTTTATTTTTCATTTTGTCTTTGTTTTCCCAGTGCCTTTTGCTGTGCCTTTGGGCTTAATATTTACTTGTTGGATAGAACTAGATTAGAATCAAAGTTGTGTGAGGGCAATGAAAAGATAGTCTCTGGATGAAAAAAAAAGGTCTAAAACACCTTATCATGCCATGTATTACTCAAGAGGCAAACATGATTGTATATTTGGATCACAGATGCTTCTTGAAATTTGAGCACAATTAAAATTTAGAACTCTGCCATCAAAGCAGGAAAGGTTAAGTGAATTCAATTAAGGTTTAGACACATGTGTAAAAATAAGACCTGTAAGGGAAAGAATAAGCATTTATATTGTGCCTACTACATGCCAGATGCATTACAAATATTATCTCATTTTATCCTCACAACAACTCTGTGAGGTAGATATGGTTATGATACCCATTACACAGTTGAGGACACTAAGGCAAGCAGAAGTTAAGTGACTTGCCCAGAATCATACAGCTAGTAAGAATCTGAGACTAAACTTGAACTCAGGTCTTGCTGGCTCTAAGCCCAGCAGTCTATCCACTGTGCTGCCTAACTGCCATGACCAACTACTGAGAAAAGCTGACATATTGTTGACTTCTACTGTTAATTGATGTCAGGGAAGAAAAGTATACCTCCTTCAGAGCAGTAATTTTGGATCCTTTTTCAGTAAAAGATAGTAGGTCACAAGTCTGGTCTCATACAGCAATGCTTATGTTCCTAGTAATTCCTTCAAGTAAATAAACTACAGAGAAATTATTTTCTTAAGGTCAAAAGGTGGGTTCATTACTCAATTAGAAATGGTAACTAACCCTCCCCCCATCATTGCAATCTATGTTATACCCATTAACAATACACTCATATCATAATGTCCCTACTCGATAGCATTTGATATTGCTATAACTCAATGACCAGTGTGGTAAAGTAGGATAAACTGTATAAAAACAATAAAAGTTCTTGCCAAAGGTTGTTTAGAACCTCAGGACATAGGCAAGATAGTGAAGGAAAAATAAGACACAGTCCTATAGCAGAAATCTTAATCATATCCAAAGACTGGGCACCTGGAGAACAGTATCCCTCATAAGATAAGGGAAAAGATTAATAGATGGTAAATGACAACTTGTATCAGAAATAAAAGGTAACTGAGACACCTATGGAATCAGCTACACTTCTCTAAATGTGGTAAATAAATAGAGTTTGTCTTTGACAGTCTCCCATTTGCCCTTTCAGTGTCTTTTTCTCCCTCTTGGAGTCTATCTTTTTCTACTCAGAACCTCCATATTGTTTCCCACTCTTTTTTATTCCCTGCTAAGGTATGAAGAGTATCAGAGGCACCCTGACCTTGTGGATAGAAGACTCACCTTGAAGTCAGGAAAACACGCCTTGGAGTTGCCTCTGACATATACAGGCTTTGAGATAATTGGCAAATTACCTAATTCTCTCAATGCCTCAGACAAGTTATTAATATGTTCTAGAGGAGTTGCTAATATGTGTTGGCAGAGGGAGTTTCCGTGTTGATATCAATCAATCAATTAATTGACAAGAATTATTAAATGCCTACTCAGCGCCAGGCATTGAGGTAGATGCTAGGAATAGAAGTACAAAGTGATACAATCTCTACTTATAAGAAGCTTATGTTATAATTTCCCTATACTGATGAAATCACAGGTTTGTGTATGTATATATAAATTATATACATATCACACATGCATGTATATATATGCATTTTTGCTTGTAAAAGAGCAAGATTATACAACTATATTTTGTAGAATTGTGACAATATAGTTATATATACATATATAATCAGCTTATATTTTATACCTGTATATTGGCAAATAATTCATTCCCAGTTGCCATTTAGACTTTTACCAATCACTCTATTTAGTCTGGCTTCTGCATTTCTACTTTTGGCCTTCTCTACTACTAGATAAATCAACAGACTGATAAGGAGTTAACCAAAAGGTTTGAGTTATGTACCCTTTCTTGGCCATTTAGGTTATAAGCTACTTTCAATCTAAGAGGTCTTCAAAATACCAAAGATTAGGACTATGATGGTGGCAGATTCTGGGGTCTATAATTTTGGACAAACAGCTCTTTCATCATATCACCACCAGCTTTGCTAACCAGTAAGGTTGGTGTTGCACATCTATTTCCAATCAGTATTTACTCACCTTGAAACTGGAAACTAAATTGAAGCTGAGTATCCAAGATGTAACTTTGTGAATACTGATAAAAAGTTATTCAAGATAACAGCAGTCATAAATCTTAAGTCATAAAAGAGTATTAGTCATTCAAATTACAGAAATGAGTTATGTTGTCATGACAGCTCTTAAGGTGATCAGGGGACAGAAATTAAATGGGACCAGAGCAATGGAAAGGCTTAGTAAGCTCACTCCATCGAATAAGATACAAGTGAAGGAATTGGCTCCCATGTTTGTTAGTCATTATGGGTGTGTCATTATAACTCAATCATCAGTGTTGTCATAATTACACCAAGTGAGCCTCAGAGCCTTAGATTTTGCATCAAACATGAGAGATTCCAGCCTCAGACCACCAGAGCATTTCCTTGGGACAAAACCCAGAGTGTTAGGCTGTTTTTGTTCTTGTAAGTGAGGCATCATATATATCCCATAGAAAGGCAGTATGGAATAATGTCTTGAGTGCCAGATTAAGAGTTAATTCAAATTATACTTCTAACACTACTAGTTGTATGACAATGGGCAAATCATTTAATTTCTATAAGCCTTAGGCAACTAAAAGTCTATAAGGTATATAAACTGCTTGTAACCCATGTCAGTGGTTCTCTTGCCAATAAAAACATAATATGATGTATTGACTGTAACATTCCTGTTTTAGGACCCTTTCCAAATGCTTAAAGCAGAGATTGTTCCTGATACTTCTGCCTGCTGGTGCCTTCTACCTACTCTGTATATATTTTGTACATATAAAGCAATACATATTGTCTCTTCCATTACGATGTAGTAATAGTTAAGGGCAAGTATAAGGTTTTGACATTTCTTTGTATCCCCAATGTTTAACATAGTGCCTGACATACACTAAGTGGTTAATAAGTGCACTTTGATTGATTGATTGATTGATTGATGATAGAGATCTCTAGACTAGGAATCAGAAAACTTTGGTTTTAGTCTTTGGTGTGCCACTGGTGACACAATGTTGGATAATCATTTAATTTTTTTAAGCCCGAGTTTCCTCATCAGTAAGATGGATATAATGCCTGGTCTACCTAGTATCTACAATCCATGATTTCCAAGAATGTACTCTTCCATCCAAACAAATAAAACTCCTGAATTTTCCTGTTATATGTCATATGTAGTCTTGAGTATGTGACATTACTCATCCTCATCTCCTTGCCTGTAATTTTCTTTCTTTTTCTCTTTGTCCTTCTAAACCCTACCCATCCATCAAGGCCTTATCAATGTCCATTTCTTCCATGAAACCTTTAACTTAAAATATCCTTAATCTCTGTGTAGAGATGATAGTTGAACCAATAAGAACTGAGGAGAGAATAAAGAGGAAGACTAGAAGAGGGGCCTAAACTTCCTTGGGTGAGGGAATTATTAGGGATTATATGAATGAAGATCTAGCAAAGGAGACTGAGGGGGGGGGGAAAGTGGTCAGGTGGGTAGAAGGAGAACCAGGAGAGAAAGATAAGAGATTATTTAGGAAAAGAGAGATCAACAATGTCAAAAGATCCAAATAAATCCAGAAAATTGAGGTTTGAGAAAAGATCATTAGATTTGACAATTAAGAGACTATTGGATCCAGTTATAAGATAAAGGTCTCAATATTTAACAAAAATTTTTTGGAAATAGTCAGGTATTTTTGGTATACACCCATAATTCCTGCCTACTGGATTGGCTGAGGCTCATGAGTCACTTGACTGCAGAATTTCTGAGCTGCAGTAGACTAAAAGCTGATTGTGTGTCTATACTAAGTCTGACATCAATATGGCTAACATAGTGAGATCAAGTAGGGAAGTGTAAGAGACTCCTTGAAGCAAGGGCTCATGAGAGAGTGGAGAGGAATCAATAATAAGCATTAAAAATACAAAAAAAAAAGTTCAGAAGGGGGGAAGTTTTGTTACAATCACATTAAATTTCATGTAATTGTTTATATATATATATATATGAATCAAATAACAAGCTCATGGTTTAATATAGTCTTTTTTATTCTTCATATATTGAAATGTTCATGTTTGTTAAATTTATAATAAAAATATTTTTAAGATGCTACCAAAAAAAAGAAAACTTTTGAGGGCATGGGCTATTTTTCAAAAATGTCCTTTGTACCTAGTATAGTACTTTACATATTTTTGTTGTTGTTTGTTATGTTCTTTCAGTCACATCTGACTTCATTGGGATTTTCTTGGCAAAGATATTGAAGTGGTTTGCCATTTCCTTCTCCAGCTCATTTTACAGATGAGGAAACTGAGGCAAACAGGATTAAGTCACTTGCCTAGGGTCACACAGCAAGGCAATGTTTGAGGTCAGATTTGAATTCCGAAACATGAATCTTCCTGACTCTGGGCAGGGTACTCTATCCACTGCTCCATGTAGCTGTCCCCTATTGCATATAGCAGGAATTTAATAAATATTTGCTCAATAAAAAAATTTGGTAAGGTCTTTGTCTTAAACTTCCTCTGTATATCCCACAATAGCTAACACAGTGCTGAACACATTTTTAAAAATCAGTAAAAATCTGTTTATGGATTGATTGCCTTCTTGCTAAAGCTCATTTAGTTACACTATATTTTCAAAAACTCATGCAACAATGTACTAATAATTCATTGTACAGGTTTTGTAGAAGATTGAATCACAGTAGTTATGATCTTTAAAATGAATCCTTTCCCATTATATGGCCATATTTTCTAGAAATTTCATTATCAAAGTAAAGGGAAACTATAATAAAAATGGAAGGACAAACTGGGCAAAATCATAGATCCCTCAATTAAACAATCTACTTTTAAGGATAACACCTTCTCTTCTTTTTATAGCCCACAACACCTAATTCGAAACATTACCAAGTTACCATCTAATTTTTACGTGGTCTTAAATATTTTTTCTTCTATTTGTTCATTTCTGAGTTTTTGCTAGCACCATATATGTATCACATGAACACTATGTTCAGTGCCTACAATACTGGAAGCAAGAAATTCATCTATGGTTGGCAGATAGGTGGTGGTAATGAGTTTAAATTGCATTAAATTCAATTCAATTTGTACCACAAGAAAAAGATTTCTGAGCTTTTCAAGAAGCTCCATTTACCTTTTTCTCCATGTAAAGCACATGCTAGTACACGCTGCTCTGAATACAATGAACATATTGATCCTAAGCTGAGTGACCAAAACTGTTCCTAATTTGCTTTTGAATGTTTTCTAGATGCATTATTAACATAAAATGCCCAATGAATGAGATCAGGTAAAGCTAGAGCAATAAACTAAAGACATTATAATCAATGAGAATGTCTGGAATAGCCTCCTTCAGGATATGGTGAGATCCCATCCTAAGAGCATTACCATAGCCAGGCTTTTATTCTTGATTCTGCCAATTCTTCCTGAAATAACGAGAGCAAGTCTTAAGTTTAATGATAACCACACAAGGTTTAGAAAGTACAAAAGTATTTCTTGCATTAAATGCTTACTTTCTAGTCTGTGCTTTTTAAAGAAAGTATTGGTCAAGGTCAATTTCACTCAGTAAGGGGGTAGACCTTTAAAACCTATTAGTAGGTTTAATGAGTAAAACATATCTTAGAACTCTAAACCACAGGGTAACTTTCATTGTTTATAGTCTAATAGCTAAAAGATAAGCATTACTGAAAGGAAAATTATTTGGAAAGTTCTATATTCTCCATGGCTCACAGGGCACACAGTAGAGATTCAATAAAGATCCAGATGACTGAATTCTATCTAGGGATATATTGAATTAAGGAATGAAACTGGACATGAAAGAGGGGCTGTTATTTTTGAGATAATGTGCAAGATGGATTTAGAAAAATTTGGCCCAGTTATTTAAAGATGTAGGATTAGCTTCATTAATGGGCTTGTTTGAAGCTCACCATATGGTGTATAATGGTTTATATTAGCCCTGTGTGAGGTGTGAGTACTCATGTTACAATAAAGCAATATTTCATTGTTGTCCATAGTTGAAAAAATACATATGCCTTTTAGTGAGAATCTCCCACAGCAGAGGAAGTAAAGCTTTTGTTAAATTATAATGCAATTTCAATATTAGTTTTTAGAGGGGGGGGCACACATTGGAAATATTGAAGGAAAACATGGTAAATGCAGAAAAAAATTCCAAGTCTGCTTCACCTGCTATTAATCCCCAAAGTGATTCAAGACCCCAAGAAAAATAAATGGTACTTCTGCCAAAGATTCCCAACTATTGAGGGGGAAATGCTATGTAATAACTAGCCTTTACAGAAAAGGCCAAAGTGTGCACATGTATATGCTCTGTAAAAAGGCTTATTTGTTGGGGTAGGTGGGGGTGGGGGTAGTAGGGAATGATTCAAACCTGTGATTTCATCAGTGTAGGGAATTCCTAATGTGGAAATTTTCCAGAACCATGAAGATCAACAATTCATCCGTAACTTACAGTCTTAGAAAGTTGCCTAGGACATTAACAGGTTAAGTGACTTTTCTATGATTCTACAACTAGTATAGTCAGACTCAGGACTTGCATTCCAGTCCTCTTAATTCCAAAATCAACTTTCTCATTCACTACGCTGCCCTGCATATCGAAAAAAGTGTGTGTGTGTGTGTGTGTGGGCGGGGAAAGGATATTAAACCTAAAATCAGAAAGTACAAAAAATGTTAACTTTAGGGGCATATGGTTTTCTTTTGCATTAAGCCTTAAGGGGGAATGAGCAGAATGCATATACTATATAGATATATATGTGTATGTACATGTATATATCTCTATACATATATACACATATGTATAAAGTGTAATGTGATTTTAAGACATTACTATCCATTATGATACTCTGCAAGATGTTTCAAGAAAATTTTAAAAACTAGTTTGGGGCATGGTAGGTATAAGTTCATGGTAAGTGTAATTTGGTTTCAGCATATTCTGAAGGATGACTCAAGTAAATTATAAAAGATATAATGACATGTACTAACAGATAAGGAAGAAGAATGTCTGTTCACATGGCAAAAAAGAGAAACAATAGATAACAGACTGAGAACCTGTAGATATGCAGAAAACCCAAGGAAATCCTACAGAATATTGAGTGAAGTTTTTTCAAATGATTTATAGCACATGAATAAGAATTGAAAAAGGTAAGAAGGAGTGGAGAAAATGTCATTTGGATTAGTAAAGGGATGATCAACATGGAGACCACAGATTTCTCTTTAAATCTATCTATCTTTCTATCTATCTGTATGTACATATATGTAGATATATGATATAATAATAACTATGCATCAGATAAACATCTAAATTTTAGATGCTTATCAGATAATCTGAGATTACAAATCTTTTCAACATCCAGCAGCTACATGTGAATATATAGATTGAGGTATAAAATGCTTTGAAATTCTCTGCACAAGTGTTTTTTTTTTTGCTTGTTTGTTTATTTTCCTACAGGGAAGCTTCATTAAAATGATCAACTTGTAGCATGTCTGGAAACCCAAGTGCATGCTCAATTGACTTTAATAACAAAGGTTGTTCTGGTCCAATATGACCAATGTTGCTTCATTTAAGCTTCCCTAAAATGTTATGTAATACCTTAATTTATATAATGTCATAAGTGATGCAAAAACTGTAATTCTGATCCTCAGACAAAACCATAATGATGTCATTGAAGTTTTCATAATAGGTCAATTAAGTTTGCTTCTTGAGATCTCATTCATATATTGTGAGCAGAGGTGCCAGAGATGGGGGGGGGTAGAGAAAAGAAAGAAGATAAATACTTTTTAAAATGTTTTCTATTTTTGTTTGACATAACACAACAAGGAGTCTATTTGGAGGATGATGAAGAAGGAACACCATTGTATGGAAGAAGCCTCCTCGATCCATATTACTGATAAGTTTGATATTATTTGGACATGTTCACCTGCAACTGAAATTTGGTAGATGAAGATGACAGAAATAGATAAAGTAATAGACAGACAGATAGGTAGCTAGTGATAGATGATAGACAGATACAGATAAATTGATTAAATAATAGTTGAATAGATAACAAAGGAATGGATAAAGTGACATATCACTGACAAATATAGATAAATCAGTTAGATAATAGATGGATAGACAGATAGGGTAATACATGATAGATGATAAAAACAATTAGATAGTATGCAGATAGATCAATTAGAGGATAAAAGATAGATTGAAATAGAGACTGAATCTGTGATTTCATTTTAGCAAACTCCCAAATGATGAAAGCCTTCTATGAATATAAGTCTGCACCTTCTCCACAGCCTATAATCTTACATTTGCCTGGAGAACTGAGAAGTTATGTGACATACATTCAGGGAATCAAGGCAAAGATAATGAGGAAAATATAAATAAAGAAGTAAAAATAGTCTTTTTGAAAGATGGAAAAATCCTGCTTCTTTTGAATTTGGTAAGTGTCTGTTTTCCAGTTTTGTTTTCTTTTTATTTTAAATATTTGGGAATAGACAAAGTCCAAGAGGTGTTTCTGCTAAAGTCTTCCCTTTTCTTTAGTAGGTGTAGAAATGTCCCTAAAGAAACTTAATCTGTGTATTTCTGATTCTTTTGCATATAACATAAAAGAATTGTTTTGTAAGAATTACTTGATATATTAAGAGCCATTCGGATTTTTTTTCTTGGTTTTTCAGAACTGTTTTTCTTGGGGGAGAACCATGGAGTCGCATTTAGCCAAGAGGAAGCAAATTCAAAAACTATAAAGTTGAAATTCAGTTCAAATACTCCACCATCAATCCTCCAGTCAAGTAGAGGCCATATCTGGTTTTTTAAAAAAGCCTACCTCTATACCTAGATTTCACCTCTAATGTCATCACTATTGAGGCACAGATATACAACATTTTGTGTATTACTGTAAACTCCAGTAAGGAAAGAGAGCTCACACCTACCCACCATATGACAGAAGGGAGGAAATCACACCTTCTGGAGCACTGTTTTTGCAAGTTAAAGAGGGACTATTCTCCATAGACATAATTAGTACAAAGGGTGAAGAGAAGAAAATGAGAATTGCATTTGCCCCAGCTGGCTAAAACAGTGAAAAGCACTGAAGCTCTTTTCACTGTGAACACAGCAAATAATCTTAATAAATTTTTGTCCCCATTCATGGCATTTGTAGCTTCTAGTCATTAGCCACAAGGAGGCTAGCTCACAGAAGAATCATGCTTAATACTGTGGAATATTTGGGAATTGTGTTTTAATACACATTAGATGTCTAGGTTCTGTGGTTTCTCTCCCAGAATCACAGGGTCATAGATTCTGAGCCAGGAAGCACCTCAGAGGTTATCTAGTCCCATTTGGTCATTTTACAGAACAGGCAAATTGAGGCGCTGAGAGAGTCAATTATTACCTCACAGTTACATTTGCTACATGCAACATAAGAGAATACAGATATAGATACATAAGGGAAACCATACATACAAGCAGACTCCTGGAGGATCCCCTGCTCTGCCTTAAATGTATTTTATCTGGCTCTTATCCTCTACATGTGTGTACACACACACACACATATACATATATGTATACACATATGCACATACATGTATGTATATATACATGCCTATACCTACATGTGTGTGTGCGTGAGTTTGTGTGTAAAAGCTCTGCAGTGCATGATCCAGTTTAAAAACACTGGATCAGAAACTCAAGCTAGTCTGCTTTATATAAGCTGGCTACAAAGGACTTCTGAAGGAAAAGGTAGACAGGTGTCCTATTGACATTACTACCATCTTCTACCCCTACAGATTATGTGGTCTGGCCAAATCTGATTTCAGTAGCTAGTAAGCATTCACTGATTTTTACTATTTTTTTTAAATCTTCACAATTCATAGATATAGATAGGTTCCCTGTCTTCTAGGACCTTCATATTAAAGTCAGAAAGCATCAGATTTTCAGAGGGCAAACAGATACCTAAATAACAACATCTGGTGGTAGAATAGAGAGGATGATCATTATATTTGTAGATGAAAGCTAGCAGGGAATGAAGAGGGAGATTAGCACATTAGAAAATAAATCTGTAATAAAAAGTGACCTATAATCAGTTCTGGAGTAGTTTAAGTTTTGATAGTGGTGAATGACCTCCCAAAGTCCTTTCTTTTACTCTGATTTTGTAATTCTGTGTGTAAGTTGTTGCTTGATCCAAAGAGAGGCTATTTGAGGGAGCAGCATAGATTAAATTATACTCAGATATGTCAACTCCATGTTGGCCAAGTTAACTTCAGATTTGCTGGCGAAGCATCTCTGAGGAGAATCTAGTTAAAAAAAAAAGAGAAAGAAAGAAAAGTAAAGCTCATTGAGATGCATACATAGCAACACATCCAATTACACTTAATTAGCTCCTCAAATTAATTTTGAACGATTTCCCAGGCTTCTACCCTTCCCACATCTCCCTTTATTTCTTCTAACATCAACCCCTAGAGATGCAGGTCTCACTCTATACTGGTTGAAATTTCAGTTGCTGATCACTAAGATCTCACAAAGTTTATGTATCCTGCAGAAATCTCTTTTGTCCTATTCAAAGAGGAAAAAAAAAGATATTCAGATACTTCTTCCACACAGCATTACTGCCCATACCAGAGACTATGTCCCAGAAATTTTGATGTTTTCATCTGTGGAAGTTCTTCCCTGGATCATCATTGTCCTCCATAATGGTATGCCTCTCTCAAATAATATTTTTAGGGAAGCTCCAGACATGCTTCGTTTGATATTCTGCTCTAAAGCCTTAAGGACCTTACCAAAAGCCTTGCTATCAAGATTATACTTACCCCAACCTCCTCTTCCCACCCTCTCCTCCTCCCACCCTCCAACTCCCACCCCTGGCCCAGTTTTCCAACCATGAGCCATGATTTTAAATCAACCCTGCCATTTTTTCCTGGAGGGGGTTGTGCTGCTATATCTGCACCCCAATCCCCACCTCTGCAGTAGACCCACTTATTCTTGTAATTATCTGAACTATCTGTCCTTTCCTGGCCACTATTCATTGTGTGTGTGTGTGTGTGTGTGTGTGTGTGTGTGTGTGAGTGTGGGAGTCTTCTTCATTAGAATGTAAACTTTTTAACTTTGGGGAATGTTACTGCTTTTGAATTTGTAAATCCAATTCTTATAGGCAATATGACATAATGGACAGAGTCAACCTTGAATCTAGGAAGACTTGAATTCAAGCCCTCCTTCTGACACATACATGGCTATGTGATCCTTTGCAAGTCACTTGCCCCTCAGTTCACTAAGTTCATCTTAAGACTATAAGCTACAGAGAAGGTGGGAGAAGTTTCCTCACCTTGGTATCCCCTACTCCAATAAAAACATGCATCTTACTCCTATTTCCATTCTCAGCATTTAGCATGGTGCTTGCTTATAATGTGTTAAATGGATTTTTTTCATTGATTGATTGATTAGTTCATTAAGATAGTAACAAAACAATATTTGTATACAATTTTGTACACATACAAACATGGATGTGCCCAAGAAGCAGTAAATAGAATGCTTTTGGATTTCCCAGTTAAAGACTACTAAAACCAATGTCAATTATAGAATCAAATTCATCTCTTAAATTGCTTGTGAACAGATATGACCCTGACCTGCAAGCATCACCTCCAAGACACACAAAATCCATGTGTGCCCAATCACTAACTACATAGAGACCAAGATCCCCTCTTCACCTCTTTTCTGAAACCTAGGTCATTCATTTGTCACTACCACTGTTCTCAGCCAACTAACTGAACAGAAATGGAAACATGTTTTCCTATTATTAACCTTTGAACTACATAGGCTCCAGGGAAATTAGACTAACTTGGGGAGAAAACAAAAAAAGAAAAAGTTAAGATCATTGATTACATACTTTTTTGGTGTCCATATCATCTCACTTTCCCTACTATGAATTTGTCTATGAAAGTTCGGGAAAGCTAACGTGGTCCAATACTATGGTTCTTCAAAGAGTATACCAGAACCTTAGAAGGAGTCAACTGTTATAGTATAGGATGCAGAAGACTAGTAGTTGGTGCCCTCCTGCTTCTCTCTTCAGGGTTTCTCCCATTCTCATGACTTTACCCTTGTCACTTTTAGGGCAAGTAGTACCCACATATCCTCTGGCTCTTTGGGTTCCCTTCTTGTGTTCGATCTACTCCAGGCAATATCCCATGATCCATAACCTCCTATCAAAATTTACCTAGCTTATATTTCATCTCTAGTCAACTCTGATTTGTGATAACATTAAAAAGTGGTCTAATCAACACACCTATGTGAAAAATTAATAGTAGCTACCCTGTCCCAGATGTATTTGTATTTTCACGAAGAATTTAAAAAAAAAAGTTTAGAAATTCTTATCCCAGAAGAACAAATTCTGAATGTTGGTATTTGTCACCAGAAGAGTCAGATAAGCAAGCATAAGGCAACCTCCCCAGTGTTACTCAAGTTATGCCATGTAGGGTCTTATCCTTTATAAATGGATACTGGATTTGGTTTCATTCCTGGGGGAATAGCCATCTGGAACCCACGAAGCTTCCCACCCAAACTCCACTTTGTTTCTATAACCAGAAATGCTTCCAGAAAAACTTCTTGAAAAGACCCTAAATACTCAGCTTGAATTGAACTTCAAATGATCATACTAATGAATATAATTTATTTGACATACTTGGAGTTTGGTATTAATGGGCATTTATATGCATATGTATGTAAATGGTATGCAAATAGGCAGTCCCAGATTAAGTGAAAAAGTAAATGTGGTGACCTTGAAAGATGGACCCTATAGGGACATCAGGCATCTCCATCTAATTCTCCCAAGTCACTAGAACAGAGTCCTAATTGGTCCATTCAATACTTAGTTGAAACAGTATGGATCAAAACCAACAAACTCACTGAAAGCAATGTAGCGTTGTTTGTACTCTTCCCCTCCCATGAAGGAAATAAAGAATTCTAGGATTGGGATTACACATACTAAATTTATACATATAATTTATACATACTAAAAATTAATCTGAAAACTAAAATAAATGAAGAGTCTCACAATGTGATTGTGTAGCCATTCAGTTGAACACAAGCTGAGTAAGATATGCAATCAAATTTCCTCAAGGGGATTTTTTTCTAAACCCTGTTCAGCTAGCCATATGTTTATAAGTAATCCACCTTATTTTGCAGTTTGTGTCTATGCTAGTATCAATCTCTAGCTACCTTTTAAGGCCTATATTTATTGGTGTTGGTCCTTCATCCCTGGATGGGCTGGGTACAGTAGCTGCTCATATTTAAGAACAATTAGCAGGATCCATGATCCAAGCTGTGGAGCTGATAAGCAGAAAGAACTCTGCACTGAATCAAATAATGGCTTTCCATATTCAAAAGACTGGCGAGTATTGGAAAGAGTTTCTAATGCGGGTACAAAATGAAACAGGTCAACACTGATCAGTTTAGTAACATTGTGGAAGCTAAATGATGATCTGTATCATGCATCTTCTCAGATGGAGATAATGCTCTTTTATACTCCTTGCTCAACTGAATCTAGATTATTGCTGGACAGGCAGGTAAGACCTGGGCATCCATACATGTTGGTTCTAAGTGCTCATGGCCTCTTTATGGCCCTGTGACCCTGACATTTAACTAGGAAATGGCTGTGTCCCTATCACCCCTATGCATCTAGAATATTCTATACTCTGTATTTGTCTTGCCCATTCATGATTAGTGGAAGGTGAAAAAATCCATGGATGTCACTTGGAGCTAAAGTGAACCTGTCAAAACAACTAACACGAGGTGAATGGTCAATGAGAAGTGTAATCTTAGTTATGATAGGGTTTGATATCTGAATGATAGGGAAAGGTCTCCAGAGAAGTTAAATGACGTTCTTAAGGTCCCATTGGTAGTAAGTAAAAAAGACAGGATTTGACTCAAATTCTTCTAACTCCAAAGTCCTTTCCTAACTCCAAAGTACCATGATGCTTCTGAAGGTTGTCAGTGCCTTTTCTAAAAGAGCAGGATATTAAATGCAATATTCCATATATGGACTGTCAAGGGCTGAGTACATTAGGATAATCAACTTCCTTGTCCTTGATTTTGGGGTTTGGGTTTGTTTAGTTTTGGTTTTGGGGGGTTTTTTTGCCTTTATTAATGCTTCTAAGTATTGCATTAGATTTTATGGTTGCCATGTCATACTGATGTCTCACTGAGATCACAGTTCACTGAAATCCCTTGACAGTTGTGTTGTGTTGTGTTGTGTTGTGTTTTGTTTTGTTTTTTTTTTAAATGCTGTTTTCTGGTAACATATTCTACATTCTGGTGAAATTGGTTGCTTGAGCAAAAGTGTATAATTTTACATATGTCTGTATTCAAATTCATCTTATTAGATTTTGACTATTGTTTTTAGCCTGTTGAAAGATTTTTGGATGTAGATACTTTTGTTGTGGCAGTAATAACTGTTATTCCCAGTTATTTGTCATCTATATTAATGTGGCCAGCATTTTGTGGAGTCTGCAAGTCATTAAGAAAAAAAAAATTAACAATGCAGAGCCAAGAACAGACACCTGAAGCATTCTACTGGCAACATCCTATGAGACAAAGATTCATTACTCCTTGGGACCAATTATTCAACCACTTTTAAATATACCTAACCATACTATCGTCCAATCTACATCACACCATTTGCCCACAAAGATGGCATGAGATATTTATTAAATGTTTTATATATTTGAATCTAGGTTTATTATGTCTGCAAATTTTCCCTTGTATACTGCTGCAGTTGCCCTGTCATAAAAGGGAAGTACAATTAATCTGGAAAGTTTGTCAAGCTGGCTCTTAGTGATCGCTGTTTTCCTTTCTAAATGCTTACTAACCATATATTTTAATAATATGCTATGTAATTTTGCAAAAATTAAAGTCCAACTCACTGTCCTATAAGTTTGAAGACTCCATATCTCTCTCCCTCCCTCCTCCATCTCTTCTTCCTCCTTTCTTTTTCTTCTTTCTTTCCTTCTTTCTCTTTTCTTCATTCCTTCTTCTTTCCTTCTTCCTTCCTTTTTCTTTTTTCTTCCTTTATCCTTCCTTCCTTCTTTCTTTCTTTCTTTCCTTCTTTCTTTCTCTCTTTCTTTCTTTCTTTCTTTCTTTCTTTCTTTCTTTCTTTCTTTCTTTC
>NW_020940355.1:862765-947015 GCF_900497805.2 Vombatus ursinus | reverse complement strand
TTCTTTCTTTCTTTCTTTCTTTCTTTCTTTCTTTCTTTCTTTCTTTCTTTCTTCCAAAACTAGGGCAACACTTACACATTTCCAGTTATGCAGCACCTTGCTTATTTTCAATGATTTTTCAAAAGGAACAAATAGTAAATCAATAATCTCATTTGCTGAAAATGTTTTATTAATATAGGATGTGACACCTTCAGACTTAGTGACATATTCCTGCAAATTCTTTTGTACTTACATCCTATTATACACCTTTGTTTATGTTTTCCATATTCCTGCAAATTCTTTTGTACTTACATCCTATTATACACCTTCATTTATATTTTCCATATGTTTAAAGTTGTTATGTGTGGATGAGCTCCTTCAGGAGCCATATGTGTTTAAACAACTTCTCTTTTTCCTTATTGGAAGCATTTTTGTTTATATCTTCAGAATTTGATTTTTCAGACTTTCCAATAATTCTTGGCTTGACTTTCCCTGTCTAGTTTTAGAATATAGGACCTAATCTATTTCTCTGGACCCTTCCAAATCTGTTTTTCTGAAATCTAGGGAACCTATCAAAAAAAGGCCAATTTCCTTCTTATTTTAAATCACTAGTAATTAGTAATTTTAATGCAAATTAAAACCACTCTGAGATTCCACCTCACACCCATTAGATCAACAAAGTACACAAAAGAAAAAAAAAAGACAAATGACCAGAGAGATGCAGGGAAATCTGCAAATTAGTGCCCCTATGTGAAGCTACAAATTGGTCCAGGCATTCTGTAAAGCAATATGGAACTATGTCTAGAAAATTACTAAAATCTTTTAGACAACCTTTGACCTCACTTATGATTACTATACTCCAAAGAGATCAAAGAAAGAGAAAAAGCATTTGGTATGTTCAAAACTATTTATAGCAGCTCTGTTCAAAGTAGTCCAGAATTGAATCCTAAGGAAATGTCATTCTCTTGGAAAATGGCTGGAGAAATTATCATGTATGAATTTAATAAAATATTATTTTTCCATGAGAAATAATGAAATGAACAGTTTCAGAGAGAACTGCGAACCTCTTTATAAATGGATATAAAGTGAGTAGAACTGGAATGATTTGCACAATGACAACAATATCATGTAACTTTGAAAGATTTTAAATCTCTGATGATACAATGATAAACCATAAGTCTACAATAGTGAAGATGAAACAGATAACTGATCTCCATCCATAGACGTGATTAATTTAAAGTACAGAATGAAAGAGAAATGCATTTGCAGAAATGCCCAGGGTGGGAATTTTTTATTTTGATAAATTATACATGTTTATGATGAGAATTTCCTTTGTTGTTGTTGCTACTGCTGTTGTTATTGTTGTTGAGTGGAGGCTAGGGCTGTGTGGAGACAATGTATAAATTCATGTAAAATAGAAATGAAGAAATAAAGATGCCCATTGAAGGAGAAGTCATTACCTCTTCAAATTAGCCATTTTTATTTTTACATAGCTTTATTTTTATTATATTTTTCCTTCTTTTCATGCCAAAAGTAGTCTCCTTGCAAAATCTGTCCATTACTCCTGTCTTTTGCTAATTTCCAGGCCATGTTCTAACCTAGTGGTCCTCTCCTTTGTACTTCATACAAATAAACTGAAGAGTAGAGTGATGGAAGACAACAATTTCTTTCATTCTACTCACATGGACATCACTTCCATTAACATGCTGAAGCCTGTTCCCATCAGTTAGCCATCTTTCCATTGCTTGTATCTAATTGATCCATTTAAAATATATTTACGAGAAAAGCAAAAAAAAAAGACAGTTTCTCTTAGAATTTATTTTAAATTAATTCCTTTTTCCTCATTATTGATAAGATATAAAACATACCAATTTTACTTTTCCTCTTGGTTATTGAACTAGCACAAAGAAAAATAAAAATGACTAAAAATTCCTACCAGTGTCATTCAATTCCTTCTTAAGAGCTGTTCATTTCTATATTGTAAATATCTGCTAAAATAATAATATATGAAATATAGTTTTACTGTGTTACAAAAGCAAATTGAAATAAATTTATAAACCTTGCTTATTTCAAGATCCTAAAATGACAGACTTTTATAAATTCAGCAGGCATTGAAGTGTTACAGGAATATATTCCCCAGTTACAATAATCTAGTAGTAAAATTATTACTAAGCAACTATACTGAAGCCAAAAAAAGTGTTATTTGCAATAAAGAGAATGTAATAAAGATACCATTACCACTAAGCCATGGCAGTGCAAAGGAAAAGTAGCAATATTAAAAGTGAAGACTAGACTGAAGCTGCTTAAGTCTGATTTCCAGAGCATCACTGATTTCATACTTGGATGCCCCCTCCCTAAATCTTTATTCATTTAAAAATATGTTTCATTGATGTTTTTATCTTTTTATTGCAGCCATTTCTCACCTGCTCCCAGATTAGACACCACTTTGTGGAGAAAAAACAATTTAGGAAAATAATCCAGCACAGAATCTTTGACTTAAAAATGTATATAATATTCCGTCCTGCTCCAACTTTCTGTAATGTTTTGTGATCTTTCCTCCTGGGCATTTAGTCAGGTTTTCCATAATTAAGAATTCAACTTTCTTTTAGTGATCTTTTTTATTTATTTATTTGTTTTTATTTTTTTTATTAATTTATTTTGATTTATCAGTAATCACTTCTATATGCTTTTGAGTTTAAAATTTTTCTCCACCTTCCTCCCCACCATCCTTCCCAAGACAGCACATAATCTGATATAGGCTATACATTTACATTCATATTAAACATATTTTCACATTAGTGATGTTGTAAGTAGAAATTAAAACCAATAGGAGGAACCATCAGAAAGAGGAAACAAAACTCAACAGAAGAGAAAAAAATTAGCAATTCGGCTTCCATAGTTCTTTCTTTGAATGTGGATAGCATTTTCTATAACAAGCCCTCTGGAGATGTCTTAGATCCTTGTATTGCCAGGAAGGGTTAAGTTTATCAATATTAGTCATCACACAACGTGGCTGTTACTGTGTACAATGTTCTCTTGGTTCTGTTCACTTCACTCAGTATCAGACCATACAAGTCTTTCCAGGTTTTTCTGAAGTCAGCCTGTTCATCATGTCTTATAGCACAATAGTATTCCATCACATTCATATACCACAACTTGCTCAGCCATTCCCCAATTGATGGGCATCCTCTCAATTTCCAATTCTTTGCCACCACAAAAAGAGCTACTATGAATATTTTTGTACATGTAGATCCTTTTCCCATTTGTGTGATCTCTTTGGGATATAGCCCTAGAAGTGCTATTGCTGGGTCAAAGGGTATGCACATTTTGATAGCCCTTTGGGCATGGTTCCAAATTGCTCTCCAAAATGGTTGGATCATTTCACAACTCCACCAAAAATGCATTAGCGTTCCAATTTTCCCACATCTTCTCCAACATTTATCATTTTCCTGTTTTGTCATGTTGGCCATTCTGATAGGTGTGATGTGGTATATCAGAGTTGTTTTGATTTGCATTTCTCTAATCAATAGTGATTTAGAGCATTTTTTCATATAACTATAGATGGCTTTAATTTCTTCATCTGAGAATTGTCTGATCATATCCTTTGACCATTTATCAATTGGGGAATGGCTTGTATTCTTATAAATTTGACTTAATTCTCTATATATTTTTGAAAAGAGGCCCTTACCAGAGAGACTGGTTGTAAAAATTCTTTCCCAATTTTCTACCTTCCTTCTAATCTTAGTTGCGTTGGCTTTGTTTGCACAAAAACTTTTCAACTTAATGTAATCAAAATTATCTATTTTACTTTTTGTAATGTTCTCTATCTCCTGTTTGGTCATGAATTCTTCAGTTCTCCTTAGCTCTGACAGGTAAATTATTCCTTGCTCTCCCAGTTTGCTTATAGTATCAGCCTTTATATCTAAATCAGGAACCCATTTTGACTTTATTTTGGTATATGGTGTGAAATTTTGGTCTATGCCTAGTTTCTGCCATACTCTTTTCCAGTTTACCCAGCAGTTTTTTTCAAAGAGTGAGTTCTTATCCCAGAAGCTGGGGTCTTTGGGTTTATCAAATAATAGATTACTATAGTCATTGACTACTGTGTCTTGCATATTTAACCTATTCCATTGATCCACCACTCTATTTCTTAGTCAGTACCAAGCAGTTTTGATTACTGTTGCTTTATAATACAATTTAAGATCAGGAATGGGGGCAGCTAGGTGGTGCAGTGGATAGAGCACTGGCCCTGAAGTCAGGAGGACCTGAGTTAAATCCGGCCTCAGACCAAACACTTGACACTTACTAGCTATGTGACCCTGGGCAAGTCACTTAACCCCAATTTCCTAAAAAAAATAATAAAAAATAAAATAAAAGCAATAAAAGATCTGGAATGGCTAGGCCACCTTCCCCTGCATTTCTTTTCATTAGTTCTCTTGATATTCTGGACCTTTTGTTCTTCCAAATGAATCTTGTTATTCTTTTTTTCTAACTCTATAAAATAGTTTTTTGGCAGTTTGATTGGTATGGCACTGAATAAGTAAATTAGCTTAAGTAGAATTGTCATTTTTATTATATTAGCTCAGCCTACCCATGAGCAACTGATGTTTTTCCAATTATTTAGATCTGATTTTATTTGCATGAAAAGTGTTTTGTAATTGTGTTCATAGGGTTCCTGGGTTTGTTTTGGGAGGTAGACTCTTAAATATTTTGCACTGTCTACAGTAAGTTTAAATGGAATTTCTCTTTCTATCTCTTGCTGTTGGGCTTTATTGGTAATATATAGAAACGCTGATGATTTATGTGGGTTTATTTTATAGCCTGCAACTTTGCTAAAGTTGTTTATTATTTCAAGTAGTTTTTTACTTGATTCTCTGGGACTCTCTAAGTATAACATCATGTCATCTGCAAAAAATGATAGCTTTGTTTCTTCTTTGCCTATTCTAATGCCTTCAATGTCTTTTTCTTCCCTTATTGCTAAAGCTAATGTTTCCAGTACAATATTGAACAACAGTAATGATAATAGACATCCTTGTTTCACCCCTGATCTTATTGGAAATGCTTCTAGCTTGTCCCCATTACGTATTATGCTTGCTGAAGGTTTTAGATAGATGCTATTTATTATTTTAAGGAAGAGTCCATTTATACCTACATTCTCTGGTGTTTTTAATAGGAATGGGTGTTGTATTTTGTCAAAAGCTTTTTCTGCATCTATTGAGATGATCATGTGGTTTCTGTTAGTTTTGGTGTTGATATGATGAATTATGCTGATAGTTTTCCTTATATTGAACCAGCCCTGCATTCCTGGTGTAAATCTTATCTGTTCATAGTGTATTATTCTTGTGATAAGTTGCTGTTATCTATTTGCTAATATTTTGTTTAAAATTTTTGCATCTATATTCATTAGAGAAATTGGCCTATAATTTTCTTTCTCTGTTTTGACTTTTCCTGGTTTAGTTATCAGCACCATATTTGTATCATAAAAAGAATTTGGTAAGATTCCTTCTTCACCTATTGTAACAAATAGTCCATATAGTATTGGAATTAATTGTTCTTTAAATGTTTGATAGAATTTGCATGTAAATCCATCTGGTCCTGGAGATTTTTTCCTAGGGAGCTCATCAATGGCTTGTTCAATTTTTTTTTCTGAGATGCAATTATGTAAGTATTTTACTTCCTCTTCTGTTAATCTGGGCAATTTATATTTTTGTAAATATGTTTCCATTTCACTAAGATTGTCAAATTTGTTGGCATATAGTTGGGCAAAATAATTCCTAATTGTTGTTTTAATTTCCTCTTCCTTGGTGGTAGTTTCACCCTTTTCATTCTTGATACTAGTAATTTGGTTTTCTTCTTTCTTTTTTTTTAATTAGATTAACCAAAAGTTTATCTATTTCATTGGTTTTTCATAAAACCAGCTTTTAGTTTTATTTATTAGTTCAATAGTTTTCTTAATTTCAATTTTATTAATTTTTCCTTTGGTTTTCAATATTTCTAATTTGGTGTTTAATTGAGAATTTTTAATTTGTTCTTTTTCTAGTTTTTTTAGTTGTATGCCCAATTCATTGATCTCCTCTTTTTCTATTTTATGTATGTAAGCATTTCGAGATATAAAACTTCCCCTAAGAACTGCTTTTGCTGCATCCCATAAGTTTTGGTATGTTGTCTCATTATTGTCATTCTCTTGAATGAAATTATTGATTGTTTCTATGATTTGTTGTTCAACCCAATCATTTTTTAGGATTAGATTATTTAGTTTCCAATTATTTTTTAGTCTATCTTTCCATGGCCCTTTATTACATATATTTTTATTGCATCATGATCTGAAAAGGATGCATTTAATATTTCTGCCTTTCTGCATTGGATTGTGAGGTTTTTATGCCCTAGTGCATGGTCAGTTTTTGTGTATGTGCCATGTACCACCAAGAAAAAAGTATATTCCTTTCTATCCCCATCCAGTTTTCTCCACAGGTCTATCATACCTAACTTTTCTAATGTTCTATTCACCTCCTTAACTTCTTTCTTGTTTATTTTCTGGTTAGATTTATCTAGTTCAGAGAGGGGTAGGTTGAGATCCCCTACTAGTATAGTTTTGCTGTCTATTTCTTCCTGTACTTCTCCTCTAACAATTTGGATGCTATACCATTTGGTGCATATATGTTTAGTAATGATATTACTTCATTGTCCATGGTGCCTTTTAGCAGGATGTAGTTTCCTTCCTTATCTCTTTTGATATTATCTATTCTTGCTTTTGCTTTGTCTGAGATCAGGATTGCTACTCCTGCTTTTTTTACTTCAGCTGAAGCATAATATATTTTGCTCCAGCCTTTTACCTTTACCCTGTGTGTCACTCTTTTTCAAATGTGTTTCCTGTAAACAACATATTGTAGGATTATGGTTTTTAATCCACTCTGCTATACGTTTCCATTTTATGAGATAGTTCATCCCATTCACATTCACAGTTATGATTACTGTGTCTTTTTCTCCATCCTTCCCTCCCCCCATTTATGCTTTTCTTTCTCCTTTCTCCTTTCCCTCCCTCACTAGTGTTTTGCTTTTGACCACCGCCTCCTTCAGTCCCACCTCCCTTCTATTATCCCTTTCCCTTTTCTTCCTTTTTACTCTTATTGCTTCTTCCCTCCTTTCTATCCCCTCTCCCTTTTCTTTCCCCTTTTCCCTCCTACTGCCAATAGTGCAAGTTAGATTTCTATACCTAACTGATTATGTTATTCCCTTCTTTAGCCAAATCTGATGAGAGTAAGGTTCAAACAATGCTCATCCCCCTCCCTTCTTTACCTCTGCTCTAATAGGTTTTTGTGTCTTTTCCTGTAATGTAATTTACCCTTGTCTGCCTCCTCCTTTCTCAGTACATTTCCTTAGCTCAGATTAATCCACTTACTTGGATCTATTTAACCCACTTGATTAAATTTTTTTTCATCATTACATCAAAATCAACTTATATCCACCCCCTTTATGTATACTCCTTTAACATGGTACAATAACAATACAGTTCTCAAGAGTTGCAAATGTCATCTTCCCTTGTAGGGATGTAAACATTTTGCCCTTCTTAACAATATATTGTATCTTTCTGTCCTATTTACCTTTTTATGTCTCTCTTGAATCTTGTACTTGAAGATCAAATTTTTTGTTGAGCTCTGGTCTTTTTCTCAGGAAGGTTTGGAAGTCCGCTGTTTCATTGAATATCCATCTCCTTCCCTGAAAAATCACACTCATTTTTGCTGGGTAGTTAATCGTTGGCTGCATTCCAAGCTCCTTTGCCTTATGGAATATCATGTTCCACGCCCTACAGTCTTTTAATGTAGAGGCTACAAGGTCCTATGTAATCCTGATTGTGGTTCCATGATATTTAAATTATTTCTTTCTGGCCGCTTGCAGTAATTTCTCTTTAATCTAGGAATTTTGGAATTTAGCTATTATATTCCTTGGCATTTTCAATTTGGGATCTTTTTCAGGTGGGGAGTGGTGGATTCTTTCTATAGTTACTTTACCTTCAGGTTTGAGGACTTCAGGGCAGTTTTCCTTTATGATTTCCTGAAGGATATTGTCCAGGCTCTTTTTTTCATCATGATTTTCAGGTAGGCCTATGATTTTTAAATTGTCTCTCCTGGATTGATTTTCCAGGTCAGTTGTTTTTCCCATGAGGTATTTTACGTTTTCATCTATTTTTTCATTTTTTTTGTTTCTATTTGACTGATTCTTGCTCTCTCTTAGAGTCATTAGTTTCCATTTGTTCAATTCTAATTTTTAACATATTTTTTTCTTCTGCTAGATTTTGTACTTTCTTCTCCAGTTGGCCAATTATATTTTTAAGGGATTTGTTTTCTTCAGCATACTTTTTTTTCCAGTTGGCCAATTGTGTTTTTTTGGGACTTGTTTTCTTCAGTGTACTTTCATTCCAATTGGCCAATTGTACTTTTAAAGGACTCCTCTACCTCTCTCATTTGACTTTTAAAATCCTTCTTGAGTTCTTCTAAGAAGGATTTTTGGGCTTCAGACCAGTTCATATTCCCTTTTGATGTTGCAGATGTGGATTTGATGACAGTGTTGTCCTCTTCAGAATTTCTGTCTTGATCTTCACTCTTCTCATAATATGAATCTATCGTATATTTCTTTTTACTCATGGTGTTTCTTTATTCCCTGGCTTTTGAAGAGATTATGCTCTCCTGCTCAGAAGCAGAGGGCACTGACCCAAGCTTCTTGTGTTGGGAGCCTAGGTCTTGGTCACTGACTTTGTGTGCTGGGGCCTCTTATGTTTGCAATTGGAGGCTCTAGAGTTCTGGCAGCTTATCTGGTGTTGGGCTGGAATCAGCAAGGCTGGGACTTTCAGGCAAATCTAGATTGCCTGTTTTTCCTTTCCTTTAGCTTTGTTCAACTCCTTTTAGATGGATGCTGCCAGGTATTTATCTGCCTGGAGCCCCTTGCAGTGCGGCCTTCTTTAGTTTTGTTGAGGCACTGGGAGACTCCTTTGTGGTAGAATGCTGAGGCACCTGGTGGTTTTCTGAGCTGATTTCCACTGGTTCCCTGCCCTCACTGAGGCACTTGGAGGTCCAGCTGTTGGTGTTTGCCTGCTCAACCACCTGGGCTTCAGGATCTCCTCCTGGTTGGCAGTTGGAGGCTGTAGGGTTCTGACAGCTTACCTGGTGTTGGGCTGGAATCAACAAGGCTGGGACTTTCAGGCAAATCTAGGTTTCCTGCTTTTCATTTCCTTTAGCTTTGTTCAGTTCTTTTTAGAGGGGTGCTGCCGGGTGTTTATCCGCCTGGGGCCCTTTGTTGTGCTGCTTCCCTTATTTTTGCTGAGGCACTGAGAGACCTGTTTGCTGTAGAATGCCAAGGCACTAGAATCTCCTCCTGGTGTGCTAAAGTGGTTCTTTCCACTAGCTGGCTGGGCAACTCCCGGTTCCGTACTGCTCCCCTTCCCAGAGGATAAGAGGGGCCTTTCCTGTTAATCCCTCCAGCTACCTGGGCTACTGTACTGCTGCACCCCTTGTTTCTTCTGGTTCAGCTGTTCCAAGGTTTTTTCTGGCATGATATTTTCTGGGTTTTCAGAGGTTGATAAAAGAAAAATGAGAGCGACCACCTTTTTACTCCGCCATCTTGGCTGCCGGAAGCGGAAGTCTGATCTTTTTTATTTAAATTGTTGTAGTCATTGTGCTGATCATTCCCTTGCTTCTATTTATTTAGTTATGGATGACTTCATAAAGTTATTTATATTTTTTCTCTGAATTCCTCACATTTATCATTTTTTTATTATACCATAATGTTCCATCCCACTTACATAACCTATGTTTTCTTTTTCTCTCCATTACCAACTCTATGGTACTCACTTTCTTTCCTATCCTTTGATAACATAAAGAAAATTGCTACATATTGTTATATATTGGACTTTTGTTTCTTCTTTGACTTCCTGAGGTATATATCCATTAGTGGGATTTCTGGTTCAAAGGATATAGATAATTAATTTGCTTACATAACTCGAAGTTGAAATCCAGAATGGTTGGACCTACTCACAACTCCACTAACATTGCTTTGGTGGGCCTGTCTTCCACTGCTTCTATAATAGTGGATGTTCACAGCTTTTTTCAGTATTGCCTATTTGCATGGTCTAACATCAGAGTTGCTTTAATTTGCATTTCTCTTACAACTAGTGATTTGGAACCTGTTTTCATATGAACATTTGTAGTTTGCAAATCCTTGGGAATTTAATCATATATTTTGACCACTTATCTACTGGGGAATGGCTCTAGATGTTATATGTGTTTTGATAATACTATTTATATTTTTTGTTTCAGACTTTAATGGGTAACAGTTGATATAGCTATTTTTCCATTCTATTATTTGTCTTCTAATCATATCTTCATTAATTTAATTTTGCAAAAGGTTTTTTTAACTCAAAATTTCCTATTTTATCTTATGCAATCTACTCTGTCCTTCATTTGGTTAAAAATTCATCCCCTAGCTATAACTATAAAATGTGCCTGATCACATTTTCTTTTCTTTTTTTTTAATGGAATGATCTTTTATTTTCGATTGTCAGGTTGTTGTATGTTACATAAATATTGGTCTAATCTTAATTTCTCCTAAACTTATTATTCAGTCATTTTTCAGTAGCATCCAATTTTTATGACCCCATTTTGGGTTTTCTTGGAAAATATACTGAAATGTCCCACTTCATTTTACAGATGACTGCTGGGGCAAAGAGGGTTAAGTGACTTGCCCAGGGTCATGCATTAGTAAGTGTCTGAGGCCTGATTTGAACTTATCAAAATATTTTCCTGGTGCCAAGCACAGTGCTCTATCTGCCTCGCTGCCTTGCTGCCTAAAACTTTTCCCAGAAGTTCCCAAAAAGGGATTTTTTTTCTGCCTCATCCCCCATCCACCCTAGCTATTTATGTCCTTAGGTTTATCATACATTGGAGTCTGGGTTGTATTTGCTTCTCTTTCTTACTTATCTAGTCTACTTTTCTATTTTTAATTAGTGTTAAGTAGTTTGATGCCTATTGCTTTATAATATAGTTTGAAGTCTAATAATGTTACCCTCTCTTTATATGGACTTTTTCTCATTATTTTCCTTGTGATTCTAGACCTTATGTTCTTCTGATGAATTTTCTTATTAGTTTGTCTAGTTTTAATAAGTATTCCCTCAGGAATTTCTTTGGAAAAATGCTAAATCTGTGAATCAATTTAGGTAATATTGCCATTTACCGGCATGTTTCAGCCCTGAGCACTGAATATATCTCCAATTATTTGTTTCCCTTTATTTCTATTAAGAATATTTTGTTACTGTATTTATATAAATCATGTGTGCCTTTGCAGGTTAATTCCTCATTATTTTGTGCATTTTTGTGATTATTTTCAATGGAATTTCTCTTATCATTTCTTCCAAAGTTTTGTTACTACTATATATAAATGGTCATGATTTTGTACATTTATGTTATGTTCCCCAAATATTTTATACTACCTAATGCTATGTTTGGATGGATAAATGAGGGCCACAATTTCCCTGGGCTCATTGGCTTTCACCGATCAGCCTTTTCTCAGTAGAATTTATTACAGATTGATATTTTGATCCAAGATATACACCTAAAGTTCAATTTACTTAATCAACTCCTTCTTCCTTTCTAAATAATCCTCATTCTTATCTCTCATATCTAGGTAATGCAGATATACCTTGGCTATCAAATTGGAAAGTGAAGAGAATAAGCATTTATTAAGCATCTGCTATGTACCAGGCACTGTGCAAAGTGTTTTACAAATTATCTCATTTGATCTGATTTAAAAATAGCAAGAATTAACATTTATATCTTTTCTCTTATACATTTACTTAATTTCCTTTTTTATTATTTCATTTTTCTCTAAATGTCCATATTTATTCTTTCCAGTTCAATTAATATATCCATAACCCTTGTCTGCTACAGAAAAAAAAAGGTGGGGGGGAAGGGGTATGTCACTGGTTAGCTATTTATTTGAAAATGAAGATGGAAATGACTAAAATGAAAAGGGCTAAATTGAGGTAAAAACAAGTGTATGTCTTCTCATCTTATAGCATAGCCTTCCAAAATAAAAGTTTTTTTAATTTTATTTTTTAGCGACTAGCCCGTCTGTATCACCTAGCTGTTTGTTTAAATCATTTAATCACATTACTCTACTTCCTACACTCATCTAAAAGCAAAATTTTCTAATTCTCTATACATTGCATAATAGCTCCCCAAATTTCTCCTTTTGAAAATGTTCTCATTGTAAAATATGAAGAAATTTCATCTGAAATTTTAAAAAAACTACTTGGGCTTGATTGTACTTCAAAATTACAAACTAATTAAGGATGCTCATTGCAGAATTTTAACTATAATTTTTCATCATACCTATTTGTAATGTTACATTCTCACCCAGATTCTTCATGTTTATTTAACCTAAAAAATCCTTAATTTTTTGCATGGTTATCCTTTTGCTCATCTTTCTAAGATATGCTAAAATACAATGTTATATATTGTATGTCATTGTGTAAGATGACATGCCACTAAACATTTTTTTTTACCAATCTGTGTATGCAGATGATGAATAACCAACAATCTATCTTGCCATTACTAGTGACAATAAGAAAATAACGTATTTGAACTTAGTGCTCATGGTATGTCCTAAAGAAAAAGTTACTTAATACAGAGCAGCATTTGAATAGGATAGGAGCACTGTGCCCCATAAGTAAACCGAATAGGGGGAAAACAAAAGAATAAAACTCCTTCTCCCAAAAAATTCCAGAATAATCTTAGAGTAAAATCTTCCTTTGATATAACCCTTAAACCACAATTATATGCCTTCTATTATCCTTTCAGACAAAGAAGCAAAAAGAATATTATCACCCAGACTCTTAGTTAATGTCAGAAATGGTGGAGTTATCACACTGGTGCACCCAACCTCAAAGAGCGCACAATCTGTTTGATTCTTTCACTCAACAACAATTTATTTGTAGTTTTCTAACTTCTCATCTACCTTTGCTATAATTCAGAACTGTTAGTTTCATTTCACAGTTTTCTTTTTGTTTATCATTCAGTTATCATTCTCAGTGTCCTATCTGTTGTTGAATTATCCTAGACTTTCCTGTTTTAATTTATTTATCATGAACCTTCCTCCAGGGTGAATCTTGAAGCCTTCATTCTCTCACCTTCCTGGCCTAGCCACTGAAAAACCTCTAAGAAACTTGGCTCCACCCCTCCAAATTCAACATGATGCCAGTTGTCTGTGATATTTTCTTAGCTCACAACACTGTGACTGTTATTTCTTCTGAAGCACTCTATCTATATTTTGAGAAGCTACTAGCCAGTGAATTGACTCTGGAGTTGACCAAGCAGTTCATGCTTCAGGATTGGGTAACTGAATGTTAGATGATGGCACACAAGACAATCAGTACTTTAACAGTTTGATGACTTGGCCTCATCATGTATTCTTTCTCCAGTCATGCAAACCATAAGCCATCCATGCCACTGATCCTTTGTGACTTTCCTTGTTTTGTAAATTCTTCAAAGAAAAAAGGGTGGTTTCACTCAATATACTGACAGCTTTAATTCATATCTCTTTCTATTGTGTAGATACCAATAAAGTTCTTGGGCTGCCCATCACTCTGATTGATGCACTTTGAATAGCTCACCTGTTTTTCCCAGTATTCATCTTTCTGATGACCTCCTTTATTATGTTTTTCCCACACAATTCTTCATTGAAAATACCCTGCATGACTGACTAATATGACAGAAAAGGAAAATATTGAGTGTTGGAGAAGATGTGGGGAAATTGGAACACTAATGCATTGTTGGTGGAGTTGTGAACTGATCCAACCATTCTGGAGAGCAATTTGGAATTATGCCAAAAGGGCAAACAAACCAATACCAGTACTATGTCTGTATCCCAAAGAGATCATTAAAAGGGAAAAGGACTCACATGTACAAAAATATTTATAGTAGCTCTTTCTGTGGTGGCAAAGATGTTATTCAATTGGGGAATGGCTGAACAAGTTCTGATATATGAATGTAATGTAATACAATTGGACTATAAGAAATGATGAGCAAGGCAGATTTCAGAAAAACCAGGAAAGATATATATGAACTGATGCTGAGTGAAGTGAGCAGAACCAGGAGAACATTGTACACAGTAACAGCAACATTGTGTGATGATCAACTTTGATAGACTTGGCTCTTCTCAGCAATACAATGACCTAAAACAATTCCAAAAGACTCATGATGGAAAATACTGTCCACATCCAGAGAAAGAACTGTGGAGTCTGAATGCAGATCAAAGCATACTGTTTTCACCTTTGTTTTGTTTTGTTTTTTCCTTCTCTTGATTTTTCCCTTTTGTTTTGATTTTTCCTTCACAACCTGACTAATGTGGAAATATGTTTAATATGATTGTACATGTATAACCTATATCAGATTGCTTTCCATCTTGGGGAGTGAGGAGGAGAGAGAGGGAGACAAAAGTTTGGAACTCAAAATCTTATAAAACTATCTTTACATGTAATTAGAAAAAAATACTATTTAAAAAAGAAAATACACTGCAAACAAGTCATTCTCATCTTGCCCCTCTTCATTGCCCTTTGGGTGACTTACAACTTTAATTCTTTGAACCATAAAGTATTTCATGACCTGTAACCATATAGAAACCCTTTAAGAATATTGATGTTAATAAATTGGTCTTTGTTTCAGATATGGAATTTTTTAAAGCATTTTCCACCCATATCTAATGAGGCCTTGGGGCAGCTGGTTGGCACAGTGAATAGTGTTCCAGGCTTGGAATCAGGAAGATCAAAGTTCAAATCCAGTCCCAGACACTTACTAATTGTGTAACTGTGAGCAAATCACTTAAGCCTGTTTATTCCGTTTCCTCATCTGTAAAATGAGCTGGAGAATGAAATAGCAAGGAACTCCAGTATTTTTACCAAGAAAATCTCGACTGGAGTCATGAAGAGTTGGACACCACTGAAATGACTAAACAATGAATACTGCCTGCTCTCATCCATCTATTTAATTCTAGACCCAGTTCATTATCTATTGGCAGCATCTGTCTGAGATTTTTATGTTTTATGTTGTTGTTGTTGTTTCTGTTGCTGTTGTTTTTCTAACAGCATGTACTGCTCTGGACAATAGGCATCTTTGTCTACTTGACTCTTCCAGTATGGATATTTTGGTCAAATTATTTTGAGTGATTTTACTCAAAGGGGGAAAAAAAAAGCTGGAGACTCAGCTCTCCCACTTACCATTTATAGGACCTTGAACCTTATTTCTTTATCTCTAAAATGAGATATTGAAATAAATAACCTCCAACATACTTTCCACCTCTAAATCTATGAACCCTAATTAGAATTTAATTTAAAAGGTTTATATAGTGTTTTAGGGTTTGCAAAGTGTTTTATGTATATTACCTCATTTTATTCTCATAATGATTGAGATGTATGTGTACATATATACATACACATTACATATATAACATACATATATAATAGAGTGGAATATATGTGTATGTGTGTGTGTTTGCATATGTATGTATGTGTTCCATCATTGGATCCTTCCTTAAAACCTGTTCAAAATGGGAAGAATGAACAGAGATTATATTCTATTGTCATAGTCTTCGAGAAAATCAGTTCATCTTTATACCATGACGGAGCACCAGAGAAGGACTTTTGCAGAGGGTGTTAATTTGATATAGCTATTATTTTGCATATATATTTAGGGAAAGATACAATTTAGAGTACAATATAAAGGAATATAAACACCCAAGAACAAAACTAGTTTTTTTCTCACTAAACTCCAACAGTGAATAGTAACTTCTTAATTTAACTCTATTGTAGAGTTTAAGTAACAAAATCATCCTAAAACCTTTATTTAGAATCAAAACACTCCTACACCTTATATGTAGTTAGAATTCTGACATACTTTAGAGATTTGGGCACCAGGAACAGGCAACTTTAGCTTTTAACTATTTAATTCAAATATAAAAGAGAAAAGATATTATTTTGAGCTCTTACACCTTTCCTTTTTTTATAGAAAGACACTGTTTTCTACTGCATATATCATTTTATTCCATACAGTTTCATTTCATTCAGAAGAGAGAAAGATATTGGAGACATGTCGTTTTTGTGTCTTGGGTGCACGATTTCCACAAGATGATGTTTTCCCCAATCATAAGACAGTTTCCCAAGCAACCAATCTTTCTAGCTCATTCTAACTTCCCTCCCTACCAATGAATGCTTAATCTTTATAAAATCTGGGTTTTTTTTTAAACTAAGTGCTACAGCTTCTAGAAAATTTTACAACTTCACTTGTCAGATGATTGCTTTTACTTTTTAAAGGAACTATGTTGTCCCCCTCTCAGAATCTAAAAAAAAACCTAAATTTTGAATTTGAGTTTTCAAATAAACATTATATGGTAGTTTCTTCCCATTCCCTTAATTATACTTAGTGACCATTCATATTTAATAGGACAAAGATTAATATATGTTTTAACCTAGAACAGTCACATTTTCCTATATATCTTTTTCATGTTAGTAGGGATAGGAAAGGATGGGAAGCATAACTGAAATAATTTAAAGGTTTTAAACCTTGGGGGGGGGGCACTGAGTCTGAAATACAAATGTAAATCTGGGATTTTTGTTGGTCTTGATGAAAATCTACACTTCTAATAACCTTCCCAATACCTTAATCATACAACATAAGTATCAAAGAACAAAAAAGAAACTTTTCATTCAAATTTTGAACTACCACTAGAACCTATCTAGTTCTTTCTATTGTCAAACTGAACATCTTATTTCCTGAAATGGGACAATTAAAGCTCAAGAACTTCAAAATCCCTACTGATAGTCAGAAAAAAAGGGAGAAATGCTACCCACAGTTCTTTTATTGGTTTCAGTGCTAATCCCTCAATTCTTCAGACTATTATAGGTCATTGCTTCAGGAAGTACTCAATAAATGCATCACCCTGGTGATATCCTGCAATTCAAAGAGTGGTTCCCCCAAAGAAAGCTATCCCAGACTCAAGGTACCCTATGGTTCTACATGTACTTCAAAAACACAGTTCACCATTAATGTACTTAACTTTGATGCTTAGTCTTAGGGAACACAGTCCAAAGCAATTCACTTGATGAAATAGCATAGTAAGAAAAAAATATCCCCCATTAACTGGGGAATACACTCCCACGAGCACATATTGACATAGTAGATATGTGTGTATGTATGTACACATACATACGTATATGGGTATGTGTATATATACAGTTATCCCTTCCACATCATAGAGGTTAGGGACATGGCATCCCCATGATCTGGGAAATCTGCATAAAAATTTTTGGCCCTCTCTTCATGCCAGAGAAGACTGCCTCTTTTTTTTCTTTTTCTTTCAGGCGGTATTTACAGTACCTTATCGTAAAGTTTAGGTTAAGGATTTGATCGTAGACTACATGTAAGTCAAAGTTAAGTAAAAATGCTTTTTCTGTGTCATCTGTTGTCATTCATGTGTCATTTGTGGCTTCTGCAAAACTCCCAAAAAATTTCCATTTAATTTCTTATGCCAACCCAAACTGTGGTGGGAAAAGTTGTGATATGTGTGTACATACACACACATATATACATATATATGGAATATCTATGGAAAGGAACAGATATAGAGGACATATATCCATCAGTTCATATGTCTTCCCTGGTCTCTTTCAACTTTAAGGCACAAAAAGTAATACATCTCATTCATAAAACATTATTTGTCTGGTGATTTCCCACATATTTTTTTTTCAGTTCGCTGTACAACCAAAAATGCTACTATAAATATCTTCATATAATTTATTGTCCTTCCCCTCTCTCTTTGACTGCTTTGGAGTACATATTTGGTAGCTTCCCCAACCCTTTTTAAGTACTTTTAGAAATAATGCTTAAGAAAATGCTGGGCTACTTGAGGCAGCCCATGCCTTAGGCAAAGAAACAACAAAAAATCCTTCTCTATAGGCAGGAGCATATATTTATAGATGGATAGACAGAGAGATAGATGAATGAATAAGAGGAAATGTAGATACAGATATAAATGTATTTCTTTATTCATATACATATCAATGGGTATACATACATATGCGTGTTTATGCATGTATATACATACATTCACACACTTTTTTTTCCTTTATAGTATGGCCTGTCTGTTTCTTTCTAGAGTCTTCTCTAGAAGGCTATCTCCACAAATTTCTCTAACTCAGCATCAAGCTCATCAGGACAGAGAATGGAATTCTCTCAGCTAGGAAGTCTCTCTAGCTTAATCTTGTCCTTAAACCAAACTTCTCAATCAAGGGTCTTGGGTATCCCTTTCAGAATCTTCACTTTATCTTGTGGTAAGTATTCAACTTGCTTTCTGATTTTAATCTTTGAAGGTTAGGCTTTTAAACTCTACATGGTGCTAGACTCTACATATAGGGGACATTTGTCTAATCACTGCCGAGGATTCTGAACCTTCTAGACCTCTCAGTTTTTCCACACCAAACCCTCTTTCTTACTTCTGATATAGATCATTATCAATGATCATTATTGCTGATATTTATGTAGTGTTTTGGGGTTGCAACATATTTTGTGTATAATATCTCATTTGATCCTCACAATGACCCTTTGAAGTAGGTACAATAAATGACTTGCCCAAGAAGCTAGTGTGTCTTAGACAGGATTCACTCAGGTCTTCCCAAGTGCATGTCCCTCACCCCATTCACTATTATACTTAGCTACCTCAGATGATATTTGGTTATTGCTGTTGTTGTTATTTGTTGTTATTTCACTATCCTAAAATATCAATTACAGTATGGGAGATGACTTTAAAAGGTTAGGAGAAATGTGGTCACAGTTGTGGTGAGAAAGGAAAAAATGAAAACCAATTTTTCAAAAAATAAGTTATTCTCAATTTCAAGGCCTGATCTAAATTATAAAATGGTGTCTGTAGGTATGGGATGCTGTTGGATATCTTAATTTATTTAAGCCAGCCTACTGGAAATGAACCAACTTAAAGAAAAGGGAACATGCCTCCCTTAACCATATGTGATCAAATCATGAGAAATCACAGGAACAAAAGAAAGTAAACAACAGAGACTAATGAACAACCATATTTGTAGTATACCATATACAGAACAAAAGAAAACAAATGATTTGTATATTATGTATTTTATTTTGGGTTTTTAAATATGAAGAGTAGAAGGAATGAAATCAGCCTTGAGGGAGAGGCTGAGTTCCTTAGCCTTGTGTCAAGGATAGTATCAGTGTTAACTGACCAATATGTCTGGCAATATGTGGTTATCAATAAAGGAGTCTGATCCAACTTACCATCTCCATTGAGTTATATGAAGTGACACCCAAGGGCCACTTCACTCTATCATCTGTAGCAATATTTTATGATTAATGGCTACCCCTAAACCAAATGACTCACAAAATAGTCATCGATTTACCAGCATTGACTTTGGTAATCTTTCTTTGGAGTTGGTTTTGAATGTTAGTCAAAGGACCAGTACAATCAGAAGGGAGTTCTATATGCTCTGGGCAAGATAAGAGATCAAGAACTAGACAAAATCAAAGATAATACTGACAAATAACTAGACTTCTGTGTTAAAAAAGAATCTTTTGGGGTTTTTTTTCTGTTTTCCGTATGTTCAAATACATGGACCTGGAAAATATTTTATTTGAAGATGTACAATAATGACAAAGAGAGCTGCTTGCAAAACCTGTGACTTGTACAGTAAGTAAAATTTAATTGAAAACAACATTTCTTAAAAGGAAAGAAGGCATTTGAAAAGGCTTGTCTAAAAATAAAGCAAGAAAGAAAACAAAAGAGAAAATGGAAAATGTTAGATGGTCCTTCAGCTGAAATAATGCTGACCAAGTACAAAGAGGAGATTTGAGAGATATGTTCTAGTGGCAATCCCAGAGGAATTGTGGGGTTCTTTTTCCATCTACCACAAAATTTAAAAATAATAAACTTTATGACTTCAAAGGAAGAGAGGAGGGATACATCTAAAGAAAGTGAGTTATGAAGGAAGATTAAGGCAAAAACCAATAAGGATTAAAGAAAAAGACAAAAAGAAATATTTAACTGTAAGGTAAAAAAAATCATAAATAGAATAGATAATGTCATGGCAGTTCAGGCTGAACATCTGAGAAAGTATATAAGAAATGGAAACAAACTGAAGCATATTGAAAACAGATGTCAAAAAAAAGAACTCTTTCAAAGAGAGAATAATCATTGTTTGGAGTTGACAAAAGGACAAAATTAAGGAGGGCTTCACACACTGTCTCATCTAAGAAAGCCTAACAAAGGAAACAGCTGAGAAAAAAAGCTATGAGGGCTATTTCTTTTGCCTAAATATTGTACATCATATTCTTAGACTCCATACCAATATATGCATGAATTTTAAGAGGTTATCTGGTATTCAATTCCTTGTCTCTGGAAAGATGAATCTTTTTTTTAAAACATGTGAATATACTAAAACATTAACTCCTTTTTGCTGATGAAAATTGAATTTTGAGCAGTGCAGACCAGCATGTTTTACACTTCACCTTTTTTTCTTCATTTTATCCCTAACACATAAACAACAAACGCTATTAACCCAATTTTTTAACTGAGAAAAAGGAAATCTGGAGTTTTTTTCTTAAGAAGCATTGACTTTGGTGTCTAGGAATGACCATTGTTTCTTTCTGTTTGCAATGTGATCTGCCATTCAAAACTTATCCGTGAAACAAACTGTAATCTTTTGAAGGATCTCCGGTGAGAACATGAATAAATAGCAAACTCTGAGGTTCTAGCAACTATGGTCCTATAACTCTAGTAATACTCAGAAGCAGTTTGAACCATAGGAGCTGATCCATTATTTAGAGAGCTCAGAATGAGTTATTATGGGGAGTTAGACTATGAAGATAGGAAATGTTGCACTGATAGCAAACCCCATTTTTATTTTAGATTTGAAATAGGCTATCATGACCAGATTTTGTAACCACCTACCACCTAGATGTCATATATAGATTTATTTATGCATTGTTTGTGTGTATTTTGAACTGGAGCAAAGCTATAACTGGTATAGGGATCCACTAGTAGAGAAACTCCCTCTGCCAATGCACATCCAACATTTTCTCAGACACACAAAGCCTTAGAGACTTAACTAGGGTCACACATGTAGTAAGTATCAGAGGCAGAATTCTTACCCAGTTTTTCCTGACTCCAAGGCTGGTCCTCTATCCAATATGATGTGTGGCCCCTCATATGCATATAGATATGTAGATATTTCTATATGTGACTAGAAATTAATTTTATTCCATAAATTTTAACATAATGGATGTGGCTAAATGTCTTTAAATAATTGTAACTGTCCTAAAAGGTTGGAAAACCAGAATTGCACATCTTTGGCCAACAGAATACCATAGGAAGATAAAATCACAAATGCCTTAGAGTTGTATGGAAAATTGCAGTTTTCAGAGTGCTTTCATATACTTTATTTTATTTGAGCTACCTAAAAATCCTATCACAGATACATATATTATTATTATTGCCACTTTAAAGTTGAAAGAGCTGAGCCCCAAGAATCAGACCCTTTTTAATCAGCTAAGTGTCACAGTGAATAGACCACTGGCCCTGGAGTCAGGAGGACCTGAGTTCAAAGTTGGCCTCAGACACTTACTAGTTGTGTAACCCTGGGCAAGTCATTTAATCCTACTTGCCTACTAGGGTCACAGAGAGTCAGATGTGACTGAAACAACCCTGCAAAAACAACAATACACTTAGCAAGTAAATCTGCTCTCAGTGCCAGGTGTCTGTATTTCTAGTGCCCTTTCCACTGTACTATGAGCACATAATCAACATGTTACCATAGGAAAAGTCAATGATTCAATATCTCAATGTATCTGTGATCTCATCAATGTGTATACCCCTCCATCAGTGCATATTCCATCCTATCTATCCCTTCTCATTGTCTTGATTCTTGTCTGTATTCTTTTATAAACCCTCTACAGAGCATCTACCCAACAAGCTGAAGGCCTGTCTTTAGTTCTGTCTAGATTTCAAATGAAAACAATAGAAAAGTCATTTACATTTCACAATATTGAAAACTTTCTGGGCTATACATTGTGAATCCTGAGTTTATAATTTATAAGCCACACATTACAATCTTAAAGGCATAAAGGAGTATTAGCTGCTATTATCTTCAAACAAGAACAACGAGCTTTTCCTTCTATCTATACGGAATCTTTCTCCTTTTAAGACTTTCAGGTGTTGGTAAATGACTTGACCAAGCATGAATCTCCCTGTTGTTCTATTTCTTCTTGACATTGATATTCAGATGATTATCAAAGTTGTCTCTCTGGTTGCATCTATCAAGGAACACTACATACCCTTCCCAAATGCTGATACCCCATGTAGGAAAACCTTTAAGGCTATATTTTATTTTACTAAATTAATCAATGCAACAATAAACATCACAGCACTTTGAACTCTCCATACCTCTCACTCAATTGTGTGACTGTGTAGATGTGAGAAATAAAAAAAAAATTTTGAAAGACGGAGTCATGTTGCTGATGACAGATTTCATATTGTTATCAATGATAGCCTTAGAATGTACATAGATCATTCTTATAAAGATTTGTATAAGGATGAAAAGGTAGACATGTAGGGATGTAGTTAATGATGTTTGCTCAGTCACCTTTTCTTCGTAATAGCATTTCCATGATTTCTTCCATTCTTTTGGAATCTTCCCTTTTTGTGATATATTGGAAAAACTGAATAGAAATTGCGTGGCATTGAAACAGAGGATGAACAAAAATAAATTTCTAGGATGATTAGATGTCTATGAAAACATTGATAGATCTAGTCTCTTCCAATTCCATTTAGTGTCCTTCTCCTAGTTTTACCCATTAATACAAATGTAATGGCCTATCTTAGGTTTCATGGCAAGCTTTCTGAACACTTATTTTCCCTTCTTTGTTTCCTTGTTTATACTGCTCATGTACTATGTCATCATTCAAGACAGATTGAGAGCACAGTGGATAGAGCAGTAGGCCTGGAGTCAGGAAGACTTGAATTCAAGTCTGGCCTTGGACATTTACTATCTATGTGACACTGGGCAAGTCACAACTTCTATTTGCTTCACTTTCCCTGTCTTCAAATTGGGGGTAATAATAGTATCTACCTCCTAGGATTGTTGTGAGGATCAAATGAGATAATATTGTAAAGTACTTGGCACATTGCCCATCACATGATAAGCATTTTATAAATGTTAGCTATTGCTATTATTATTCTCCAATACATTTTGCAAACAAACAAATATTCTAAACCACTGTTAGCCTTGGCTACCATGTCTCTCTTCCTGGTAAGATAATATATTTGCTGGCTAAGCACTTGATGTATGTACTCTTTTGGCTTTCTCATCGTGGTGGTTCTTTTATATCAGTTATTTTCTTCAAGAAATTGTGATAATCAGAGTAGTTATTCTCACTTCGGTCCAATAGTTCAACAGATCAAATAAGTCATGAATGTTATTATAAACATTATCCTTTTTTTTTCCAATTTCGTGTTTATTTTAAATTTTGTTTTAGCCAGTTGAACATGTAGATACTTGATTCTTAAAGGATTCTCATGTTCATAAAAGGTCAGTTTCTGTTAAGATATAGTCAAATTCATTTCTGCCTTTTGATGTTAAAGAATGAATGTTATACAGATATGAAGCCTCTGAGTAATTGAGTCAACAAGTCTTCGGTCTTTTCATTTGTTTGTCTTAAATCATATTTTGCAGCATAGTATTGCTCTGTTTCTCTGTACCCAACTTTTCACTGAAGGTTCCAAGTGTTAAGGAATAATTTGATTTAGATTCTCTCCCTAGTCTTGCATCAACTCCAAAACTACCAAACAAAGACTTTGAAGACCTTACCGACTCTAGCCAGAGAGTACGTAAAAGAGCAACTTTGGTTTGTGAAATTAGTAACTGTTACTTGAAAATGCTGTAGGAATGCTTGTAGGAGGTAAAAACTGGTTGGGCACCATGTTTGGAAGACTTAGGCATTAGAAGGTGTAGGTGTAAATGATACTATTCTGGGTTAAATTACAGAAAAGCTATCTGTAGAGGGCAGAAATATGGCTGGGGGAGAGAAATAAAAGGGGAAGGGTGTTCTGTAACATTCCCTCTATATTGAGCATTTTTTTGTGTTAAATTGGATGACAAATTGTCTTGTCTAGAACTTTTTTTTGTATATTTTACTAGACTAAGATATTTTAATAAAACCCTTATTACTAGAATAGGGCATAATGATTTCTTGGAAATTCTCCCCCTAATGTCTTGAACACAATTTTGAAATAACAAAAGTAGAAAATTCAGACACATAAAAAGAAAGCTATATATGCCTTGGGTTACCTGTCTTGTTTCTTACAACATAATACCCAAATTATGCCATGATATCTAAAAGAAGTGCACCATAATGCACCATATCTATATGGCCAACTGGTTTGATCTTAAAGATGTTTTAGTCATCAAAAATAAGTCAAAATACAAAAGAAGACTTAGCCATCAAAAGAACTCAGTCAGTTCTATGTATAGATATGGGCAAATCACATGGCATAATTCAGAAGTTGGGTTATAATAAACAGATGAACAAAGTTGAATTATGATGTGTGCTGATATTTCTGCATAAATATCTAGTTTTAATTGATAGTTTGGGCAATAGCACAAACCATCTCGACTGTCCTAAAAAACTAGTTGTATGTTGTACAAACAAATTGCATGCTGTTCAAAGGGGGTAGCTGGATGGCACAATGGATAGAGTACTAGCCTGCCATCAGAAAGATCTGTATTCAAATATGACCTCAGACGCTTACTAGCTGTGTGACCCTGGCCAAGTCACTTAATTCTGTCTGCCTCAGTTCCTCATCTGTAAAATGAACTGAAGAAGGAAATGGCAAACCAGGCCAGTACCTTTGCCAAGAAAACACCGAATGGGGTCACACAGAGCTGGACATGACTAAACAGAAACAACAATATGTTGTACAAAATATGTGTATGGAAATACAAATAAGTGTTTTGTAATGGTAAGATTATTAAAAAATTTAGACACAATATCTTTTTTTCTTAAAATATGACAAAAGAGTATCAGTTTAAATTGAACAAGCTGGTAACATTCATCCATCCATCCATTCACTACATTTATTAAGTGTCTACAACATTCAGTGCTCTTTGCCAGGTGAGTGAGGGAGCAAAGACGTAAAAGCCATGGCTGCTGCTCTCAGTGAACTTACTATTTGCCCTACCACAACAGTAGGGGAGATGAGACATATGCACAAATAAACAGTATAAATTAGAACATGATAAAAGCATAATTACAAAAAAAAATTATGAGTTCAGATGAGAAAGAGCCCACACACAGCACACAGGGATTAAGTAACTAAACAGTGTATGGCCACAGGGCATCACTGAACTACTCCTTGAGAAAATTCCATAAACCCTCAACCCTCATGGTTAATTCGAAGTGTTCATCTGGACTTCAGTAAACCTTGAGGAAGCTCCATACTGCCAAGATGAAGTATAAGCATGAAGTAGTAGAAGGAATATTGAATATGGACTAAAATACAATTTAATTAGGCAAAGTTTAATCAATTTATTTATCATAAATACATTAACAAATAAATCATGTGCATGGATGGATGGATGGATGGATACATAGATGGATAGATATATACACACATATATACGTATATATACATAAAGACAAAAGAAGAAACAGCCCCTGCCCTCAAGGAGCTTGTATTTTGCCAGGAGGATACAGTACATGCACACTTAAATAAACACAAGGTAATTCAAAGGAGAGATTTTTCTGAGAGGCTCTGTTAAGCCTTTACAGGAGAGATGACTATAAGCTGAGGAAGGAAAATGAGAATTTTGAGAGATAGAAAGTCATTCCAGGGAGAGACAACAGCTTGTAGAAATGCTCAGAGGCAAGAAATGAGATGGATAGTCCAGAAAACAGCTCAAAGACCTGGGTTTAGGTCTTACCTCATATTTATTAACTGTATGACATTGGGGAGCCTTTAACTTCTCTGAGGCATTTTTTCTCATCTGCAAAATGTCAATAACTATAATGGCTCATATTCACAAAGCGGTTTAAAATTTACAGAGTACTTTTCTCACAACAACCTTGGGAGGTGGGTAATAAATAATAATAACAATAATAATAATTTATATTTTATAGCACTTCCTTTGCAACAACCCTCTGAGGCAGGTCACATAGCATTTTTACTCCTATATTTTTGGATAAGGGAACAAAGACCATTGAGGTTAAACAACTTTCCATGGCTAGTAAAGGGTCTTCTGAGTTTTTTCCACTATTTTGTAGAATACATTTCATCAACTATTTGATGAATCAAGGTATTTTTGTTATCAAGAAACAAAATGGCATGGATCTAAGGTAGTCACAATCTTTGTCATCACTACTTTGTGCAAGCATAGGATTTGTACTGCCAGTGTCATTGGCTGACCTTAAAGATCTCTACTGAGAGTTTTCTATCTCATACAAGTTAGGGTGTAATAGTGGTCAAGAAATGCCTAAAACTTGACCCCAACACATCCCTCATTGTGATCTGCTGATGCTGTGCTGCCTTTAGACTTAAATGTGAATATTTCATGACTAGAACTTTACTAGTGACACCAAGTGGGTGGTTTAATAATCAATTCAGGACATTTCTAAGACCTAAATTCTTCTTGCAGTTGTAATTGGATTTCTTCTACTTCTCCCCATCCCCATTCTTTAGACTTAAAACTACTTCCAGGCCTGGAGGCACATTTTATAAATAAATCCTTGAATTAAAGAACCTATATAAAACCTAATTATTATCATACTTGCAAAAATCATCATTAGCATTATGGAGTTACATTCTCCCAATGTGCAAGACAGTGCTAGGATTAAGTTAGGACCCTTGGAGATTACAAGAACTCCTTAAGCTCACTAGGGAATAACTAGTGTATAAAATGAAAACTTATAGAACAGATCATATCCTAAAGGACTGAAAGCTGTTTTGCAAAGATGAGATTTATTCCCTGATTTCAGCTAATGCCATAAGAGATGCTGGCTCCACATTTACCTGCTTCTCTTTAATTTTCTATCCTTTTACCTAATCTCACATTGCTCAGTTCTGTTTTATAAGCAAAACTCTCTATTCTATATCTCAGTTACATCATCCTGATGTAACCCTTGGGTTCAGAGCTGCCTACAGGCACCTACATGGCACAGTGGATTGAGCAAAGGACTGGAAGTAAGGAAGACCTGAGTCAAAATCCTACCATAGACACTTACTAATTATGTGAGTCTTGGCAAGTCATTTAACTCCTCAGTGCCTCAGTTCACCCATTTTTAAATGGGAATACTAATAGTGCCTACTGAGATGATGTGTGTAAAATGATTTGCAAAAACTTAAAGCACTATTTATGTATATATGCATATAAGTATATGTGTTTATATATTCATGTGTGTGGGAGGGGGTGTGTGTTTCATATTATTATGACACAAAGGACCAAGGTTATTTTTGAGGAGGTAAAATTTTTCTCTTTGATTCATGAAGCAAACCAAGAAACTCATGAAATACACTCTATTTGGCAGCCTTGTAGGTCTCCCTTTGTAAATAAGTCTAGCAAAAGAAACCACACAAATTTTAATAGCAAGCAACCCTTGGCAGGCAGGGTGATAGGGTAAAAATGGCACTGGACAATAATTCAGGAGATATTTCAGACTATAATTATCTATGTAAGCTTTGATGCCTTTTTTATTGTTTAAAGTTGTTCACAATTGGTTTTCAACTTCACTTTGCACAACTTTCACTTCACACTACTCTCCCTCATAGACTCCACGCCCAGGCAAACTTGCCTTCTCCACATTTTATTCTCTTCCACCTCCATGCCCATGTTCAGGTTGTCCTCCTAACCTAGAATCTTTTCCTCCTCAACTCCACCTCTTAGAATCCCTCTTACCTTTAAGGCTCAGCTCACATTCCAACTCCTACTCAAGAATTTCTTATATATATATCCCCAGTTGTGGATCCTCATTCAGTGCAAAATTACTTTGTGCATTTTTGTATTTAGAAATAGTTCACATACTCTTTTCCCTAATCAGAATGTAAACTCAACAACAGGGACTATTTTATTTTTATCTTTATATCTTTATATCTCTATCACCCAGCATGATATCTGGAACATAGCATATATGCACTTAGGCATTTTCCCTTGTGTTTTACTTTAGGCAAATTCTCAAGACTTCTGCATTAATATTTGTTTAGTGCTCACTATGTGCCAGGCACTGTTCTAAGCACTCCACAAATATTCTTTCACTTGATCCTTACAGTGACCCTGGAAGGTAGGTACTACCTTCTTAATTTTAAAGTTTGTCTTTACATTGTTTATTCATTTTGGTGGGGCATAAAAATAAGATTTGTCCAAAACTTTTTGTTGAAAATTCAGTACCACATATTTTTCAAAGTTCCACTTCTCTCTTTTTCTTTGATGCAAGATTTTTCTAACCTTTTTTTTTTTTAACTTTTGGTCACAATCAGAGTGGTTTGCAGGCAAAAAAGTTTGGTATGCAGTTTGTGACCCATTAACATTCCCTTAGAGGCCAATATGGTGTCTAATGGAGTTGTTAGATACATTTTAAAAGTCAGCAACATCTCTAAATTACTGTTGTTTCACTCTTCAGCAGCCATCTGACACTTTCCTTTTCCATTTGGATGTACCGGATGAGTGGTGACACATTTATTCACCCAGGTTGATCTAATGTGGTTGGTTCCTTTCCAGGTGTCGAGTTTACTACTAATCATTCTCCATAAAAAACAATTACACAGATTCTATTTCTCATCACTATGAATGAAGGCACAAAATGTTTCTTATACATGACCAGGTCTGGAGAGGTGGACTATAAAACAATAATATTTTCTACCTTCGTAATTAGTTCCTAGCCCAGAGCTAGTAATTGTTAATCCAAAACAAGTGGTAAAGGCTACTTGTTTCATTGATTTTATTATATTTGTACTTTCTAGGAAAAGGTAGGCTGTGTAAAGGAATGTTGACTGGTAAATTGTTAGGTATTCATTTGCATGTCTGTATAAGGACAAGCTGTGACTGGGTAGATACAAAATTGTCCCTCAATACTTACCTAAATGCAAGGCCTTAAACAGCAATAGTATTTTTATTGGAATGAGAGCCCAAGAATAATGTTGAAGGTTTACAATGTTGGTGCCTCTTTAGATTATGAAAATTTCTTTATCGTGGTTGTCATCAACACATTTCTGCATATTCTATGTTGTTTAGTCACCAGAGTAATTCAGTCATGTGTATGCATGTGTAATAACAATAAACTCTCAATGACCAGCATGAAATTTTCTGCTTTGAGAATTATTGACTGTTAATTATCAGCCCTAGACTGACTGCCATCTGTCACAAAATATTTTTCTTAATGGCCATCTTTCAGAATGTCTGTTCAGTCAAAATAAAGTATTTTTAACATAATTCTAAGCAAAGTAGAATTGTACTATACAAGCAACAGGGGTAGCTAGGTGGCACGATACATAGAGTGCTGGGACTAGAGTCAGGAAGATTTATCTTTCTAAGTCCAAATCTGGCCTCAGACTCTTACTAGATGTATGACTCTGGGCAAGTGATTTAACCCTGTTTGCCTCAGTTTCCTCACCCATAAAATTAGCTGGAGAAAGAAATGGCAAACCACTCCAGTACCTTTACCAAGAAAACCCCAAATGGGGTCACAAAGAATAGAACACAACTAAAGAACAACTGAACAGCAACAGACAAGTAATAACATTTATTCATAGACGCCATATATGGCAGAGAGGATAGAGTGCTAGGCTGAGTCAGGAAGGCCTGGTTCAGATCCTACTTCTGATAATTACTGCCTATATGACTCTTAGTAAGTCGCTTAATCACCCTAGATAATGTCCCAGGAACTATCTACTAGGTCATAGATGGACTGGGGCCTGGGTTGGTTTAGGAAGTTCTCATGCTGGGAGTTCCCCACATGAATAAAATCACAGATCCTTTCCATGTCTCACATAGCATATTGCAAAGAACTTTATAAAACGATGTTTACAAAAATGAATTTTAAAGTTTTCTGTAAATGCTTAGAGGGGTGAAGAACCTGCAGCCTCGAGGCCACACGTGGCCTTCCAGGTCTCAAGTGCAGCCCTTTGACTGAATCCAAGCTTCACAGAACAAATTTGGATTCAGCCAAAGGGTCGCACTTGAAGACCTAGAGGCCCACATGTTCCCCACCTCTAAGATTCACCTCTATCTCAAATTGTCAAGAGTTAGTCAGGGGTACTATGCAGTAAGTTGGCCAGGGTTAGTGTGGAAGTCAGGGAAGGGAGGCCAAGAGGACCTGAGGTTATCTTCCCCTCCTCTGAAGCCGCATGACCCCGAGAAACAGTCTTAGGGTTTAGGTCTATTTCATTTTCCCTTCTAGATCTAGGTGCATGTAGTAGAGTCCTAGACTCAGGCGACTGAGCCATGGAAGCCTTGGTGCTCAGGATCCCAAACCATATGTTGCAGTATGTCCCCAGAGAAGCTCTGGGGATCTAACTACCGAATGCTTTGGAGTTGGAATTTGGCAGACCTAATGCTATGTGGGAACTGAGCTAAGGTGCGGACCTAATCTCCCTTCCTCTTCAGGGCCCCAGGTTATTTAGAGGGTATTATGCCTCCCCACTTTCCTGCCCTTATTAGGGGAGGAGTGTTTCTATGTTTGTTCCTACTATACATTTGAAGCAAATATTTCTTTCAAAAAACTAATCTTACTACTAATTAGTAAAATGGAAATGGAGTGCTTGAACCCTGGAAATTGGGAAGAACACTATTGGTAGGGACTTGAGCCAATAGCACATATGAGGGAAACCCTCAACCTCCTAAGGTACCAAGGAACTCTGGGGTAGGGACATAAATGTAACAGATCTGGCTTTTAGACAGTTAGGGTCAGAATAATCATTGTTACACACACACACACACACACATATACACACACACACACACAATGTACACATACGTATATATTCCAGCTCTTTTAGTTGTGTCAAAGAACTGGAAACTAAGTGAGTACCCATTATTTGAGGAATCCCTGAAGAAATTACGGTAAATGAATGTACTACTCATGCTATAAGAAATGATAATGGGCATTTTTATAAGAAGACTTACATAAACTTATGTATAATGAAGTGAGCAGATCCAGGAGAATAAATTATACAATAACAACATTGCAAATTAAAACAATTTTCATATACTTAAGAACTCTGATCAATGTAATGGTCAACTGGGATTCCAGAGGACCTAGTATGAAACATGCTTTCATGTTTGACAGAGAGGTGATGTACTCAGGAGGCAAATTCTGGCATATATTCTTTTGGACCTGGCCAATGGGTAATTACTTTTATTTGGCTATCTATATTTGCTATAAAATGGGCTTTTTCCCCAATAAGGAAGGGAGAATAAATTTTTGTCAATTAAAAAAATTATTTTTCTTAAAAGAGAAAAAAATAAAACAATAATAATACTTGAATTCATTTCCTCTTTTAACAATTACTTTATTGATACTTCAAAAATGTCAACAAGTGAAAACTAATAGCTTCAATAAATATCAAGGGAACACCATAGATGTTTACTAAAATACCTTAATTTTAGCAAGAACTTGAAAAAGTCTTTCCTGCTATTCTTATGAACAAAAAGATGAGATGTCAGCTAGAAGACAACACATTTAGGTGGATTTACAACTGTTTCAACAGCTGGGCTCAAACTTTAGTGATTAACAGTTTGATGGTAACCTAGAATATGGTCTATAGTCCAATACTATTTGGCACTTTTATCGATGACTTAGACAAAAGTATATTTGATATGCTCACGAAATTTTCAGGTAACACAAAGCTAGGAAGGCTAACTAACCCATTGAAAAAACAGATCAGGATCTAAGGAGTTGCTGACCAGTTAAAATTTGTTAGAAATCTAATAAAGTGAATTCTAATAGGGGAAAGACAAAGCTTTACACTTGGGTTCTAAAAATTAAATTAACAAGTTCTGCAGATGCAATTAGGTAGCAATTTGTGTGGGAAAAACAATATCCAAAGGTTTTAGTGAACTGCAAGCCAAGTATGTCAACAGTACAGTAGGACATCAAAAAAAATTAATAATGACCCAGTGTCTAATATGAGGTTATAATTTTGTAATCTGCCCTAGGAAGACCACCTTTGGAGTATTGCATTTATATAATATTAATAGCTGAAATTTATATAACACTTATTATGCTCCAAGTTCTTTACAATTCTTTGCTCATTTGATCCTTACATTAACCCTGAGAGGTAGGTGGTATTATGAACCCCATTTTACAGATGAAGAGACTGAGACAAACATAGGTTAAATGATTAGCCCATTGCTAGTAAGTGTCTGAGGCTGAATTTGAACTCAGGCCATCCTGAGCTACCTTCCTCTAATATTGGATCTTATCAAGTATCAATGCTGGCCTTATCCAGCTTCCTCCAAAAAAACAATTCACCATTCAGCCAACATCTTTTCTTCTTTGTTCTATTGGTTTTATCATAGATGATCAATTGCAATATCCAATACCCTTTTTTAAGGGAATTCTGAGCTAGCGGCATACAGAGAAGTATCTGTGAGAGATCCTTATGCTTTTTATTTGGAAGCAATGGGGTTTAAAATTTTACAATTTTAGTCAGTGAATAAAAGCTCACACTTTCTGCTCTGATGAAGCACTCAGATTTATTACGTTGCCACCTGTCCTAGACATTGCCCTCCTAGCCAACAGAAGGGCACCAACTGGCTAGTGTGATCAGTCATATCCCATATATACTGTGAATCTTTCTTGTGGTTCTACATATATTTTCAAAGACTCCCATTTTTTAAAAGGTAGTTTGTCTCTGAAAAGTCACAGGGTTCTAGAGAACTTGGCAGTTTCCCCTGAATGGCTTTTGTATGTACTGATGAGCTCTCAGAACCATCATATAATGTGGCAGAAATACCCTAGATTTGAAGTTAGAGGATATAGGTTCAAATTTCACCTTACTTGTTGCTTACTTGCTATATGATATTGGTCTATATGATCTTTTTAAACTTGGCTAGATATAAATTTTCTTATCTTAAAAACATGAAGGATTTATAGTGAATAACATCTAAAGACCCTATAGCTCCAAATCTTTTGGCCCTATGAAACACCAAACCACCTCTCCTCAATGGCTATATTATTTTCATATTCATGGGATTTCCTAAGTTTTCCAGAAGTGCATCCTGAAGCAGATCATACTATTCATTTAAACAATGTAAACAACTCAACTGGATAATTATGCTTTAGGACTTCATTCAAAATGAAGTCCTGATTGTAAGGCATATGAATGGAATCTCCAGTCTAAATATCTTGAAGGTAATTTGATGGACTAGCTATGGGAAGTTTTTATGATGAACATGAGCATATAGACACATACAATGTCAATGAGGGAGAAGTTTAGAAGCTATATAAAGGAACTGATGTGGATGCACAGGGAGCTCTTGGACAAATTGAGATTTTATAAAGGTATTTCTAGAATTTAGAAACAAAAGCAGATAATAGAGAATGTATGTAAAAGAATGTCATAGTAATATAACAGTATTAAGAGCGCTACAACCCATAATGAACCATGCTGGTAAGGACAATGAATGCTAAGGACAAGAAGAGTGTTTTTAAGCAATATTTAAAACAAGAGGAAGATCAAAGAAAGGCATAGCATCATTAAGTGCTATAGGTTCTATTAGGAGAAGATAGAGAAAGAACCAAATCTAAGTCTTCCTGTGAATCTCCTTTCCTACTGACTTTAGTTTTCCCTTTCAAAAGACAAGTTTAAATGTTTGACTATTACTTGGTCAATCATCTTCATTGATTCAAAATAAATGAGGGCATTTGTACCTCATCGAGGAGGATCTCATCAATGCCACAACAAAAGCCTCATCAAAGGGTCACAAGGAGGATGCAGGCCATACCTGCACATCCTTCCCTGCAATAAGTACTACTACACCTTTGACCAAGGTGGAGGGAGGTGGTATTATAGACTGTTAAGGGGTGCCCTGAATTTGTTTTTTTCTGAGTTGCCATATTTTCTGGAAACAATAGACCCAGAGTATGCAGGAGGCCCTCAATGTGTCAAGGATGAACACACCCCGCCTCTTCAAGTGACATAATTTATTTTTTTGCATCCCAAACTGGACTCTCCAGGTATCCTTGGGAGCCAAGACAGGCACCAGTGAGTCTGCACTACAGTGAGAAACTGATTGTACAGCTGAGATCTCTGTAGATAAGCCGACCATCCTATCTCCACAGTCTAGCAGTTCCCAAGGAAAAAGAATGCAGGTTTTGCCATTGCCTTGCTCCTCCTCTTTGGGAGGGGTTTTGAACTTTTCCCGCCTTTATTGCACCTTTTCCCCTCCCATTCCAAGCCCCCTTAGTTGGTGATCTGTGTTTCCTCTCCTTCCTTTGTGCTATTGTTATAAATATACAGACTTCTGTATGGAATGTAAACTCTTCGGGTTCCACACGCATATTCATTTCTCTTGTAATAAACCTAGTTTTCACCTAAGTTTTGTGAAGTTATGATTGCTTGTTGACAATACTGACAAACAGCCTCTTTGCTGGTCCTCAAATAAACAACTCTATCTCCTGACTGAACATTTTCTCTGACTGTCCCCCACTCCTGGCATGCTCTCCCTCCTCGTGTCCTCCTAGCTTCCCTGGCTTCCCAATCAAAACCTCACCTTCTACAAGAAGTCTTTCCCAATTCTCCTTCATTTTAGGGCCTTCCTTCACTTGGTTATTTCCAATTTATGCTTTATAGACCTTGTTTGTTCAGAGTTTGCAAGTGGTCTTCCCTAGTGGATTGTGAGTTCCTCTAAAGTAGGATCTACCTTTGCACAGTGCCTGACTTACAGTAGGTGCTTCATAGATGCTTGCTGACTGCCCCACTGGCTGCTTCATTGTTGTGCCTTGTTCACTTAATAATTTGGCTCTGGCTTGTGACTTTTTCTAAAATTCCAGATCATGAGCTTAGTTCAGGGACTATGCAGATGTTACCATTGCTTTCTAGACTCTATGGCTCTGATTATTTCCTTACTAGCCAAATACCATTCCTCAAAATCTGTATTTAGTAAATAGATCCTGGACCTAGGATTTCATTGAGAGTTGTCGAGACTTCTAAAACAAAGAAACTCCCCAATCTTTTTCCCCATATTTTCTGGGGCCTGGGGTATAAGGACTGTGTATGTGATTTCTCAGTGATTTTCTCTCTAGCTGGTCTCCTTCCAAGTCCAGAAAGAGAAAGCAGCTATCCCAAGAATTCTCAATAATTTTTATTACTTAAATGAGAAAAAATAACTTACAGTCATAGATTTGCCTAGTCTCTAGGGCACTAAGAGATTAAGTAACTTTCCAAAGGTCACACAGTTATCTCCCTAGGCCAGTTGTCTCCGTACTATGCACAGCTGCCTTTGACTAGAATGCTTCTTATATTGTCCCATTTACCCATTGTTTTGTCATGTCAGAGATGATTTATCATTGTTTGGCATTGATCTTCAATTGGCAGTAGTTACATAACACATGATACATAATCTTTAATTTCTTTGCCCAACCTTTTTTCTTTACCCTTCAACTAGCTCTTCTGTCAAAAAGCTGGTGATTAGGAAATACATACTTAGCTGGGCGAGGCTAGTTTCTTACAGTCTCCTTTCTAATTCATTTGTAAAACAAAGCTATTCTTTTGTGCTGCAAATCACCACTCCCTAATTTTTTATGTTTGTAACTAGGCTTGAATACTATATACTAAGTTTTATTAAAAAACATCACACTTATATGTAGTTGAAAGATAAATTCACATAATTTCCATGACTACTAAGGATTATTTAAAATGATAAATCTTCATGTGAAATAAAAGCAACAATTTCTAACTATATTTATAAGTTCCCAAAAAAGCAAACATATGCAGCTAAAAGTCTTTATTAAGCCAGGATTTGCATTCAATCTTTTTGTCTATGAGACTTTTTTGCAACTTATCTGTATTCATTCACTCTTTAAACCTTTATTGAGAACCTACTAGGTGCAATGTACTCTGCTAGGTGCTAAGATACAAAAATAAGTAAGATGTAATTCTTGCCTTCAAAGCTCTTACAACCTAAATCAACACACACACACACACACTCACACACACACACACATATTAGAACAGAGACCACAATAAATACAAATATGACAACTAAAGTCCTACTGGGTGACCTCCTCAGTGTGTCACAGTGCTACATATGTCAGAAAGATTCAATTCAATTGGATTTGACAGATATTTAATAAGCACCTACTATGGCCAAGTTACTACACTAGGCACTAGTTATAACAAAGACAAAAAAGGAACAGACCCTACCTTCACAGACAGGGGTAGGCAGGTTAACATGGGAAGTGTAACAAGTACACAGACAAGTGACTTGAGTAGACCCTTTGCCAGAAGCAAGTGAGAGTTCCTACCAATCCTTTGTTATGAGTCCTAAGCAGGGCCAGAGTGGCTTATCGTTACTTGGAGACAGCCTGCTTGAAGTGAATTAACATTAAATTCCAAATGATGAAATTAATTCTAGAAAAACTCTAAGCACAATATGCTCTGAGTTATTAAATAAGAGGCAGCATGATGTAGTAGTTAGAAGGCCAGATTGGGAGTTAGAGAAATTTGGTTCTAAACCCTACCTCTAATTTATTATCTAGGAACATTGGATAAGTCACCATACCTCTTGATTCAGTTTCCTTACCTGTAAAATGGGAATAATGAACCCTACCTCAAAGGATTATGGCAAGTCTTAATCAAGAGAACATCTATAAAACATGTTGCCAACTCTAACCACCAAATAGAAATCAGCTATTGTGTTTTTAAATGGTTGCCTTGTTATTCTAGAACAGCAATTCCTATAGATTGGCACATACTTCATTTTATTGACTTATTTTCATTCTGAATGTAACTTTTTGATTTAAAAAGAAATGGTTCTCTCTATTTGGATCTAGTCTTCACTGTGTCTTAGAAACAGATCCATTTCTTAAGGGAAGTACATGTTTTCTTGTTGTGTTTCTGGAATTTTAATTTTTACAATAGTTTCATAGGATCATAGATCTAGTCCAATCTTCTCATTTTATAGGTGAGGCAGCTGAGGCCTGGGGAAGTTGAGCAGTTTGCCCAATACCACCCATATACCAAGCTACAGGAGTAGGCTTGGAACCCATTGGTCATTGAATCACAGGATTATAGAATCTTAGAGTTGGAAACAACTTAAAAGTCATCTAGGCTAACCCCTGATTTTATAGATTAGGAAACTGAGGCCCAGTGAGTTTAAGTAATTTGCCCAACATCATCTAGGTCTCCTGAATCCAGAGTCAATATTCTTTTCACTGTATCAAGCTGCCTCCTTTCCCCTTCAGATTAGCAAACTCCTTGTATTTGATATATTTCTTTGGGGAAAAAAAGTGGATAAATGCAGTTTGCCTAGTTCATAAGTGATTCATCTTCAGCAAGAGACAAGTCTTTAGTTTGGGGAATAACAATCAAAGCTCACATAGAGCCCAGTGTTTAAGGAGGGGGAAAAAAGTCAAAGATCTTTATCATCTTTTTTGGCAAGCTCCAAGATGGAATTCTTTGTTAGACACATCTTAGCAATGGAATTATGCTGGTAGATTGAAAAGCCAAAGCCTCGCCAACAGAGGCCTTTGCCAATACCATTCCTCAGAGGCATAGAAAGTTCCAGCACAGCAGAATACATTTGGCCAGACTATATTTCCCCTCCTCCCCCCTCCCCAATGCTATGCTGTATGTATCAGATTAAAAGGAACTTCCCTGACCTCTCCTCAGTCAATCAAACAGAAACTATATAGTGAACTCTCAATTTCCACCTCCCATTGTAACTTATCCTCTCTCTCTCCTGAAAGTTTCCACACTCTATTCCCTCCAATAGAACTACAACATCAACTGTAATTGTGTTCTATAAGAGGTATATGGTTGCTTACCCTGAGGTGATATTTAACGCTATGTTAGGTCTGTCCTCTAAATCCTGGTCAGAACTATGTCCAGCTCATTATCACTGGGCACAGAGCTTCCCCAAAGCTGTAACAGAGGTATGGCTCCAATCCTTCTCTTCCACTAAACTGTTCTCCATTTCAAATCTGACTGGTTCCCAGCTCTACCAGATGGCAGCTAAATGTTGAAGAATGAAACCAATAAAACCAAATCACACTGGACCTCTGATAGAAAGAGATTTTGTTCACATCTTGCTTCAGTATTATCACCCTGAGCAATTCAGTTGTTCTAGACTTGTGTTTTCCAGTGGATATTAAAAGATTTTCCCAAGACTTGCAAATAAATGCAAATTAACTCCTAAGCACAAGGGCCATGTGGAAGCCAAAAGCTGTATGCCCTTCAACCATGCATACATATCCCCACTGATTGAGAAATATAAACACTGGCACCAACCCACATGACTGTCCAGACACCTCCAGCAGGATCCAAATGATGACTAGTTCTATATTCAGCAAACTGTCTGCTATCCAGCATGACCAAGGAAAGAGATGTTCCAAGAAGTACAATAAAGTATGCTTAAGACTGAAACCATACTGAATATAATGTCATGTTCACTCCACTTGGAAGACATCTCAGGACCTTACAGGGCCTGGGGAACATCATAGGATCATCAACTACCAGTGCCTCCTTGGAAAAATGGATGTACCAATTAAGAGAGTGGTGGTGATCACCGATCAGAGAAGCCAAATTGGGTTGTATTCTATTACCATCATATATACTATGTTTAGTCATTACCAGAATGTGATAACAAGCTTTTATTCACTTCTGTTATTCAATTATGACAAAAACATATACTCTGCTATGTATAGAGCACTATGCTAGATGATAGGAGAGACATATAATTTCTCTGAATTAATATCTTACCTAAGATACAGATATTATTATTATGGAACTCACAGTCTATTAGAGAGAAGATAAGTGACCAAAGAATTTTTAACTCACTGGGTTACACAATTTACCAGTTTCTTGGGCTATATGTGGTTATCAGCCTGGGGCATCAGGGAAGGCTTCATGAAGGAGGTAGTATTTGAGTTGTCCTTTAAAGGACTTAGTAGGAAGAATTATTAAATGAGATAACATTACATGGAGATTTAGAATGTCTTATGTGCTGTAATTTCTTTGTGAATTCAAATCCAGCCTCAGATACTTACTAGCTCTGTGACCCTGGGCTAATCATTTAATCCTGTTTGCCTCAGTTTCCTTATGTATAAAATGAACTGGAGAAGGAAATGGCAAGCCACTCCAGTATCTTTGCCAAGAAAATCCCAAATGGGATCTCAAAGAGTTGGATACAACTGAAAAACGACTGAACAACAACATGTGTTGTAATTAGAGGGGCTCTTACCAAACTGTCCTTAATAAAAATATCTTACCCACCAGAATGCCACATTGCCTAAAATTTTATAAGTGAAAAATGCCTCATTGTTTGCTAAATCATAGTCTCCACAAAGTTCATTTATGTAAAGATGCAAATACCTCTTTGATAACAAAATAAACTCATATCTGCCATATATACTTTTGCATGAATTATTTTATCAAGTCTCATTCCTCCAACACTCATAAGCTAAGATCAGGTTATGACACTTTTGATAAAAAAAGAGAGAAGGCAAATTTGGGAATTTGTAATGATGCCTAAGTAAAAGGCTTTGTGGGAAAGAGCAATAGACCTTCAGTTGATAACTCAGCCTTCTTTTTTCAAAGTGAGGAATGTTCCTCCAATGGTACTATGGATTGAGAAAATTTGCTTTTATCACTTTCCCCCAAAGACTTTTAACTTTTCTATGGCCTTCTTAATGTATAGCACCACACTGCTTATTAGGAATGCATGGAGTTTCTTTAAAAAGCCATATGAAGCAATGTTAAAACATGTATCAGGAGGCAGCATGGCTTAGCAGATAGAGAGCTGGGTCTAGACTCAAGGAGACCTGACAAAATCCAGGCAGCTAGACGAGGCTTCTAACATAGATTAGCTGTGTCATCAAAAGTAAGTCATTTAACCTCTCATTTCTCTCACACAATTCTAAGTTGACAAAAAGATGTAAATCTGCATCAACAGAAGGAATTTTCACTCTGGAAGTTCCCTGAATTGATGAAATTATAGGCCTAGACCAAAAAAGAGAAAAATAACCCCTCAGCCATGCGTCATTTTTTTCCCTTCATGTTGTGAGATGTCATGGGTTGTTGTTGAAATTCATTAGCTGTCAGGTGAAGTCTCACAGCCTGCTTGAAAATTGCAAAAGGATTAACATGTTTAATTTAAACCAGACCCAATCATGGGAGGATTAATTATTTGGCTTGCAAACAGGAAGTCACTGTTACATTAACTAATGTGAGGGAACAGAGGAAAATTGCTTCGGGGAAAAAGAATAATGCCTTGCTGAAGTCATAATATGGTAGAAGTAATGAATGGCCACAATATGGACAGAGGCTAGAACAGTTACATATTTATCAGGTTTTTGAAGAAAATTGATCTTCATTATTACCCTATTATTCAATTATTATTCTTAATAATTGGAAAAGTGATAACCACTGAATATTCAGAAGAAATAAAGTTACAATTGATGATGGAAGGTAAAGGCAATATTTACAATGTATTTTGACATGATGTCATCACTAACACTGATATTAATACATTTACAGTATCAGCTTACATAAACAGCTGAAGCAAATTTCTACCTAAAGGGGTACAAAATACGAGAAGAGAATACAAAATATGTTCATATTTATGTTTACAATTTATACTGCATTTCTCATTCAAGAGCTCATGGCACTATACACACATTGGTCTTAATATGAACAGTGACTTTTGATATTCTTGCTTCTGTTACATTTCACATCTTGCACCTATCAATCAAAAGTACATTGCAACACTCAACTGAAAAGGTACTGATGGATTTCAACATTTTTAATTAGATGAAAAATTTGCTACACAGGTGCATTGATGATAAAAATTCCCGGAAACTATTCATCGGTTTGTCCCCAGTCACATTTTTTACTTAATAAATGTCAATTGCAAAACAGGAGACAAGATTTTTATGTAGAGAAGCATACTCTCTGTGTTTGCAAGGTAGAATTCAAATTCTGTTCAAACTACACCAAGCAGATTCCCAAAATCAAAGATTTTGGAGATGGCTGATAAGCTACCGAAAATTCCTCTTCAAAATCAGAAAAACTGTTATAATCCAGGTTACCTCAAAGCCACTGAGTAAATCCTCCATTTGGGGGAGAATTTCATTCCCAACCTTAGATGAATATGTCCTAAAGAATAACTTCCCCAAATACATTTGAGGAGAGAATTGAGATTTAAGTCAATTCCAGAAACATTTTTTCAGCACCTCTGATGTTCTAGAAAGTAGGGAAAATACGAAATTGAGATAAAATGCATTTCCTGCCCTCATGGAGCACTATATCTCACCTGGGAATTCACTATATACTTGAATCACATGATAAATCTTAAGAGAGATACAGATAAAGTTCTACTTGAGATCTGAAATAAGAAAAAGTCATTACTTAGCAACAGGATAAGAAAAGGTTGCCTAAAGGTGGGGACATTTGAGCTGGGTTTTAAAGATCAAATAGAGATGCAGGAAGAGGCAAAGGTAAATGAGAACTTTGCAGCCATGGGATGTGGCATAAATAGGGTATGTGGTGAGGACATCAATAGCTCAGTTTGACTGAGGCATAGATTATGGGATGGGCAATGATATGAGATAAGACTACTAAGGTGGAGTGGCATCATACTGAAAGCTAGAAGTTGACAATCATGGATGCCAGGCTGAGAAGTGTATCCTTTAAGCAATAAAAGTTATTGAAGTTTTTTGAGCACAGCAAAATCACTACATATCAAAAGTAAGCCTGGCAGCAATGTGAATAATAGATTAGGTATAGAAAGAGGAGTTATTCTTCATATGTTATTCTTAATTTGCCAAACATTGACAAATATAATTATTTCCATATACAAAGAACAGAAAAAGAGGATTGCATGCAAAAAAAGCTATCTTGTTTATCTGTATCTCTTTCTTAATTTCTTACTGTTCTGTTCATTATTTTAAAAATGTTTTGACTTTTCTTTATTCTATTTTTCTCATCCCTCTCATTGCCTTCTCTACCTCCCACCCAAATCTTTCTTCCAAATTAAAAAAAAAAAGCAACATAATAACAAATGTTCACAGTTAAGTGAAGCGATATAGGTCATGTTCAAAAACTCATGCTCAGTCTGTGCGTTTGAGTCTCCCATCTGTCTGTCAAGCAATGGATAAAATGTTTCATCAGTTCTCTGAATCAGTAGTTGACTATTGTATTGACCATTAAATCTTCTTTTTCTTTATAATGTTGTAACTGTATAAATATTTTGGTTCCACTAACTTCACTCTGTATCAGTTCGTATGTCTTTCCAGCTTTCTCTAAATCCATCCCTTTCATCATTTCTTATGGCATAATATAATTCCATTTATATCCATACGTTAAAATTTGTTCCACCATTCTCCCAATTAATGGGACCCACTTTACTTGTATGTCCTTGCTATGATGAAAAGGGCTCCTATTTTTTTTAAGATAAATCTTTTTTTCTCCTTCTTTGATCTTTTTGGTTTATAAGTTTAGAGGTAATATTAATAGGTCAAAGGGTATGCACAGCTTAGTGACTTTTATAGTAGTATAGTTCCAAATTACCTTCCAGAGTGGCTGGACCACTCATAGCTACACCAAAAGTATATTAGTGTGTCCATCTTCCCAAAGACTCTACAAGAATTGTTATTATCCTTTTTTGTTATTTTTTTCCCATTTGATGAATGTAACTTTTACTCTCTTTGCTCCTTATTCCTCTTTTGCAAAGAGGAAGACAAAAATGACAAAGGAATATGATGAATGCTAATGATCAAAAATTGGAGTATTGTGTTTCAATTTTACTTTTCTTCCTGTCTTTCCCTTGGCCAGACCCCAAATACTTTTCCCTTTTAGTCACCCTTTGCAATCCACACTCTGAAGTTGAAATTTGTTTGGTTTATGATTATTTCCTCCTTATACTAACTCCTTGAATACTTTTTCTCCTTTCCCTGTCCCCATGTGCTTCCTTATCAATTTTGATGTATTGTTCCACCAAATTCTGCATGTATAGTTGCATGTTTAACCTTATTTTTAAGGTTCAGATAAGAATAAGGTTCATGTGGTACCTGTTCCCCTAAGCCTCTCCTCCATGATTGAATATTCTTGTTCCCATTCACCTAATTATGAGAAATGGTAATTTCTACTTTTCTCCCTTCTTTTTTCACTAGTGTATTCCTTTTTCCTCTCTATTCTTTTCTCTTATAACCATTAAGAAAGAATAGTTACACACACATCCCCACATATTCTACTGATCTTATTTCAGTGACCCTTGAAAACACTAAGGTTTCAGTCAAATGCATTTGCCATATCAAATTAATTTTTGCTCATGTTTGAATTTCAAAGATTGTACTCAGGTAGATATTTTCCATCAGTAATACTTGAAAATCATCTATTCTATTAAAGGTTCATTTTTGCTCTATAGGATTATAGGATTATACTCAGTTTTGCAGGATAAATTATTCATGATGATAAGACTTTCTGTTCTGACCTTTTGGAATATCATATTCTAATATTGCCTCTCCTTTATTGTGGTATTTGCCAAATTTTGTGTGATCCTACCCGGGGTTTCTTGGTACTTAAGCTCTACTTCTATTGTAATTATCATATCATTATAAAAATTATGCATAATATATAATCATAAATATATAATATATTATTACTGTTAAAATACTGTAATTTTTTTCTTTGACTTGGAAACTCTGAACTTTGGCAATGAAATTCTGACATGTTAATTTGGGGGTTTCTTTCAAATGGTCAATGGATTCTTTCTATCTTCACTTTGACCTTTTTTTCTAATTGATCTGGGCAGTTTACATTTTTATAGTATTTATAGAAAGATGATATTTAGCTTTTTCTTTTGTCATGATTCTCGGTCCAACGATTTTTGTTTTTCCTTGGCCTTAACCTGTTTCCCAGGTCAGTTGTCTTTGATAGGAGCTATCTTACATTCTCTACTATTTTTTCAACTTTTTTGTTTTCTGTCTACATTTTTTATTGTCTTGTGGAATCATTGCTATGCATATGAATTTTTTTAATATTGTATTTGTTGAATGAATGCTATTGTGCTCTGGATAATAAACTATATAATCTTTCACTTCCTTCAAAGATTGATCAAATTTGAGGAAGAAAGCTTGGCTTGTAGTGAACATATAAGGTTACCTGATGTGGATTCAAAGTATTATAGACTTACCTTCTTAGTGCATTATTAGTACCTCATTATATAGTGGCTTATTCAGTCCACACTGCATTATTCAGTTCACATTAAGTGCTGGCTGATATACATACACACACACACACACACACACACACACACACATACACACTGACTACTTCATTGATTATTATTTTTATTTAAGTATATTTTAAGGTTAAAATTTGTTTTGTTTTGACACAAAGGACACTTTTCTATAAATAACCAAATAAATACTTCTACAAAGTATGTTCTTCATGAACAGCTAATCAAAGCCACCTAACTTCATAATTGTTAATGAAACAAGCTGTCACTTTGCACTTTTGTAGTTTATTGTTAACCAAAAGGATAGAGAAAATGGGAGAGAGGGAAAGAGAGAAAGAGGGGGGGGAGAGAGAGGGAGGGAGGGAGGAGAGAGAAAGAACAATATATTCCAGGCACTGTGCTAAGTGCTGGGAATCTAAATACAAGGGAAAAGTAAGACATTCCCTATCCTCAAAAGTTTTCATTCTGATAAAAGAATACAAACACATAAAAAGGAACTGAAAAGTGAGGGGGAAGGGAGGAAATATATGTATGGTGGAAAGATAGAAGTCTATAGAGTAAGAAGGAGAGCTGGAAAGGAAGTGTGTCTGACTGGGTAGTTTCTCAAATGGAGGTTCTGGTAGGAACTCACTAACTGGAGAAAGTGGTAGGTTGAAGACATCTTTGCTGTGGCAGAGATGTAAGAGTCTGGAGAGTCAGAAGAAGATTCAGAGATGGATATTTTTAAATTTTGATAGAATGATACTTAAGACCCAGAAGTTCTCACCACTTAAACACAACACAAATAGTTCAGCCATTACCCAATTTTTGGCAAGATCTTTTGTTTTTAAATTTTTATTATTGCAAATAATACTGCCATGAACATTTTTGCATATATGTCTTTTCTTGCTGTCAATATCCTCATTGGAATATTATCCCAGTAAGGGAATATCTGAGGTAAGAAGCAAGAACAATTAAGTAACTTTGCTCACATAATTCCAAATTATTTACCAGAAAGTGTGAAACAATTCACAGCTCTACCAAAAGTGAATCAGTATGTCTTCATTTTAACAGGTCTGAAACCATATTGTTTCTCATCTTTTACAATCTTGCTAGCTTGATCACATTAGGTAATACTTTAGTGTTCATTTACATTTTTCTGATTATTATTGATTTTGACAATTTTCTTTTCAAATAGTCATTGGTAGTTTGTATTTCTTCTTTTGAATATTGTTGATTTATATTTTTGACCTCTTATCTATTGGAGAATGGCTCTTGATTTTCTATATTTGTACCAATTACTTATAAATATTGGATACCATATTTTCCCGGAAATATAAATTTTAGTGCATTATCATTTTTACTATATTTATGTGCCTGAACCATAAACATTGAAGCCTTCCAATTATGTAGGTCATATTTTAGTTGTACAAATACTAACTTGTAGTTTATTTATGTCTTTTACCTATATCTGTAGGTTAACTCTGAGATAGTTAATGCATTCTGAGTTATCTTAAATCAGCATTCTCTTCCTATCCCTTCTGCCTTGGTTTTGTCAATAATAAACAGAAGAGCTGATTTTATTTTTATTTGTTTTTAAACCTGATACTTGACTATAATTGTCTCAATTAATTTTTGGTTTATTCTCTAGGGTTCTTGAAGTAAATCATCTGATTCAACAAATAGGGCTCTTTTTGACATTATTTTTATTTACCTATATTTATCCCTTCAAATTAAGTTTTTGTCTTATTGATATAGCCATTATTTCTAGTCTTATGCCAAATAATAGTGGAGAGAGTAGGCATTCTTTCACCACTCTATGACTTATTGGTTAACCATCCGATGTTTCTCCATTACAAAATATGCTGTCTTTGTTTAAAATAGATGATCATACTGAAACATAACCATATGATATTTGGCTTACATTTTTACATTGATTTAATTATATAATCCATATTTTATTAATAGTAAGGTAATTTATTATGTTTATAATCTCCATGAATTAATCACCCTTGAATTTCATATATAAACTCAATATCATCAACTGAGTAGTTTTTTATTTCATTAATTTTAGGTACATTATTGCTTCTTTCCATTGCTCTTCTACATAGTATTAATTTTTAATTCTTTGCAGATTGTTCAACCTCATTTCTGTCATGAAATAAAAACATTGGTAGAATCCTTTGGCTTTGAAAAGCTATGCCAAGGACAACCAGAAGAGATAGTGAAATAGGAGGAAATAGTGCATCTCAGTTTCCTCCAGACATACTCCAATAAATATGTAAGAAGAGCTTCAGATTGAGTAATGATCAGGTAATCTAAGGAGAAAACACACAAAAAGACATCCCACAGTCATGTGAAAAAGGTAGGAAATGTGTAACAGGGAAGGACTAGCAGTATGTCACTTGGATCACAAAGCCAAATCCATCAGGTTCAGATCAGTATAATTCTGGCAAGAAGGCGAAGTGAAAAATAAAATCAACTGATGCTTCAAAATGAAAACTCCCAGGAATGTTATAGCTAGAATCCTGAGCTTTCAAGTCACAGGGAAAAAAAAAATACTGCAAGCAATAAGAAAGAAAGAGCTCAAGTACTGAGGAATTGTAGTTGAGATCACATAGGATTTGGAGTTGTCACTATAAATGAGTAGAAATAATTGAATATGATATTCCAAAGATATACAATATAGATTTATGACCAAGAATAATCTATCCAGAAAAAATAAGTATATAATACTACAGAGGAAATATATGTGTGTATACATATATATAATAAAATAGAGGACTTCTAAGTATTTCTGATTAAATACATTCACAGCAATAAAGAGAAACAAAAATGTTAATTGCAAGTGATAACAACTCTTACTTGTGTTTAAAGAATACTAGAAAACAAAGGTATAAATGGAATGTGGTGAATAGTATCTATATAAAGCAAAGTGTTAACATTGTGTTAGTGGAAATAAAGTGAAGGCTTTTCCAATAAGATCAGTGGCAAAGCAAGAACATATATTACCAGCACTGTTATTTGATACAGTGTAAGAAATGCTAGCTATAGTAACAAGACAAGAAAAAGAAATTGAGGGAATAAGTATAGGCAAAGACCAAACAAAGTCTGCACTTTTTGCAGATATTATAATGGCTTGTTTAGATAACACAAGAGAGTCAACCAAAAAGTTAATTAAAAGAATAATGTTAACTTTCAGGATATAAGATAAATCCACATAAATCATCAGTATTTCTATATGTTACCAATAAAACCTATAAGGAAGGAATAGAAAGAGAAATTCTATTTAAAATGACTATAGAATGTATAAAATACTTAGGAGTCCACCTACTAAGATGTGAATGGGAACCATAGAAGTACAACTATAAAACACATTATGGTAATAAAAACCAGTGTAAATAATTGGAGGAAAGTTAGTTGCTCATTGCTATGGTGAGCAAATATAAAAATATTATAATATTTCATAAATTAATTCAATGCCATACCAATAAAACTTCCAAAGTATTAGTTTGGAGAACTAGGAAAAAATAATAGTAAAATTCATCTGGAGGAACAGAAGGACAAGGATCTCAAGGCAGATAATGAAAAAAAATGAAAGTGAAAAGAAAGGCAACCTAATAGTAGCAGATCTCAAACTATACTACGAAGCAGTCATCATCAAAATGATTTAGTATTGGTTAAATAATAGATTGATAAATGGAATATATTAAGTACATATCATATGGACATAAATAAAACTGGTTTTCTGGTATTTGATAAACCTGAAGATGCCTATTAGGATAACCTCACTATTTGACAAAAATGGGTGAAAAAAACTGGAAAGCAATCTAACTAGGCTTAAACCAACACTTCACACCATCTACCAATAACATCAAAATGAATATGTGACTGAGATCTCATAAAAAATTAAGAGACACATAGAAGACTTTACTTTTTAGGTTTATGAACAAGGAAAGAGTTCATGACTAAGAAAGGGATCAAGAGGATCACAGAAGATAAAATGAACAATTTTGATTACTTAAATAAAGCAATTACTAAAAACGAAGTATGCAAATTAAAGTAACTCTGAGCTTCTACCTCATGCCTATCAGATTGGCAAATGACAGAAAAGGGAATAAATGTTGGAAGGGATGCAGGAAAACAACTGTAATAATCAATTTGTGAACAGCTGAATGAAGTATGGTATACAAACGTAATGTAATACTAAAATGGCATAAGAAATAATGAAATGTCTGTTTCTGTGAAACTTTAGAATACTTATATAAACCAATGCAGAGTTAAGAGAGCAGAACCAAAACAGCTTATATAATAATAACCACATTATAAAAATAAATAACTTTGAAAGACTTAACTTTGATCAACACAATTACCAACCGTGATTCTAGAGGAGCAATGACATAGAAGACTACCTACCTCCATGAGAGATGAGGGATGCAGAAAGAAGAATAATACACACATTTTTAAACATAGGCAAAGGGAGAATGTTTTTTTTCTTTTTCTTTCTTTTCCTTTTTTGTTTTTGCTTAATCACATAAGCTTGTTACAAGGTCTTTCTTTTTCTTTTTCTTTTTCTTTTTGTTGTTTGGGAGCAGGATAGATAGGAAATCAATAAAATGAATGTTTGTTAATTGACAAAATTATAAAGAAAAGCAGGCCTTGGCTTTTATGGGATTCTTGGTGCCATTAGAGGAGCATTGAAATTTCCAAAAAATCCCACCTGCTTTCCTTGTTTTGCTAATCCCTGGGCCCAATTCATTGTCTATCCGTAACATATGTACACACTGATGGACAAGCCCTATATGTCCTGCAACATTCAAATATAGGCAATAGATATTCTTTGTCACTTGATTTTCCTGTGTTGACAAGGAAAGGCAAACTCTTTGGAATAATGACAGATGCCTTCCTGGAGGTTCTGAAATGTCCCAGTGCTTGATGTCATCAGTAGCACAATGTTATCTATAAACAAAAGCATCTGGAGAATGTCGCCACCCGAGGGCATCCTTTAACTTGGACCTTGAGCCAGATCTCCTCCATCACAGTCGTGAACACTTTTGGCAACCACAAATCTTCTCGTTTTATGCCTCATCTGTGCCTTATTTTCACTAGCATTTTGATTTAGACAAGTCACTTAGTTTCTCTACACCTCAGTTACATCATCAAGAAAATGGAGATATTAATATATGAACTACCTACACAGAGGTTCTTAAGGTAAATATGTTTTCTAAAACCTTAAACTGGTATGGAGATATAGATTGCTAATACTCCCATCATCACAAACTCTATTTCCAAAGAGAGGTCCACTGTAGTTTAGGAAGTATTTGTATTTGCATCTCTAAGTATTTCTACTATCAACCAACAATACAGTACAGTCGGAGCTTAGTTCAAAGATAGAAACAGATCAAACCATTTTACTGTCTAATATAACTAAAAAAACTGGATACAGTGGATTCTATCAAGTCTTAAATAAACTCTTTAAAATCAACTGTACCATTCTGATCACCTCTAAAATATGATTGTGGGCTAATTGAGTAAACACAGGTCAAATGCATTCTTGTTAAAGTGGGAATGATAAGACTTATTTTTACTACCTCTGTTAAAAAGGTGCTATGAACTAAGAAGTTTTATATAAAGAGTTATAATCAAGTGAGCTATTGTTATAATCAGCTTGGTTAATATAATTTGTATTTTTAGAGTTCAAGTCTGAAACTACTTTAAAACAAATCAGGTGGAAAATATAAGGAAAAGAATGCTTTCAGGGATTGTTTCATTCATTGTATTTTAATTTGTATGTACTTTGGACATAAGCATTTTATCAATTCTGATTGATTGATTGATTGATTGAAGAAGCTATCTCGATGGGTCTCCCCAAATGACTAGCAAGAGGTACTTTTGCCAGAGAGGCAAATAAAGGGAAAATTCACCTCTACTTGATTCCTAATGTATGTTCAGAAGGATTGAAATTAGGTTTTAAAAGGAAACACTATTTTTCTTTTAACATACCATTTAAATATTATTATTCTGTACAGATGTTTTCATGGGTCCATTTAAGTCATTATTTTGTTGTTGGTTCTGCTATGGGCACTTAAAGTCATTTCCTTTGTGTAGAACAGCTAATGTTGGATAGTATTAATAGAATAAAATTAGCTGAAGGGTTTTACTGTTTACTCAGATGCCATTAGTGAAACCTCCGATAATAATGGATAGTTATTTATGGGCTTAAAACAGCTTCCCTCTACCTGGTCTCATCAAAACTAAGATTCAGACTATGTCTATGTACAATCAGCAAAAATTCTGAAAAACAAGTATTATCCACTCTTTTTGATTATCCAATTCTTCATTATCCATATTATCATGGGCCCTCTTCATAATGTATATAGAGATCACAACATAATCATTCAGCTAGGGAATGTGGCAGTGGCAAATTTTTTAGAGAACATTGGCCATTCTCAGACCCATTTGGCTGTGATTATGCAAATTAACAAAAACTTTGAATGTCCAACATTTCCACAACTACGTAAGAACTGTGTAGTCCAACTATGCAGACTTTCAGTAAATGTCTATATTGCCTCTCCCTCAATTTGGGAAGTCTGAAATCTGTCCTGTGATGATCATAATTATAATTGCAACTCATATTTAAAGAGAGTTTTAAGGCTTTAAAAAGTGTTTTGCACAGATTATTTTATTTGATCCTCACAAAGTGCCATGAGGTATTTTTTTATTATTTTATAATTATTATTATTATCATCATTATTTTATAGATGAGGAATCTAAAGCTCAGAAAGGCTAAGAGAATTGTCCAGGATCATATAACTGGGAAGTGTCTGAAGCAACATTTGAACCCAGGTCTTCCAGAATCCAAGGTCAAGACTCTATGTACTATGCCACCTCTTATGATAAACACATATGGAAGAAAATTCACATTTGGTTTTTATTATGGAAAGTATATTCAATGATGAGTGGGTCATTCTGATCATTCCTGGACTGAAAATGAAAACTGGGGATATTTGTTCAAGAGTGGTAGGAATAAAAATAAATGTTAATAACAAGAATCATCAAGACTTAGCAACTGTAACAGAATGGAGACAGTCAACTATTTATTGATCTCTTTCAGAAATAATGAATCCCAAAGAATTTTGCCCAAATAAAAACTGTAGCACCTTAAACTAGAACATGTGACTTGCAAAGAGAAAATGGTTAAATATGTGAATTGTATGTTGGACCCAGTATATTTTTTTAATGGATGGTCAAAATGAGTGAGTACGGAAAAGAAATGCACAATGTTTTTAGAGTAATTAATCTGCGTATACAGCTGGAAAGAAAAGTATCTTGCCATGAAAACTCAAAGAAAAGTTTTGTGTTTTTCATATGAAGAAGGATTTTTCAGTTAAATTGTTTAACCAGTGTTTTTTGAAGACAAACAAAATAGTCTAACAGTCCAAGATCCTACCCCATTTTCAAATCTGATTCAGGATTGGTAAGCAGTGTAGTAAAACATGGCAGGTACCTCTAATTTGAATATAAGCTATTATATAAGAAGAAGCAATCTCATATCCTCAAATATGTGTTTCTTTTTAAAGATTCTCATTTGAATCATTCTATTTTTGAAAAATAAATGAACTTTAAAATTTAAATTCGCTATAATGTTTTAAAAGGGTTGTTTTCTCACTCCCTTATCCCCTTTCCTTAAAAACATTTAGAGGGAAACAGAACTAGTGTGGTATAATAGAGGGATGGCCTGGAAATCAGGAAAAATTCAAGTTTCAATCCTGGCTCAAATAGTTACTACATGTGTAATTCTGGGCAAATCACTTAACTAACAACTCAGTTTCCCCAAAATAATAATACCTATCTCTCAGGGTTGTTGTGAGCCTCAATTAAGGTATTTTATATATAAAGCATTTTTTCAAACATTAAAATGTCATCTACACATAGTCTATTAGTTATGAAATTAACATTTTTGATCAAGCACAAACCATAATATCTTGTCTGGAGGAGTGAGGGTCCTCTTTTTTTGATACTACCTCTGCTTTTCCTTCTTAGTTTCATACTGTAATGCACATTTTCATGAGATGATACCAGCAACAATATGTACTTCCCAACAACCTCACCTGTTCACCAAACCCTCTATCCAAGAAATTTCCAGTGTGGTACAGTGGGGGAAAAAAAGGCATGGAATTTGACATCATAAGACATGCATTTGAATACCAGCTTACTGACAGATTTCTAATTGTGTGACCTCCATGATCTGCCAGAACCACACATTTATTTTGTATTTAGGTGTGGCTTCATCTTTTCTCTGTTTAAAACTCTTTAATGGTTCATTATTGTCTCTAAAACAAAGTACAAAGTCTCCTCTTCAATGGTCTTCTCAATCTGATGCTAAGCTTATTTCTTTCCCTCCCAAAGCCTGAATCTCCCTATTTTGCCCAGTTTTCCATACTTGAAAATATGTGACCCACAATTTCCCACCTCTGTGACTCTGCTCATGCTATGATCTATGTTTAGAATTAATTCATCTTCTGTCCATTGATTTCACCCTATCCTCTAAATGTTGGTATCTTCTTTGACTCCTTTCTGTTTTATATCCCACATTCAATCAATTACCAAATGTTGTTGATTCCGCCTACGCTGTATCTCAAACATGTGCCCTCTTCTCTATGTTCTCCTGCTGCTACCTCATTACTAGCTGCCTAATTTACTGCAATAGCCTCCATACTGAGCATGCCTCCTTCCTCTCTCTCTATCTTCCAATCCAACTGTCACTACTATCAGGCTTCTTAAGCTGAATTTTTGTTGTTGTTCAGTCATTTTCAGTCATGTTCAACATTTCATGATACCTTTTGGGGATTTTCTTGGCAAAGATACTGGATTGGTTTGCCATTTCCTTCTCTAGCTCATTTTACAGATGAGGAAACTGAGGAAAATAGGGTTAAGTGACCTGCCCAGGGTCACAAAGCTAGTAAGTGTCTGAGACTGGACTTGAGCTCAGGAAGAGAAGTTTTCCTGCCTCCATGTCTGGCACTCTGGGTACTCTGTGGCACCTAGCTGATCCCACAGTTCAATTTAACTGACATTTATTAAGCTTCTACTAAATGCAAAGCTCTATGCTATGCATTTTCTCATGTATGTGAGTTTAGTCATGTCATTCTTCTGTATAAAATTCTTAATAGTTCATTATTGTCAACCAAGTCAAGTATGAAGTCCTTAGCCTGACATTCAATGCTACCCACATCTAGTACTATTTTGTGTTCCTAGCTCTTCCTCCTCCTACTCCCTCCCACAAATTCTATGGTCAGATAAACTGAACTCCAGCTGTCCTCTGAATGTGCCCTATAATTCCCCACCTCTATGCCATTTTTCATGCTATTCCACATATTTAGAATGACTTCACTCTCTGTTCATTGAATTGCCCCATCATGCCAACCCCATAGTTCAAAGCCAACTCAAATGTCATTTCTGGAAGCTTTCTCTACCCTTCTTCATCACTCTTGCAAAGTTAACTATAACCTCACTATTGAGAATTCACATGGAACTTATTTTGTTTGTGCCTCTCTACAGACTTACTTGTATTATAGTTTATATGAAATTCATAATGCTTATGAATATGCCCCAAACAGAATATAGCCTCCAGAATACAAGAAATCTTGTCTAGATTTTTGTGTCCCCCAGAATTCACATAGTAGATACTAAGTAAAATGGATTGTTGAATTGAATTTAGTAAATCAGCCTCCCTCTTAGGACTTAATATCATCATTTGTAAAATAATTTTCAAATTCCATTCTAGTCCTAACATTTTATTGCAAATATATATACATATATATATATATGTATATACTCTTCCTCACAAGTATCACCATGGTATCACTCTTCTTCCTGCCCTCCTCTAGTAAAATTAATTAACAAGTATTTATTAAGTGTTCACTATATGATAAGGAAAGCTCTGGGGACACAAATTAGAAAGTAAGACAGTTCCTACCCCTCAACCATCTTGTCATAGACATAAAACATATTTCATTGAAATGTTGATACAGGGAGTTTTTTTAAATTATATTAAGGCAAGTATTTGTTGAATATTGAATAATAAAAGACATTTGGATTCATCAAAATAATGAAACTAAACTTTCTTAAAAATTAAGTTAAAATTAGTAACCAGAAAACCTTAAAAAACAAACTTTCAAAATGAGATAAAAGTGATTTTTAGATATTCAGGTATGCCTGAGCATACCAAGGATACACTATGCTATACTCAAAGAACTAATATTCTATTAGAAAAAAAAATAGAGTGCTTTGTAAAAGCTGTATTTAGTTTTTAAAAGGCAGGGAAGGGTGATTTTTCAATGGAGAATTAATGAACATAGTCCATTTCAAATCACGTAATGACTTCTGGGGGTGGGGACAAGATGGCAGAGTAGAGAAAGCATTCAGCTGAACTCTCCCAACATTCCCCTTCAAACAACTTTTTTAAAATACCTCAAATTGAATTCTGGAGTGGCGGAGCCAACAAAATGTCAAAATGAGACATTCTTCCAGCACCAGAGAACATAAGAGGTTGGAAAGAGAGATCTGTGGGGACAGAGGCTGGCCCAGAGCCCACATGAATACAACTCCAGTGTGGGTGACGAGTGTTGGCAAAAGAAGCAGCAGTTTTAGGAGCTCTCAAGCTAGAGATGTTAAGGATACTTGACAATTGATCAGAAAGAGATTACAGGGAAACCCTGTGCTAGCACTAGATGCAGGACTGGCTGACATTTGGCATCTCCAATGCTATGCCCACTTTTGGGTCATATTACAAGGGTGGAGAGGAGCACTATTGGTTAGGAGGGAGTGAGAGTCCTGAGTGGCAGTATCGCTTTTGTCATAAGGGATCAGGTACCCTGAGGAACAGTATCACTTCTGGTCCCAAGGGGTCAGAGGCCTAAGGAGCAGTATCGATTACAATCCCAACAGAGCAAAGGCCCTTCCTGGGCAAGGACCAGAATGCAAACAAGGAGAAGAGTAATCATACCTCTCCACAGATCACAGCACCTTGAAAGCATTGAAAACTTTCAAATCCTCAGAACTAGCTCTGAAAACAGCAGTGCTAAAAAACCCAAAGTTTAATACAATGCTCCTCACACCCCTATACACACACACACACACACACACACACACACACACACACAGCCCAAAATTGAAATAAAGTTCCAAATCAAGAAATAAAGTGGGAAAATAAGCAAACAACAAAAAAGAACATAACCATAAAAAGCTACTATGGGGACAAAAAAGATCAAGACACAAAGTCAGAAGGAGAAAATGAAGTCTAAACTGCTACTAACAAAGCCTCAAAGAAAAATGTAAATTGGGCACAAGCCCAATAAGAATTCCTAGAAGAAATAAAATGATCTTCAAAATCATATAAGAATGGTAGGAGGAAAATTAGATAAGAAAATAAAAGCAAAGGAAAAAATTACAAAAAAAAATAAGCTACTAAAAGAGGAACAAAAATACTAAAGAAAATAAAATTGGCCAAATGGAAAAAAAAAAGAGGTACAAAAATTCACTGATGAAAGGAACTCCTCAAAAACCAGACTTGACCAAATGGAAAAAGAGAACAAAGCCCACTGAAGAAGATAAGTCCTTCCCAAAAAGGAAAATAAATTATAAAAAAAAAAACAGGAAAAAATTTCTTAAAAATTAGAATTGGACAAGTGAAAAGTCCATGAGACATCAAGAAACAACAAAACAAAGTCAAAAGAATGAAAAAAGAAGGAAATGTGAAATATCTCATCAGAAAAACAACTGACCAAGAAAATAGCTCCAGGAGAAATAATTTAAGCATTATTCAACTACCTGAAATCCATGATGAAAGAAAGAGCCTAGAAACATATTTCAAGAAATTATCAAGGAAAATTCCCCCAATAACCTAGAACTAGAGGGTAAAACAGAAACTGAAAGAATCCAATGGTCACTGCCTGGAAGAGATACCAAAATGAAAACTCCCAGGAATATTATAGCCAAATTTCAGAACTCCCAGGTCAAAGAGAAAATACTTTAAGCAGCCAGAATGAAACTATTCAAACGTTGTGGAGTCACACTCAGGATCTTATAAGATTTAGTAGCAACTATAGTAAAGGAGTGGAAGGCTTGGAATATGATATTCCAGAAAGCAAAAATGCTGGGACTACAAATGAGAATAATATACCCAGCAAAACTGAGTATAATTCTTCAAGGGAAAAAAATCTATATTTAAAAAAATAGAGGACTTTTAAACATTCCTGATGAAGAGACCAAAGCTGAATTTAAATAAAAAATGACTTTCAAATGCAAGACTCAATTGAAGCATAAAAAAGTAAACATGAAAGAGAAATCATAAGGGACACAATAAAGTTAAATGTTTTACCTTTCTATATGGGAAAATGATACATATAACTTCTAAGAACTGAATCATTAGGGCAGTTAAAAAGATTCTATATAGAAATAGGGTGAGAAAATGAGTTGATTATGTTGGGATGATGTAAATAAAAATGGAGGCATTAGGAAGAGGGATGCACTAGGAGAAGGGGCAAGGAAGAGGAAGAATGAGGAAAATTATCTTACATAAAAGGAGCACATAAGGAAGAGCTTATACAGTGGAGGGGGAAATGTATATGAATGTGTATATATATATATACACATATATATGTTTATGTGTGTATGTTCGTGTGTGTGTGTGTGTGTGTGTGTAGACTCAATTGGTAATAGAAATCTATCTTATCCAACAGGGAAGTAGGAGAGGAAGAGATAAGGAAAAGGAAAAACAGCAAATAAAAGAAGGCAGTGGTGAGAACCAAAACAGATTATCAAGGAGGGACAACATAAAACAAGACAGAAAAAATAAATAAAAGAGGGTAGGATAAAGGGAAATGCAGAGTTACTAAGCATAAATATGAATGTGAATTGGATGAACTCACCCATAAAATGGAAATGTATAACAGAACGAAGTAGAAACCATAATCTAACAATATGTTGTTTATAAGAAACACACTTGAAACAAAGAGACATACAGAGTTAAATAAAGGTTGGAGCAGAATCTACTACGCTTTAGGTGATGTAAAAAAAAAAAAAGCAGATCATGATTTCTCACAATGCAAAAGAAAAAATTGACCTAACTAAATGGGATAAATGGAGAGAAACCACATCTTACTAAAAGGAATCATAGATGATGAAGTAATATCAAATACCAAACATATATGCACCAAATGGCAGAGCATACAAATTCTTAAAGGAAAAGTTAAATGAATTAAAGCAGGAAATAGACAGGAAAATTATACTAGCGGATTACCTCAATTTTCTTCTCCAAGAGCCAGATAAATCTAACTATAAAATAAATAAGACATCAGAGAGATTAATAGAATCCTAGAAAGTTAAATATAATAGATCTCTGAGAAAAAAACTGAAAAAAACTGAATGGGAATAGAAAAGAGTATACCTTTTTCTCAGCTGTACATGGCACCTTCACAAAAATTAACCATACATTAGGGCACCAAAAGTTCACAATCAAATGTAGAAAAACAGAAATATTAAATGCAACCTTTTAAGACCAGACTACATGACAATAAAAAGGACATTCAATGAAGGGACATAAAAGTATAGATTAAAAATTCACTGGAAACCAAATAATCTAATGCTAAAGAACAAGTAGTTAAATGAATAAATCATAGAAACACTCAATAATTTCATTAAAGAGAATGGCAATAATGAAACAACATTCCAATTTTTGTGGGATGCAGACAAAGCAATACTTAGGGGGAAATTTATATCTCTAAATGTGTACTTCAATAAAAGAGAGAAGGAGCAGATGAAAGAATGAGCATGCAGCTAAATAAAAAAACTTTAAAAACCATAAATTTAGAATCCCCAATTGAAAACCAAAATGGAAATTCTGAAAGTCAACAGACATTAATAAAAAAAATCATTGAACTAATGAATAAAACTAGAAGCTGGCTTTATGAAAAAAAAATAACTCAATAAAATAGATAATCCATTGGTTAGCTTGATTTTTAAAAGAAAGGAAAAAAAAAAAACAAATTACCAGTATAAAAAATGAAAAGGATGAATGCACTACCAATGAAGATGAAATTAATACAATTATTAGGAGCTATTTTGCCAAATCATGTGCCAGCCAAACTGACAATGTAAGTGAAATGGATGAATATCTACAAAAATATAAACTGCCCAAATAAACAGAAGAGGAAATAGAATAGCTACATAACCCTATCTTAGAAAAATAAGTTGAACATGGCATCAATGAGCTCCCTAAGAAAAAATTTCCAGGACCAGATGGATTTGCAAGTGATTTTACCAAATATTTAAGGAACAATTAATCCTATTTCTTTGTAAACTGTTTTTAAAAAAATAGATTTAAAAACCAAGACCTACCAAATTCCTCTTAAAACACAAATACAGTTTTGATACCTACACCAGAGAAAGCAAAACAGGGAAAGAAAATTCTAGTCCAATTTTCTTAATGAATATTGATGCAAAATTTTTGAATAAAATACTAGCTAGGAGATTACAGCAAAAAATCAAAGATCTAACACTATTAACAGGTGGCATTTATACCAGGAATGTGGGGCTGATTCAATATTAAGAAAACTATTATCATGATTGACCATGTCAATAACAAAAAACAATAAAAATCATGTGTGATTATATCTATTTATGCAGAAAAAGTCTTTTACAAAATACAACACCCATTCCTATTAAAAAACACTAGAAAGCATAGGAATAAATGAAGTCTCAAAATAAGTAGAACATATCTAAAACCAGGGGCAAGCATTACCTGTACTAGGGATAAACTTGAAGCCTCCCCAATAACATCAGAGGTGAACACCATTATCACCACTATTGTTTAATAGTGTAGTAAAAATGCTAACTATAGCAATAAGGCAAGAAAAAGGAATTGAAGGACTTAGAATAGGCCATGAAGAAACAAAACTACCACTCTTTACAGAAGATATCATGGTATACTTAGAACAAGGCTTCTTAAACTTTTTCTACTCACAACACTTTTTCATGTTTTTGGCAGCATTGGCATTGTGTGGCCTGAGAGAACATACAGTGCAAAGTGTGCGTGCTTTGTGTTCAGAACCAAGGCTGCAGTGAAATTGCACAATGCAACACAGGCAAGTGATGACAGAAACACTTCAGATTCATTACTTACTTGATTTTTAGTTAATTTTTGGTCATTGCACATTCAGAAACCTTTTACTGTTGCCAATTTTTTTGTGACACTGTATGGAGTCACAACCCACAGTTTAAGAAGCCCTGACTTAGAGAACCCTTGCAAATCAACTAAAAAGCTATTGAAACAATTAAAACTTTAGGAAAGTTGCAGCATATAAAACCCACGTAAATCATCAGCATTTCTATATGCTACCAACAAAACCCACTAGCAAGAGATAGAGAAATTCCATTTAAACTAACTAAAGACAATATAAAATAATTGTGAGTCTACTTGCCAAGACAAACCCAGTGATTATATGAACACAATTACAAAATACTTTTCATGGGGGCAGCTAGGTGGTACAGCGGATAGAGCACTGGCCCTGGAGTCAGGAGGATCTGAGTTCAAATCCGGCCTCAGGCACTTGACACTTACTAGCTGTGGGACCCTGGGCAAGTCACTTAACCCCATTGCCTAGCCAAAAAAAAAAAATACTTTTCATGTGAATAAAGATGGCTCCAGTCAATTGGAAAAAAATATTAATTGCTCATGAGTAGGCTAAGATGATGTAATAAAAATGACAATTCCACTAAGTTATTTACTTGTTCAGTGCCATACCAATCAAACTATCAAAGAATTATTTTCTAGAACTAGAAAAATAATAACAAAATTCATCTGGAAAAACAAAAAATCAAAAATATCGAGGAAATCAATGGAAAAAATGAAAAAGAAGACAGCCTAGAAGTTTCAGATTTCAAATTATATTATAGAGTTGTAATCACCAAAATAATCAAGTATTGGCTAAGAAATAGAGTGGTAGAATAGTGGAATAGGTTCTGTAAATAATACACAGTAGTAAATGACAATAACAATCTATTGTTTAAGAAACCCAAAAATCCAAGCTTTTAGGGTAAGAATTCAAGATCTGACAAAAATTGCTAGGAAAACTGGAAGGCAGTTTGTCAGAAACTAAGCATAGAACAACATCTCACACCATATACCAAGATAAGGTCAAAATTGATAAATGATTTAGACATAAAGTGTGATGTTACAGGCAAATTAGTAGAGCATGGGAAAATTTATATATCAAATCTATGGATAAATGAAGAGTTTATAGCCAAACAAGAGATGTAAGGGATCACAAGAAGTAAAATGTATAATTTTGATTACATGTAATTACAAAACTTTTATACAAACAAAACTAGCATAGCCAATATTAGAAGGAAAACAGGAAATCCAGGGGATGGGTTTACAGCATATTTCTCTAATAAATTCCTCATTTCTCAAATATATAGGGAACTGAACCAAATTTATAAAAATAGGAACCATTTACCAATTGTTAAATCGTCAAATGCTATGAACAGGCAGTTTTCAGAAGAAGAAATCACAGTTATCAATAGTCACATGAAATAATATTCTAAATCACTACTGATTAGAGAAACACAAATTAAAACTACTCTGAGGTAGGTCCTCACATCTATCAGATTGGCTAACATGACAGGAAGGGACAATGAAAAATGTTGGAGGGATTATACAAAAATTTAGATGCTGACGTACTGTTGACGGAGTTGTGAATAGTCCAACCATACTGGAGAACAATTTGTAACTACTCCCAAAGAGCTATAAAACTGTGTATACCCTTTGACTCAGCAATACCACTACTAGGTCTATATCTTAAAGAGTTGAAAGAAAAGGGAAAAAGACATATTTGTACAAAAATATTTATTGCAGCAATTTTTATGACTTCAAAGAATTGGAAATTTAGGGGATGGCCATCAATTGGGGAATGGCTAAACAAACTGTGTTACAAGATGATGATTGAATACTATTATCCTTTAAGAAATGATAAACAGGAATGTGGGGATGATTTAACATAAGAAAAACTATTAACATAATTGATTATATCAATAATAAAAGTTTTTTTAACAATCACATGATTGTATCAGTAGATGCAGAAAAAGCTTTTGATCAAGCTCAACACTCAATTCTAGTTAAAAAAAATACTTGAAAGTATTGTTATAAATGGATTTGTCCTTAAATTGATAAAATGCATTTATCAAAAACGTCAGCAATTATTTGTAATGGGGATAAACTAGAGGCCTTCCCAGTAAAAACAGGTATGAAACAAGGCTGCCTATTGTCACCAATATTATTCAATACCATATTGGAAATCCTAGCAATAGCAACAAGAGAAGAAAAAGAAATTGAAATAATCTATATATGGAATGAGGTGATAAAAGGATCTCTTTTGCCAATGATATGATGACATTTTTGGAAAATCCCAAAAACTCAACTAAAAAGTTAGTTGAAATAATTAATAATTTTAGCAAAGTAGAAGGATATAAAGTAATTCCACATAAATCATCAGCACTCCTATATTTCACAAACAAAACTTTGCAAGAAGAAATAGTAAAAAATAAATAAATGAAAACATTTAAAATAACTCTAGACAATATAAAATACCTGGGAGTATACCTGCCAAAACAAACCCAGGAACTATTTAACAAAATTATAAAAAGCTTTTAATACAGATCAAATTAGATTCAAATAATTGGGGAGATTAATTATTCATGGGTAGGCAGGGCCAATATAATAAAAATGACAATTTTACCTAAACTAATTTATATATTCAATGCCATCCCATTTAAATTACCAAAAAAATTTATTGAATTAAAAAAATAACAAAATTAATTTGAAAAAAGTAAAGAATATCACAGGAAATAATGAACAAATGTATAAATGGAGGAGGTTTAGCAGTTCCAGATCTTAAACTGTATTACATAGCAATAATTATCAAAACTATCTGGTACTGGCTTAGAAAAAGAAAGGCAGATTAATGTAATAGAGTAGACATACAATTTACAGAAGCAAATAAACATAATAACTTTGTATTTGACAAATGTAAAGACAAGATTTAAGGATAAGAATCTATTATTTGGTAAAAATTGTTCGGAAAAATGAAAAACAGTAAGGCAGAAACTGGGCATGGACCAATATCTTACACCATTTACCAAAATAAAGTCAAAATGGATACATGACCTAGATATAAAGAGAGATTTTACAAGAAAATTAGAACATAGAACATAATGCTTATCAGACTGATGGATAGGTAAACAGTTTATGAATAAGTAGGGAACAGCAAAATTGGGTGTAAAATGGATAATTTCAATTACATTAAATTAAAAAGGGTTTGTACAAATAAAATGAATATAGCCAAGATTGGAAGAAAAACAGAAAACTGGGGAAAATGTATACATAGTTTATCAGATAAAGATCTCATATCTAAAATATATTAAAAACATTGGCAAATATATAAGACTATGAGTCATTCCTCAGTTGATAAATGGTCAAAAGATATGAACAGCCAGTTTTCCGATGAAGAAATCAAAACAATTTATAGTCATATAAAATGCCTTAAATTATTATTGATTAGAGAAATGCAGATTAAAACAACCTTGAGATATCATTTTATACCGACTAGATTGGCCAAAATAATAGGAGAGGAAAGTGAAAAATGTTGGAAAGATGTAGAAATTAAGACACTAATTCATTGTTGGTGGAACTGTGAAATTATCCAACTATTTTGGAAAACAATCTGGACTTATGCCCAAAGTGTTATTAAACTACCTGTACTCTTTGACCCAAGCAATATCTGGTCTATTTCCAAAGATGATTAAGGAAAAAGGAAAAATATACATACATTCTAGAATGTTTATAGAAGCTCTCTTCATGGTGGCAAAGAACTGGAAATTACAGTGATGCCCATCAATTGGGGAATGGCTGAACAAGTTGTGGTATATGATTTTGATGAAATACTATTGTGAAAATGAAAAGTCTCTCACTACAAGTGAAAGATTTGCATGAAATAATGAAGAGCAAAATGAGCAGAACCAAGAGAATATTGTATACAGTAACAGTAATACTTAAGAATGACTTTGAGGAAATAAGTATTTTGTGTATTATAAATATCCAAATTAACTATAAAGGACATATGAAGAAAGATGCTATCTGCATCCAGAGAAAGAACCGATAAATAGAAGTATGTATAGAATAATTTTACATACGTATACCTATTTGTAGCCAATTGGTAGCCATCTCTGGGTTGGGGGTAAGAATAGGAAAGAAAAAAAAAAGAAAAAAGAAATTCACATCATAATTCTGTTGTATATTTGAGAGGAATAGAAAGTTATGCATAGTAGATTTGTAGTTTCATGTACAATCATCTTTTTATTATATAGTTATGAATATGTTTGTTTTATTCCATAAATTAAAAATGATTTTTTTTAAATGATGAACAGGATGTTTTTAGAAAATCCTGGGAAGTCTTATAAGAACCAATGCAAAGTGGCGTGAACACTGTACACAGTAACAGCAATATTGTAACGATTATCAACTGTGAATGACTTAGCTATTCTGATCAAAACAATGATCCAAGACAATGAATTCCAAAGGACCCATGACAAAAAATATTATCCACCTCTAGAGAGAAAACTGATGATTTCTGAGTGTAGATTAAAGCATAGTTTTTTTTTTACTTTTCAAATTTTATTCTTGCTTGTGTGTGTGTGTGTGTGTGTGTGTGTGTTTTGCAACATGGCTACTATGGAATTATGGTTTTTTATGAGTTCACATGTATAATTGATGTCATATTGCTTACTTTCTCAAGGAAGGAGGAGGGAGGAGAGGGAGGAAGAGAATTTGAAACTGATTAATTTTTAAATAGTCGTTAAAAATTATTTTACATGTAATTGGAAAATATTTATTGAAATAAAATAAAATACATTTAAAAAAAGAAAATCATATAATCATAGATTTAGAACTGGAAGAGACCTTGAAGGTCATCAAGTCCAATGTACACATGTTACAAATGAGGAAACTGAAGTTTAAATAGATTAAATGGCTTAAGTGTCTATGGCAGGATTTGAACAAGCCTTTTTTGGACTCCAAGCTTCAGCCGTCTCTACATATTCTCCCTTCCCAAGACTTCGAAGCAATAGCCACAAAGGACATTATGACTTCTAGGCAGAGAGAGTTAAAGAAATATTAGTAACTGTCGCCAGGTATCTAGCAATAAAATTCTTGGACCTTGTAGAGTGCCTACTCATAGAAATTATTTGTTTTATTTGTTTATTTGCTGGGTCCAATTCTTAAGCATTATAAATTGAGTTATCGGGAGAAGGAGAAGGGTGTACAAATTTACTCAGACACCCCCCCCCCCCGCCACAGTGCAGCAAGATTAGAAAACAATGGCCACAAATAGAAAGGGCCTTAATGAAACTGGATGTAAGGGGACAGATTCCATGACTATAGAAAGTATATGCTGTAAAGCGGTCCCATCAACTTCTTTAAAATTAAAATGAAGATTGATGGTAGTTTATTGCACATTTGAAACACATTTCAACATCATGAGTTTGACATTTACTAACAAGCAGATGTTTAAAGTTGAAGCTTCTCCTTAATGTGAAATTCTGATAATAAAAGAAAAGTTTAATCGATCACAGAATTCAATCAAATGCATGTCTATATTTTCAGACTTTTCTTGCTGAGTTTACTAAGTGGTAGATAATTATGCTAACCAAAGACACATCTCCTTAGGGGCATGTCTCCAAGGGTCTTCTTGACTGACACTGATTATGCACACTAATATGAGTTAAGCAAGATGTTGTGTATAACCAAAAAAATTCTGTTGTTTAATCATTTTCCTTGGTGTCCAGAGATGACCAAATATGGTTTAGTATGTTGTAAAATTAACCACACAGAAGAAATAAATTTTATCATTAAAATATTCATTAAAATTAGAATTACATTTAGTTAAATTTACTTCACAATACCTTTATTAAGGGTCTGTCATATCCAAAGCACTGCTCCTGGGTGTCAGAGACACAAAGAGAGTAAGGAAAAATTGAACACTCAACACATTTCTATTCTAATGCTTTCCTATGTGCCCAATTGGCTTCCCTTTTATAAGATTCAAATATGAAATTTTCTCCCTTTTAAAAAAAATGTATTTTACAAATTCTAAGTCACATGATCTTCAAGAGAGCTTTATTTGTCGAGTTCTATGTTTCGCTAAGGACTGATTGTAATATACATCTCATCCTTCCAAGAGCAACCCAGGGCTCTTTTTTTATCCATTTCCTAATCTTTTAAAAGATTTCTCAAAGGTAATATTATTTATGGGTCACCTATTCAGAAGGTCTATTTAGTAACATTATAATCTGGACTATATTTTTAGCTCTCTGTGAGATATATCAATTTTCCTATAGCAATCAAAAGAGCCCACTGGAGCATTTGAACTCAAAGCAATTTTATTATAAGGCATATAAAGAATAGGAAAATGAAAGTTTATGATAGATGGTGCTTCTGATGCTAACATAGACCCCAGTCCCATTGGATCCCTCCACAGCAGTTCAGGTCATAGTCCCTAAAAGTGCCAGTTGCCTAAATAAACTGCTGCTGTAGGTCTTTGGTACAGTTTGGATGAGATGATCTTAACCAAGTCCCTGTTTCTTGCTGTCACTGCTCCATTGGCATCCTTTCAGTATGGTACTATATCTCCAGGTTCTGCCTTAGGCACATCTGGTGAACTCTGATACTATCTTTTCCAAAAATTTTCTCCAATGACTAGCTTTTTTTTCTATAAGGTAGACTGGTACCTTGATCCTCTGGCAATCAGAAACAAAAAAAAGAATTCAAGTACTAAGGAGCCATAGTCATGATCACCCAAGATATTGCAACCATTACCATAAAGGAGCTTGCAATGTGATATTCCAGTAAGCAAAAGTTCTAGATTTACATCCAAGAATAAGTTACCCAGAAAAATTGAGTACAATTTCACAAGAGGAAAAAAAAATGGACCCTTAATGAAATAGAAGACTTCCAAGTATTCCTGATAGAAAAAACAGAGTCGTGTGGAAACTTTGGAATATAAGCACAGAAGTCAGTAACCATAAAAACATAAACATGAGCCAGCAATCATTAGGACTAAACAATGATAAACTCTAATTCTAAAATGGGAAAATGATACACATAACCCTTCAGAACTCTATCATAATCAGGTGTCATAGAGGGAGTCTAATTAGGCAACAAGCTTGGGAGTTGTTCTGTTATATCTTGATTATCTTAAAAGAAGAATGGAAAGGGCAGTAAAGAGGAAGACCTGGGAAGAGAGAAAGGAGAGGAAGGATAGGGAAATTATCTCACATAATTGTGTACAAGTACACATCTATCTAACAAGAAGGAAAGAGTAGAGGGTAGTAGGCTACACTTGAAACTCAACCTCATCTGAACTAGTTAAAAAAGGAAAAAATATACACACATACCAACAGGTACAGAAATGGAACAAGAAAACTAGAAGGAAATGGGTTAAAGGAAAGGGAGAAATAAGACATTTAGGGAGGGATTAGTCACAAGCAAAACAAACTGAAATGCAGGTGGAAAATACAGGTAAGGAAAAATCTAAAAGAATAGGATGAAAGGAAAAACACAATTAATAATCATAATTGTGAATGTGGATAGGATAAATTCATCCATAAAATAGAAGAGGGCAGCAGAATGGGTCAGAAACCAGAATTCAACAGTAAGTTGTTTACAAGAAACACACTTGAAACAGAAGGATGCTGACAGTAATAGGAAAGGTTGGAAGAGGGGAGGTTTGGAGAGGAAGATATGAATAGTTCATCTGAACCTGATGACCTGAATTTATCAAGGAAAGCTAAATGCTCTCATTCTATTAGCCGTTTTTGTTCTGTCACCTGTTGTCCTCAGGGATTATTCTCTTTGAAAGAGAAAACAAAAGCAATTATGAATTGAGTAGTTCTGTCTCCTCTATATTGTCTGTTACCATAGTTCTAAATATTCTATGAAGTGGTCTTATCCTTTCTCTAATACTATTTTCCCCCAAGGATAGTTAATTTTTAAAAATCATTTTGTTGGTCTCAGAGTTCCTTCTATTCATATGAAATCTCAATGCATTTTTTTTTCCTATTGAAGATCCTGAGGTCCAGAAAAGTGACTTGTCCATTGACATAGACTTATGTATAGCTAACACACGATCTAGGACTTGAAACAAATAAAAATTAACTTCAAAAGTCTAGTAATCTTTGAACTTCTCTATGCTATTGATGTGTCACAAACAGCTATTCTGTTAATATAATTTTGACCATGTTACTCTCCTATTCAAAACTCCAATGGCTACCTATTACCTCAAGGATCAAGCCATTCCAGTTTTCTCAGCATTTTTTATTCATGACTTTTTTTTTTGAGGTAAACAATGTTAAGTAACTTACCCACGGTCACACAGCCAGTAAGTGTCTAAGGCCAGATCTGAACTCAAGTCCTCTTGACTCCAGGGCATGACTCTTTTTCTTAAACAAAATCTTTCCATCTCTGACTGTTGTATTCTGGGGAGAGGTGGAATGGAGTGATATTTCACCTCTAGAATTAAATATAAAATCCTGTACTCAGCTTTTAAGGCCTTCTATAATCTAGATCCTTCCTACCTTTCCACTTTTATTACAGCTTACTCTATACACACACACACACACACACACACACACACACACACACACCCCTTCCAACCCCACACCTCCATACTCTGAGATCCAGTGACACTAGCCTCCTTGCTGTTCTTCACACACAACAATCCATTTCTCAAAAGCATTTTCACTGGCTGTCTCCCTTACTTGTAATTCTCTTCCTTTTCTTCCCTAACCTCCTAGATTCTCTGGCTTCCTTCAAAGCTTTGAGAAAGTTGCACCTTCCTCAAGAAGCCTTTCCCAATCCTTCTTTATTGTATGTAGTACCTTCCCTCTAAAATTATCTCTACTATATCCTGTATATAAATATATATAATGTATATAAGCACATATATACATGTATTTATATACAATATATAAATTATGTATACATACATACACATGTGTAAATATAAATGTATGCATGCATATGTATATGTATATATGTAGGTGGTTGTTTTACATAGTTGCTTGCATGTTGTCTCATTAAGCTGTGAGTTGTTTGAGAGCAAGGGCTGAATTTTGCATTTGCATCCCCAGGTTTTAGGACAGTGCCTGGTACATAGAAGGTTTTCGATAAATATTTGACTAACTGACTATTGACAGAGTAAAAAAAAAAGTTCAACTGTTATTTCTTATATAATTTTCTTTATACTACTTGGTGTCTTCAGGCCTTTATCTGCTTTAGATGAGACTCAGTCATAATGTAACTATAAAGCTATTTGAGTCTTTAGGAAGACAAATACATATAACACATATGTAAATATGGTTGTTATATATAATGTGTGCATATGTAAAAATACATTTGTCTTTTCATTTGTGCCTTGAGCATTTTTATCATCTGAATGACATTTTTATTATTTTTATTGAGTGAAACACTAAATGTTTACATAATAATAGTTAGGAGCTCTGTTCTTCATAATTATTCTTTGAAATATTTCACATCAAACCAAAGGAGAGAAAGCACCCTAATGCACAGATGTAATGGATGTTCATTCATATTCTTTTTGAGACTTTGGAATCACTGTTGGCAAGGCACCTTAGATAGGGTCTCTATCCCTTAGTCTGTTTCATTACAGCCCTTGAATACTCCTGCCCAAAGGGGAGGTGACAGGAAGAAAATAATGCTGGATGACAGGAAGAGAAAAAAACAATTGACGTGTCATCAACAAGCTGTGTCTGCATCAAAGAAGCTAATGAAAAGTCAGGGATCAGGCTGAGGTCAGAAGTAATAACCAAAATCTCTCCCAAGATGGAGAGTTGTGCCAATAGATGCCTTCTGGCAAGTCTTCAATTGGTCACTTTTCCTTATGAGTGGGCAGTTGCCATGACTTTAAAGAAGTCGGGCCACACAAAAACAAATCTAGTACCATTGGGGCCATCTCTTTCCTTTCCTCCGGCCAGACATCCTTAAAACACATGTAAGGAGTTTAATAAATGTTCAATTGATGAATAATTAATATAACCCTATCTCATTCCCTGATCTTTAAGGGCTTGGGAAATTTGGAATTTTTTTGGCATTAATTTTTCTCATGCCATAGTCCTATTTGAGGTAGAATCCAAAGCACAGATATGAGAAAGGCTGCTAAAACTGGTTTAGCCAGCATCTTAGAAACTGGAAATCTGATTATCCAAAACTTCTATACATCTGTACCTATAACAAATAAGCACAATGATATCAGATCTTGGGCCAAAGTAACATCCTAAAAAATAATAATAGCTAGCATTAATACAGCATATGAAAGTTTACAGGATCCTTTCTGTATATTGTCTCATTTGATACACCAGGTGACAGGTGTGGAACCCCATTTAACAGATAAGGAAACTGAGGTTGAGATTTACATAGGGTCACAATAGAGAAATCAGCTGTGGTTGCAACACCTTTTTTTAGAAAGAAGGTTTATATTTATTTAGCTCAGAAGGTTGCTCTGGAAAAGAATTATCCTCTCAGATACAGTTTAGTTTCTTGAGAAAAGGTCACAAGAAGCAGCTTGATTATAGAGGAGCACTAGGTTACTAACATCATTTTGTTGTCTGCTCTGGGGAAATTAGCAGTACAGGACAACCAGAACTGGAGCAGATTATTGGCCATAAATTGTTGTCCATTGTCCTATAGTTGTAGAAGTAGGAGCAAATTCCTTTCTGACTCCATACCTTCATATACACTATGCCCTGGTATTTTAGCATTTAGCATAGTGTCTGACATAAAGTAGACATTTAATAAATGCTTGTTGACTTATTGATTGAATATTTAAATTCTGAGGCAGTATGACAGTAGATAGGAAGCTGCCTTTGAAATAAGGAAGACTTGGGTTCAGGTCCTGCCTTTGGCATATCTTGGATTTGTGTCCCTGGGTAAATTTCTCAATGCCTCAGCACACTTGCCCCCTTGCCCACCACCATGCATGTCCCACCCACCTCACCCAACCCCAAGAATTTTCTATGACTATAAATGGAGGCAAAGGTGTCAATCTTCATTGTTGAAGAAAGTTCCTCACCAGAATTGCCCACACCAAAGAAACCACAGGTCTGGTAAAAAACAAATAAAAGATATCTATATAACACCCTTAGGTTTGTGAAACATGTTACTTGTGCTATTTCCTTCAATCCTCACAGGAACTCGGTAAGTGCTATAGACTTTGTTATCCCTGTTTTACGACTGAAGACATCAGGCTCAGAGAGTTATGCTCTGGGTGACTTAATATGTGTCAAAAGAGGGATTTGAACCTAGGTTTCTCCTCATTGCCTTTCCTATTAGAATGGTCTCCTTGAGGATGGGGACTGTCTCACTTGCTTGTATTTGTGTGTAGTACATAGTAAGCACTTAAATTCTTCTATCTATGATCTATACATCTAGCTGAACTATTATGCTAACTATCAGTAAATCCAAATATTATCACTCTCCTTAGTAGGGACAATATTAAGGTCCTTATATTTCTCAATTCTCAATGAATAATTCAATTTCTCTATCAAAATAGAAGAATGTGAAGTAGTAAAGTTTGAGTTCCTAATTATCCAAACTTGGTACCAAAAGGCTGCACTCACATATATAAATATACATATAGATATACATACATATATATACACATTATATATACACATACATACATACATGCATACACACATATATATCTATATTGTATATGTATTCATTCATATACTAGCATCACATACTAAAGCATCATTTTCAAAGCCACAGTACTTACCCAGTTGAGGTATTTGTAAAACACTTTACAAATCTTAAAATAATATTTAAATGCTAGCTTTTTTTTCTGGAAATGAGAACATAAAGGTCTAAGTCCTGGCTCTACCACTAACTAACTGTGGAAATTAGGCACTTAACCATAAGTGTGCATAAAACTCAGGACCCAGGTATAGCTATGCTCTTAACTTCCCTAAATCTCAGCTTTCATATCTGTAAAATGAGAATCACCATACCGCTCTGCCCATCATAGGGCATTTTATGAGATAATGTATGGACAATTACTTTGTAAATTATAAATTTCTATACTTTGCCCTTGAGTCCCTAGACTGAGATAGATATAGACATAGATCTAGATATAGATAATACACACATGTGTATATGTGTATGTGTATGTATATATTATTTTGCATTATCTTGTCTGTAGCCTTATTTCCCAGACACTTCTAGTATATGGCACCACTTCTTTGGTCATCCCTCTTAACCTTCTCACAACAGAATGACCTAGACCCTACCTCTGAGCCACTAGCCTAGAAATAGGTTTCCAGTCATATCCCAGTCACCTCAAGGGTACCCCACTTCAATTCTACACTCCCCCAATTATGCATTATCTTCTCCCTTTAGATTGTAAGCTTCTTGGAGGCAGTGAGGTGGTGCAGTGAATAGAGCACCAGCCCTGGAATCAGGAGGACCTGAGTTCAAATTCGTCCTCAGACACATGATACTAGCTTTGTGACTCTAGGCAAGTCACTTCACCCTAATTGCCTCACAAAAAAAAAGAACATAAGCTTCTTGAGGCCAGGGGCTATCTTACTTGCTTATAATTGTGTCTCTGGGTCTTAGCACAATAGTAAGCACTTAGTAAAGTCCTTGTTAGTAATTCATTGATACTTGCTATCAATTTTAAAAGTAACATCGTATAAGGTATGTGATTTATGCATTATCCTTTGATAAGTATTGTATCTCCTACACATATATTTGATGTATTTGGTTATTACTTTATGGGGTTTAAAATTAAATACAGTATATATTACAGTGCATTTATCACAGATTAAACTCTCTACCAGATTTGTTAGTTTTTAGTGTAGACAGAAGAAATGATACATTTCCCTCACTGGTTGCAAAGTCAAAACCATATTGAGTTTTGGGAAACCCTAAAGCCTAATTTTCCTGGAATTTGAGAACTCCCTTGATAAAAGAAGATTGAAATCTGTCTCCCAAGAGGTCCCTCTTCAATCAGTGGAGTTTCCTTCTAGCAGGTATGGGCTAGTCATCTAAACTATACCAGAGTAGGGTGTTGGGAATTTGCCTCAAGGCGTAGAAATTTAGAAATTCCACAAAGGTAACATTGTTAAAGATAGTTATAACTTCTGAACTGGATTGCTCATAATGACTACCTGTATTACTTTCACACTATAAATTTAGAAGTTGGTATTTGGGCTTTTTTGTTTGTTTTCCAGTAGCTTGCCCAAGTACTAATATTACTGATTATGAAGCCAACCCTGACTGTTTGCTTGTTCTTGATTGTTGTTCAGTTTCTTAGTCATGTCCAACTCTTCCTGACCCCATTTGGGGTTTTCTTGGCAGAGATACTAGAGTGGTTTGCCATTTCCTTCTCCAGCTCATTTTACAGCAAAGGAACTGAGGCAAACAAGGTTAAGTGACTTCATCTTTCTTTGAGGCTGGATTTGAACTCAAGTACTACTGACTCCAGCTCTTGATAACCCATAACAAGAGCCGGGAGCAAACTATTCCAGGCTCCTTCTATGCAGAACCCTAGAGAAGGGTCATAGGTAGAAATTTTATGCCCACATAATTAGGATAGCATATAAATATTTGGGGGGGCATATAAAATGAAAAATGGGAGTATTGAAGAATTCCATTTTGACATTGGAGTCACCATAATGTAGCAATACCTCACTGCCTAGTCCGGAATGGCAATGGTCCCAGGCTTAAGTAACTGCCTTTTGTGTGTGCTTGTGTGTATATGTGCGTGTGCATGTTTAACCTCATTCTTTCTTTCCAAGAAGATTGTATTCGGGTTCTATTTTAACTTTCCCAGCTGTCTTGACCTGGCAACCTTCTCTCAAAGGATCTTTCATCTAGTCCATAGCCTCTTGGCCAGAACCAAGAAACTGAGAAGACTTTTAATGCCATTGATCTCTCCAGGCAAAGTAGTCCTTCCCTAGAGGCTCCCCAACCCCTACAGTGATTTGCAATGGTCTGTGACACCTTTTTCACACATGCAGAGACACAACAAAGCACAGAAAGACAGTAGGGCAAAGAGCTCTCATTAGGTAATCAGAAGTCCTTTCTTATGTTGCAGCCAAGTTTGTCAGGTTAGGAGGAAAAAATGGAAATGAAGGTGTCAGTGCTGCAGCTAGAGAGATTGGCATATAGAAGAAAAAGGTATGCGCTAGATCTGCAAGGAAATTTCCCTTAATCAACCTGAGAGTAAGTTGAAATAAGATCTTGAACAGTGAAAGAAGAAAAGAGAACTTCCAAATAATGTAAAAGATAACCCTAAAAGTTACAGGAAGGTTCACCTCCCCATTCTCTGCCCCTAATACCTCATACACACACTCATGCACACAACATACTCATACACTCCTCAGGTGTTCTGTGCTTGTTGACATGGACATGGGAGGCCACAGTAACGTCTTAGAGTTCTTGTCCATACTCATAAAATGCTAGAGCTAAAAGTCACCTTAGCCTCAAGTGCAGAGAATCTCTACCCACTCTTTAAAGCCCAACTCCAATGTAGCTTCCTCCACAAAGACTTTGCAGTTTCCTCTCCTTGTCATTAATGACCTAACCTTCATCATCTCAACCTCATGTACTCATGTAGAATTTTGCCTTTTAACTCTTTCATGAATTTATTCTGTGAAAGAGGCAGAGGCTAGGTGACAATGAAGAGAATACTAGGATCAGAGAACTCCAAGTTCTCACTGTACCTCAAATCCTTACTGGCTGAGTGACCCTAGGTAATTCATTTAATGTTTCAGGCTCCTTCTCATACATAATGGAAATAAAAGTAGCACCGACTTCATTGGGTTATTATGAGGACCAAATGAGAAAATGTGAGTGAAGTGCTTTGTAAACCTCAAGGTACTATAAAAATGCTAACTATTACCATTTTGTTATGAAAGTTGTAGGGAGTACACAAAGAATTTGCTGCTGGAGCAATAGTTGCCCACATTGGGGTCATTTTCTTGCTTTCTTCAACCTAGAGAAAAGAAGATTGTCACTTCATTTGATTTCTTAATTGATTAACCAGTTAGGGAGACTAGTATATGATTTAGCCACCAGGTGGCACTACCCTCAAACCACCATTCTAGTGAGTCTATTGCTTGTATTCTGGTCCCCTCAATATTGGCAATATTCCTACGGCTAAATAGAGGGTTGTTGTTCATCTGTTTTCCAGTTTTGCCTGACTCTTCATGACCCCATTTGGGATTTTCTTAGCAAAGATACAAGAACGATTTGCCATTTCCTTCTCCAGCTCCTTTTAGAGGGAACCAAGGCAAAAAGGGATTAAGTGACTTGCCCAGGGCCACTCAGCTAGTGTCTGTGGCCCAAGATGCCAACTCAGGATGAGTCTTCCTGACTCCAATCCTGGCACTCTATGCACTTTGCTACCTAATTGCCCTAAGTCGAGGGTATTTACAAGTTCTTAAACTGATTCTCCTTCTGCATGCTACAGTCTTTCAACTGTATAAAGATAGCTAATGCGTCCCCCATGAATCTTTTCTTCTCCAAGATAAACATTCCCAGAGTCTCCAAATGGTCTCCAAATAACATGGATTTGAGCTCTTCCATCACCCTACTTACCCTTCTCTGGGTTCTCTCCAGTTAATTAATGTCCTTCTCTAACTGTGATGTCCAGAAATGAACACAGTCCTCTGGATGAGGTCCTGCAAATGAGAGAGTGAAAATACTATCTCCTTATTTCTGGGAGCTATGCTTGTCTGAAGTCAATACAAGATCATTTTAGCTTTTGGGGCATCACACTGCTGACCCATATTGAGCTTGCAGTCCCTTAATATCCCCAGATCTTTTTTAGAACAGCTGTTAACTGTGTTTGACTCATAGTTTCAAAAAGTATTTTTGTACCCAAGTGAATATTTTACAAATATCCCTGTTGAACGTTATCTTCATGTATTCATCCCAATACCATGCCTTATAAAATCCATTTGAATGCTGACTTTGTCATCCAGTATGTGGGCTATCTCTCCCAACTTGGTGTTACCTACAAACAGGATGAACATATCATGTATGTATGCCTGTATTCAAGTCACTGATAAATAGCACAGAACCAGACAGAGATCCTTGGAGTATTCTTCTGGCATCCAACAGTTCTGAATCCATGTGATTATATAATCATCTAACCCATATCTCTTCATTTTCTCCACGAGAATAGTATGTGATACTTTGCCAGAAGATCAACTAAAATCTAAGTAAACTGTATCCAAGCATTACCCTCATCTATGAGTTCAGAAATCCTGTCCAAAAGGAAAATGAAGCTAGTTTGGCATGACCTATTCTTGAGGAATCCCTGCTGACTTCTTACCACTTCCCTAACTTGATGGTTTACTCATCACTATTTTAATAATATATTCTAGAATTTTCCCAGGAATCAAAGTCAAGCTCACTGGCCTATATTTTGCAGACTCTGTCCTCTTTTGTTTTCTGAAATTCCAGACATTTAACCTTCTCTAGCCCTGTAATACTTCTTTTTTCTAAGATCTTTTAAATATCACTGATGATGTCTTAACATTTCATTAAGCATTGGGAAAGTCACAGTGTATAAACTACTTCTACCTATGTTGTTGTTCAGTTGTTTCAGTATATTCAACTCTTTGTGACCCTACTTGGGGTTTGCTTGGCAAAAGATGCAGGAGTGGTTCGCCATTTCCTTCTCCAGATCATTTTATAGATGAGGAACTGAGGTAAATAGGATTAAGTGACTTGCCCAGGGTCACACAGCTAGTAAGTGTCTGAGGCCAGACTCCACCTATGAAAATGAGCAACTCTTTTATAATTTATAGTCTTAGAAAGTTGACTATGGCACCAACAGGTTAAGTGACTTGCCACAATCATACAGTCAATATGTAGCAAAGGCAGGAGTTGAATCTAGGTCTTCCTGACCCCAAGTCTAGCCCTCTATCCACTACTCTACTTTGCCTCAATCTAGGTTGGTGTCTTTTCTCTGAATTAAATTGTAACCTCTTGAGGACAGAAACTCCTTATGCAAACTCTATACCTCTCCCAGCACCTGGCACAGTGCCAGGCACACAGATAGTATTTATTAAACGTTTGTATTTTATGATACTGTGTTGTAAAGGACCATGATGATGCAGTCTAAGGACACAGTTTTTGTTTCTGGATTACAAGAAGTTTGGGGGTGGAATGAAATGATTGTCTTTAACTACCAGGGCCACTACCCTTTGCACAAATAGACTACTCTCAGATGCCAGAAAATAAAAGTACATTTTCACCAAGATAAAATAGCAGATTGATCTTTAAGAAGTAACCCTGCAGGTCAAAGCCTGATGGTAGAGTAGGGGCTAACTGTTTTTTTCTCCTTAAGGCCCACTTATTCTAGTGATCACAGATGATTCCTACTTCCAAAGTCATCAACCTGATACCTTAGGAACACTTTATTTTGAGGGGTTTGTTTTAAGTAGCGATCTCTCAAAAGTACTACTACCTTTTTCTAAGGGAAAGACTAATTCTGAACATTGCCCCACAATAAACTTTATATAGTCTGTAGGTCAATCATAAAATCTCATGCAGGCAGGTGTTCCCATTTCCTGACTCACATAGGTGTGCAACAGCCATCACTAACAATTGCTCTGACCTCTTATTTCCTCTTGAAGCACACTTGGGAACTGTCCACATGACACACACCAAATGTCTGAGGAGGCATCACACAGTGGTGATGGTGGCATAAGAAAAGATAAACTCCTCCTAACGAATGTTCCAGATAAGAGTGGCACGAAAACTACCGTGTTTCACAATATTCCAGGAGACATTTTCAAATAAATTATTTAATTAGTGTTTACTCTTTGCTCCTTTCACATAGCCACTGTCCTAGTGCAGTTCCTGATCATTTAACAGCAGCTAGACTACTGCATATGGCCTTGGAGCCAGGAAGCTATAGGTCCAGGTCTTTCCTCTGCCACATCCTGGCTCTGTAACCCTGGGCATACCACTTTACTTCTCATTTCACTCTCTAGGCAATTCTGTAAGACTAGAAGTTGCAGACAAGATGACAACCTGCACTGATAAAAGTTTGCTCATCTGAGAATTACTTATATTTTTAAAATTTATTTTATTTTTAATTTGTGGAATTAAAGAAGCCGTTCCATAACATATTACAATTTAAAAGATGATTACACATGAAACTGCAAATCTATTTTGTGCAACTTGCTATTCCTTTTAAATATATAATAACATTATTATGTAAATTTCTTTTTTTTCTTCCCATTCCCCCACCTTGCCCTAGAGATGGTTACCATTAGACACAAATACCTTTTACATGTATATGTAAAATTATTCTATATGTACTTCTAGTTATCAGAATTCCCTACTCCATATAGCTATTAAAATGATATTTAAAGCACAGGTTAGTTAAACCATGTCACATGCTTGATCAAAAAAATATCCAACAACTTTTTATTGCCTCTAGAATAAAATACAAGCTCGTTTCTTTGACGTCTGAAGTCTTTCATGATGTAGCTCCAACCTATCTTTGCTTATTATATCTTATTCTACGTTACTCCTTAGTCTTATTATATTTCTCCTATTAGCTTTATTATATCTTACTGCCCTTAATGTACTCTTCATTCCAGCCAAACTGACCTATTTACTCTAACTTATATATGAAGTTACATTTTCAATCTCCAAGCCTTTGCCAAGGCTATATCCCCCATGCCTGGTATACACTCTCTGCTCATCTCTACCTCTTGGAATTCCTAGTCCACTTCAAAACCCATCTCAAGTGCTATTTATAATGTGAGACCTTTCATGGTCCCCTTACTTTCTAACCCTCTCCCCTCAAATTATTTTGATTTTGCTATGTATGTGTTTTGTATTGATTTATATGTGCACATGTTTTCCTTGATATAAGTAGGCTCCTTGAAGACAGGGCCATTTTAAGTTTGTGTTTTGTATTCCCAGTGCCTAGCATAGGGCTGGGCATATAGAGGGCAGTTAATAATAGTTGCTGATTGATTTATTGAAATGATCATTGGCCTAGATTTTCATTCCTGATTAACAAGCCCATCATATCCATCTTATCTTATTGACTAGCACATGTCTACATCTAGTCCACAAATCAGATTTTCAAAATATACCTTTCTAAACATACTACCTCATGATATATTAAATACAGAAACACAATTGTAGTATACTCTGGGGCGGGGGGCATGTAGTATACAGACTGACAGATTTGGAGTGAGGAAAACTCAAGTGGAAATATCAAATCATATCCTACCAGTGTGACCATAGATTAGTTGCTTAAGCTTTGGGCTTTATGAAATTTTGGGAGAATTTTCAAATTGCATAATTTATGTTCAGTTTTCTCTTCATTCTCACAGTCACCAGCTTAGTTCAAGACCTTCATTTTGCACCTGGACAATTACAAAATGAGAGGGCAAATAGTATAGTGGATATAAAATTAGCCTTGTAGTCAGAAAGACCTAGATTCAAGTGGGTCGATAAGACAGAGCTCTCAAATCTGGCCTCTGACACACACTAGCACTGTGACCTTGAGTAAGTTGCTAAACATCTCCATTGTTGTTGTTTAGTCATATTCAACTCTTTGTGACCCCATTTGGGGTTTTCTTAGCAAAGATTCTGGAATGGTTTACCATTTCCTTCTCCAGCCCATTTTATAGATGAGGAAACTGAGGTATGCATGATTAAGTGACTTGCCCAGGGTCACACAGCTAGTAAGTGTCAGAGACTGGATTTGAACTTGGGTTTTCCTGATCTCAGGCTCAGAGCTCTAACCACCTAGCTGCTTCTCTTTCACTCCAGGCATTTCTCTAAGCCTTTAAGCAGCAGAGAAGGAGCTGACTTGCATTTCACAATGGGGTTTCTCTGGGATTTCCTAACAGGCCCATTCTCTCCCCTTATCATTACTATCACATTAGCCTTCTAACTGATCTCCCTTCCTCAAATCTGAGCCTCAATTACATCATTTGAGGTAAGTGAGGAGGAGAGAATAAGAGCATCTACTTCACAAAATTATGGTGAGGATAAAATGAGCCAACATCTGTAAAGCACTTCGCAAATCTTGGACCCAGTTACTATTACTGCTGCTGCTGCTGCTCCTGCTACTACTACTACTGCTACTGCTACTACTACTACTACTACTGCTACTACTACTACTATTACTACTACTACTACTATGATTACTAGTACTGCTACTACTACTACTACTACTATTACTACTACTACTATTACTACTACTACTATTACTACTACTACTACTATTACTACTACTGCTGCTGCATTTCTTGCCATAGTTGGTGTTCTGCTTAATTGTCATTTTCATTTTGTGATTCACTCTTAGATTTTGTTACACAGCAGTTAGACTTAGAATGCCACTCCTTCTGAAGAGCTAAATCTGAATGTGATACAGAGGTTAATGCAGAAGCACATGGTGAGGGTAAACAGGTAACTAGTAACTGAAGAAGGAATGAAGGATTCTGTCAAGGAATTGTAATAATAGTAATAATAACAGCTAACATTTATATAGCACTTATTATGCACCAGGCACTTTATAATTATTATCTCTTTTGATCCTCATGGCCAACCTGGGAAATAGGTGCTATTATTATCTCAACTCTACAGATGAGAAAGCTGGAGGAAACAGAGTGACTCGGTCAGGGTCACAGAGCTAGTAAGTGTCTAAGTCCAGATCTGAATTCAGGTCTTCCTGACACCTGACCCAGTATCCTATCCACTGCACCACCCACCTGTCTAGTACTAAACTGGTTACATGAAGAGAAGATGGGATGGTTATGTGATGAGAGTGAGGATTGACAAATGGACGACCAGTCTATGGCAACCATGGTGCCCTTGTAATGATGGGAGAAAGTGAGGAGGACCTCCGGCACATTGGGTGGATGCCCTCTGGTGAGTTTATTAGAAGACATGAGCAAAAGCCACACAGAAGGGGCAGGCATGGATGGATTGATATGGTTGGAGGGAACTGTATTCAATGAAGTCCATTTGAGTATTCAAGAATCTTAGATGTCATTTGGCAAAAAGAAACTTTTCAAAGGTTGCTTGAACTGCTTCAGTCCATGTTAATTTTTTTAAACTAATAGCAATTAGTGAATGTTCACCAGCATTACATATTATATACTTGCTCCATAGACAGAATGGTGCAACCAAAACTGGGTTTTGTAGCTCAGGGTTAGTGAGAGTTTTTTACGTCAAATGAGTTGATACATTCAAAGTGGTTTGCGAACAGTGCTTTATTATGTTAGTTTTCATCATTGCCTCACTTCTGACACTCAAGTCCCCACCCTGAGGTCCTTTATTCCTCCTGATTTGTGAGAATCCTATACATTCAGTCCAACCTAGTTGTAGTATACTGTTCTTTGGCCAGGCAATAAACATTTATTAAGCATCTACTGTGTACAGGCTCTGTGCTAAGCACTAGGGATATTTAAAAAAGGTAAAAGAGTCCCAAAGGGGTTGGGGGGGGGGCAGCCAGCTAGGTGGTGTAGTGGATCAAGCACTAGCCCTGGAGTCAGGAGGACCTGAGTTCAGATCCAGCCTTGGACACTAGCTGTGTGACTCTGACTCTGGGCAAGTCACTTAACCTCAATTGCCTCACCAAAACCAAAAAAAAAAAAAAGAGTCCCTAGGGCTGCTGGGTGGTGCAGTGGATTGAGCACTGTATGGAGTCAGGAACACTCATCTTCCTGAGTTCAAATCTGGCCTCAGACACTTAGTAGCCTGATGACCCTGGGCAAGTCACTTAACCATGTTTGCCTCAGTTCCTCATCTATAGAATGAGCTGGAGAAGGAAATGGCAAACCACACCAGTATCTTTGCCAAGAAGACTCTAAATGGGATCACAAAGAGTCGGACAAGACTGAAACAACTGAACAACAACAAAATACAGTCCCTACCCTCAAGAAGCAAAATACAACATATAAGAGGGTAAAAGCAGGAAGAGGAACAGGGTAAAGTTCCAAAGGGAGGGTACCAGGCCCAGGCATTATGAAGTCCTCTAGCCAGGTAGGAAATAATCAGTGTTGGTGGCTGCCCTGAACACTGTCCTCAAATGGAGGATGCGGGAGGAGCTCTCTGATGTCCAACCTCTGCCCTCTCAGATCAGAAGGAGGGAAAGACCCCAGCAGAAGTCTAGGGAGGAAGTGTTAGTTTCAGTGTTGATGTGATCTTTCAGGATAATGAATTTCTAGAGATTATATAAAGTCCTCATTATGAAGAGATCAGCTAGGTAAGAACTGAACCCAGTTACCTTCATACTATGTCTAATCCCACCATACCTCTATTTTCTAGCTCTGGGAACAGTAATCAAATTAACAGTACCATCCATTCCTGTAAAGGATATGCAGACCAATTGCTCTATGGCCCCACTTACTATTTGTGCTGTGAATTCCCAGACCTCCCTGGCTATCTTTTCCTAAATGTGTCTTTGAGCACTAAGACTATCTTGCTTTTCATATTTGTATCTCCAACAGTCAGCACAGTTATTGATATATAATGAGTAAATAAATATGTTTTCATTCATTCATTTATAGAAGCACGTAGAAATGTAAATATTCAACTACCCCAAATCACTGTAAAAAACATATCATTAAGCTGAGGGCAATCTTACTTTCTTTGGATACCCCCTCCCCCAAGATAAAGAAAGGGCTTTCTAGCCATCTGCAAAGTGGATACATCCTGGCTGAAAAACGAAAAGATTTTTGTAGCCAATAAACATGCAATACGGTGATGATAAAATATAGTACAGATCTCTTCCTAAAGGGATACAATTTCACTACTCCAGACAGAATGCAGAGGCGGCTTAAGGGCACGTATAACAATTAGATGGCAGGATTTGTGAATGATTGGTTCTTTTGTGTCAGCCAAAGCTGAAAATACAAAACTTTGTACATTGAGATACTAGCATCATTCCAGGTTCTTTCTATGTTTTCAATTTTTTCTGAAAGGAGAAACAAGAAGAAGATTAAAGGGAAACAGAATGGAAATTTTTGTTGCTTTTGTCTGGGGAATAATATATAGTCTAAAGATTATGAATGAAACAGACATTTGCTGTAAGGATGATCCCTAGTTATTAAAAGAAGAGGCTAAAGATATTGGCAAAGACAGAAGCTTCTAGTAAGGGAACAGAGCCGAGAAGTAGTCAGTTGCCTGAGTCTGTCCCTCTTGGAGTAAGCAATATTAAAAATGTAATATCTCTAGTGGGTCTTGCTGCAGTTTGCTATTATTTAACTGCGAAAAACTCAAGGCAAAGTTTCACCACTATTTCTTCTGTGGTCAATAAGGTTTGCCCTCTATAGAAATCTAAAATGTAAAAGATGTAGGGGATATCCTGATACTCCTGATATGTTTTAGTAGTGGGAGACCTAAGTCCTACTTTTCCTTGCCTTTGGTTTACTCTAAGACTTTTGGTAATTCACTTTACCTCCCTGAAGCTCCCTTTTTCATCAAAACTACTAGGATGGTAAAGTTAACCTACCCACTTTATCAGATGGGGTTAAGGCTAAAATGAGAACATAGATATTAAAGATGCTCTAAAAATATGATCATGCTAAAAACATGACACCCCATATTGAACTGAATCAAACATAATTTTCTTCAAATATTGAAATAACTTAGAGCCCTGAAAAGAGCATTGGATTTGGAGTCATAGGAGTTGAGTTTGAATTTTAGATCTGCTAACTTACTAGCTGGGTGACCTTGACAAGTCATCTAATGACCTTGGACAAGGTCCTTCAATGATTTGGGTCTTTGTTTCCTCTCTATAAAATGAAAAAGTTGGACTAGTTGGATTCTGTGATTTAGCTCTAAATTCTTTTCTTCCCTGCTTATCTTCTCCATCAGCAATTTCTTCTTCTGCCATATCCTACCAAACAACATAAGACCCAAAAGAAGACCACTAGGTGAAGGTCAAATTTTAAATTATACATCTAGAAATAGAAGGACCCTCGGAGGCCATCTAGCCCACTTCCCTTAACTCACAGATGAGGAAACTGAGGTCCTTGGTTAGGTGCTTGGTTAATTAATCTAGGTTAATTATTCAAAGTGGTATTTGAACCCAAGTCCTCTGACTGAAGAGTCCCTACTCTTTTCTCTGTACCCTGCTGCTTCCCAAAGTGCATTGTAAATTATATTCAGAGTCTAGAAAATTAAGGCGTCAACTGAGGGCTTCACAGTGTTATATCATCGATACAAGTCAGGAAGGGTAAAGAGTAAATAAATTGTCCACTGGGAGTAGTCATTTGGAAACCAAGCAAAGTGGCTAAGTATAAATCCAAATCAAGAGTAGGATTCTAGATGCCTATATGATAATTTAGAAGGGCTAGAGTCAAAGGGCTAATCTGTCAGTCTATAGGATTACTTATTCATATTAGACATTTTATCAAATTTCCATGTAAAGTTTGAAGAAAGTCTGATCTAATTTTTAGAATCAACCTCCATTAACTTTTAGGTTAATCTTTTAGGTACTAATTTCTTCTCCCTTGTTGGTTCATACTCTTCTCCCCACCCCCAAAGTGGTATGTGTATATTTTTAACATGTGTGTATAGATACATGGATAGAAATGATAGATAGATAGATAGATAGATAGATAGATAGATAGATAGATAGATAGATAGATAGATAGATA